>NW_020954572.1:30248501-30401686 GCF_900497805.2 Vombatus ursinus | reverse complement strand
AGTGGGAAAAGTTCTGGTTCTAGAGTCAAAGGACTTGGGTTCAAATCAAATGTCTATCTGTGTTAACTTGGGCAAGTCACTTAACTTTCCCGGGCCTGTTTCCTGATTTGTAAAATGAGGAAGTTGCACTAGAGAGCCTCTAAGGTCTCTCCTTTGAAGGGCAACTAGGTGGTATGGTGAATAGAGTGCTGAGTTTGGAGTCAGAACTAAGTAAAAATCTGGCCTAAGATATGTATAAGATATAGCACCCTGGGCAAGTCATTTAACCTCTTTTTGCTTCACTTTCCTCAACTGTAAAATGATGAAAATAACAGCACCTACCTCTCATTGTTGTTTTGAGGATCAGCATTTGTAAAGTGCTTAGCAAAGTGCTTGGCACATAGAAAGTGCGTAACAAATATTTGTGTCCTTCATGCCTTCTCTAAAGATCCCTATGCTTAGGATTATCACAACTAATATGGTAAAATATAATTATCTAATATAAATTCATTATCTTTAGGATCACAGGCAAGAAGTGATATAAAAGATATGATGTAGGAAATTGTTGATTGGAAAAGCAGGTAAGCCTCGTGGTAAGAACAATACAAAAAAGACATAGCTTTCATGCCTTGATAGTATCCATTCAATGTTAAAAGACTGAGAGGAAGGCCTCCAGCCCATTAAGCAGATGCTCTTCGGTGGCTCTATGGAAGGACATATATAAGGATCCCATGGGATGAAAAGGTATAATTGGATTGTGATCTATACCAGCAGAGGAAGTAGCTCCATTAATGAGATCACGTATCCACTGAAGTTTGGTTTTGGAAACCACTGTCTTTGAACTGCAGAGACATTCCTGGTGACACCTATTATTGGTATAATTTTTGGCTCTAGCAACTGTCCTAAGAAAAAAAATAAACTCTTCAAACTTATCATTTTAATAAGATTATTAAAATGAGATAGGACAGAGCTTTGATTTTTAGCTTCTTGTAATTTCTTTATTATCAGAAATGAAATGCCATGGTTTGTTGACTGAGGAGTTCAAGATAGCACATTTCAATGTAGCACTGAGGTGTTTGGATAAGCACAATGTCTGAACAACAAATACTAGAAAAGCATGTGCTATTTGTTTGATCTATTACAAACTATATGCTTTCATCAGGCTTCAGGGGGTATTTACAAAATAATTTTTTAAGTCAAGAAATTCATTAAAAATGTTTAAAACATAAGTAGCTTCAGATGAAGCATTTTAATTATCCAATAGAATTTGCCAGCCTGAAGCACAATAAGCTGTATTGTACATTCTATGGGGTTCTATAAATACATCTTTACAAAATCCTATTCCCTTAGACCAACACCTTACACCATATTCCACAATACATTCTACATGGATATGTGACCTTAATATTAGAGCTCATACTATAAAAATATTAGAAGAGAAAGAGATGGTATATCTCTCACAGATATAGGTAGGAGACATATTCTTAACTAAACAAGAGATAGAGGCAATTATGAAAGATAAAACAGGTAACTTTACTTGAAACTGAAAAGCTTCTACATGGACAACATTAATATATCTAGGATAAAAAGGGAAGAGATCAGATGGGAAAAAAATCTTTATGAAATTTCTTTGATAAGGAGTTCAATATCCAAGATACATAAACAATAAATAAACAAAAATGCATACACAATGTGTATACGTGTGTGTGTGTGTGTGTGTGTGTGTGTGTATCTCAAACTAACAGCCATTCCCCAATAGATAAATGGTCAAAAGATGTGAACAAACTGTTCTTAAAAGAAGACCTGCAAAGTATTCACAACCACATGAAAAAATGTTCCAAATCACTAATAACAGGGAAAAGTAAATTGAAACAGCCCTGAAGTTTCACCCCACACCTTGCAAATTGGCAAAAATTACAAAAATGGCAAGTCATTGTTGGAGGAATTGTAGAAGGTTAGGCATACTAATACATTGTTGATGAAGCTGTGAAATAGTACAACCTTTTTGGAAAGCAATTTGGAATTATGCAAATAAAGTGACTAAAATGTTCATACCTTTTGAACCAGAGACTCCATTACTGGGATTATACACAAGGAAGCTATCAATAAGAAAAAAGTTCTCATATTCTCCAAAATATTTATAGTAGCACTTTTTGTGATAACTAAGAACTGGAAACAAAGTAGATGCCCATCAACTGGGAAATGACTAAACAAATTGTGATACATGAATGTAATAGAATATTACTGTGCTGTAAGAAATGGTTTTCAAGACAAATACAGAAAAACATACAAAGACCTACATAAACTGACTCAGAACAAAGTAAACAGTCAAGAAAACAATACACACAGTAATTACAAACATGTAAATGGAAGATCAAAAGTAAATATAACAAAATTATAAAGATCAAACAGGATTCAAATGTAAAGAGATGAGAGAATGCCCCCCCCCAGCCAATCCCTTCACAGAAGTAGGAGGTTCACAAGGGTTATACATTGCACATGTTTTCAGACATTTTTGGTGTATCGATCAGTTGTGCTGACTTTTTTTCTTCTCTAAAACTATTCATCAATGAGATGGCTTTTTGTGAGGGATACTTGACACAATGACAGTGATGTAACAAACAAAATATCAATAAAATTTATTTAAAATACTTATTATTACTATGTCACAGATATCTGTCAGAATTCTCCCTCATTCTCAGGCTGAGAATGGTACGAACTTTCTTTTTCTGGGTCACCAATTAAAATATAATTCATTCAGAGGCTAGGTCACTCTTTTTCTCAGTATGAGGAATTAAATTCCTTGAGCTTCAGCACAAGAAGCTGAAATCAATAGCAAATTGGCTATTCCTCTTTGGGTTTGAAAACAAGGAGACAGAATGTTTTAAGGCCAAAGATTGCTACTGGTCAAGCTTTTAAATAAGTACTTGTGAGATCTGGATTCTTGATTTTTCAGTTCAGCCTCTCTTTTGGGGGTGGCATACAGAAACCTCTCCATTTCTCAGTGTCTTAGTTTTTTGCATCTGTAAAAGGGAGCAAATATATACAAGGATGTGACAACACTATTATGTAAACAGAGGCACAATGCCCACGAAAAACAGCAAATACTGAATTGAACTCAGCTACCAAATATAATCATGGTAGAAAAACACAGTTCTTATTTTGGTAACTTACTGTGTCCAGAGAGGCTGATGCTCTTAAGTCAGGCAAAAATCCAACCTCCAGAAGATGAAGGAGGAAAGTTTGGTCCTCAATACCATACACACGGTCCAAGAACAGTACCATGGGTGCTTTGTGGTCAGGACAAAAGTTGGCAGCCATGTCTGGCTCATTCACTGACCCATCTGAGAAACAAGGAGAGAAATTTCATTGGCCCTTTAAAAATATCACAGTTATGGATGGCAGAAGTCAAAGCTGGCTTCTGGCTTTTTACCCTTCTAAATAAAGTAACTGGAGGATTTTAAAATGATATTGCTAAATCTTTCTTGCCAAAAAGTCAGGCTTTATAACAAGGTCTCTAATTAACCCTCATAATGTGATTGGAACAGAAGGTAAAGGGTTTGTCCAGGATTAGTGAAGAATCAAGAGGAAGAAACTATGATTTTAAAATCACTACTGTTTAGTAGATTGTAACACTGTTAGTGGAACTGCCCAATGTCACACAGCAAAGTCCAGGTCTATTGATTTCCTGGCCAGGTTCCATTTGATTCTGGCAGCCTCTCCTTAAGAAAATTCATTATTTGGCGTTTGCTGCTAAAACACCTGCTGTTTGAGTCCTACAGAAGATATTACCTAATTTGTGAGAAAGAACTCAAGTATTGATCACAGAGGTGAATGCTGGATCAAAATTTTTCATATATTATTGATTTGGTGTGTGGTTCCCTAAAGCCATATATCATGATGCTGAGAACTATGTACATAGAGGGAGAAGTAGCTTCTGATTGGCTGAGAGACACCTCTGAGTTCTGAGAGAGAACTTGAGAAAAATAATTAGGAGAAGCAAACATAAACTTTTGAAAGATGAATGAAAGCCACCCCTCCAATGTGCCCTCGATTCCTAGCACCTACAAATCTTGACTACTAAGAGATAGTCTTCTACCCACCTCCATATCATTCTCTCTTTTGTTGGCTGAGCTGAGATTTGGTCTCATCTATGAATAGATATTCTATCATGTGTCTATATGTATAAAATCTCTAATTTTTGTTTATTATTAACTTTGATGGGATTTACTAGCTTTCTGTGATTGTCTTTTATACAACCAGCATTTGAGAAGATGAGAGGGAATTAAGCTATCAAGAATAAGCTCGGTGTTGCTCTCCCCTTAAGAGTGATTAGGGATGGTAGTTTTTATTCTTTCTTTTATTTATTAATTTATTTTGCTCCTTTTTAAAATTATTTTTATATCATTAGATTACAGGTATTTGATATAAATAGACAGATATATTCCTAGCCTGATAGCTCTCTTGGAGATAGGTAAATGGAGAGTGAGCACCTAACCACTGTCTTCCTCTTGTTCCCCAAAAAGGTGGTAATTATAGCTTCCCTTGGTGATAGGGTGGACCAGATTCTTGTAGCTATCCTTGCTACATGTGAACCAGTATTATATTTATATTAGACAGGTAGACAACATATAATCTACACATAAAATGAATACAAAGTAATTTATAGGGTAGGAAGAAAGCCCTAACCATTGGGAAGATAAGGAAAATCCTCTAGCACAGAGGGGGTCAAAACCACACTGCTGAAGCATTGGGTTAAGCCCTAAACAGATTAAAGTATAACTGCGAAATGTTTAACAAAATAAATAAAAATAAAATAGAAGATAGATAATGTTAATATGTGATTTTCAAAGTCAACATGCAGCTAGTACGGCTTAGTGGCCCTCGTTTCTATTTGAGTTTGACATCATTGCTCTAGAAGGAGTTAACATGTGAGCTAAGCCTTGAAAAATGCTACCCAAATTGTAAACATAATGTCTGAGAAGGGCCAAGGAACTTTGAGGGAAGATGTATCGAAAATTAAACCATAAAAGCCAAATGAGGCATTATGCGTGAGGACACAACCTATTTTTGTATGATTTTTGACAGGGAAGGACATGGGACTATAGCACAGGCAAGAAGGGAGAGCTGACAGCTGATCTGTCTATATGCTGTCTGCCCTGAGATGTTTGCAGCTTATTTCCTAGAACACACATAGGCACTGGGAATGACCCTAGGGGACATTTTCTATCTCTCTTAACCCAGGAGTCTTATTAAAAATAGCCTGATATTCAGTGGGCAACGTCACCTTTATCCTAATGAAAGAGCTAGTAGCTGTTGATTTGGGGGGAAATTAGGGAAACGGAGATGTCATAAAATGACTGGATGTAAATTCATGTGAAACACCTAGTAGAGAAAGTATGAGAATTATAGGAACCCTTTCCCCTAGATTTTTCCCCTTTGTATTTCTGCCAACCAAGCAAATTTCTCAAGGGAAAGCCTTGAAGAAAAATTTAAGTGCTACTGTCAGATTATATGCTCACAAACTTTAAAAAAGTCCTAGAGGCAGCAGCTAGGATAGAGCACCAGCCCTGGATTCAGGAGGACCTGAGCTCAAATCTGGCCTCAGACACCTAACACTTACTAGTTGTGTGACCCTGGGCAAGTCACTTAACCCTACTGCCTAGCCAAAAAAAAAAAAAAAGTCCCTCTGATACCATTACCTTTGTTAAGTGTGGGAAGTTTCAAAGGGATACTGATAATCCCTACCAAATCTTCTGTGGGGACCAGGGAGCGAAGGATTGACCTGATTCGGATGGCTTCCCCTTTTCCTGTTTGGATAAGCTGTCAAAACAGAAACATGACAATAAGTTTAAATAAACATATTCCCTCCCCCCACTCCGTAATTTTGCCCCTATTTCCTATTTTGTATACACAGAACGAAGTCAAGGGATCAAACTGCTTTCTTCAAGGCATATATCGACATGCTACGCAATTACAACTTGACTTAGGATCACAGGCAAAAAGTTTTAATTGAATTGGATATGATGCTAGGGAGATATTAGGACTAAAAAACTAATTTGATTTACTTGTATCTACTAATCAGAAATTAGAATACAGAATTAAGGCACCAAATTTCATCTACAAATATGAGCTATAATGGGGGAACTGAATTAATATTTGAGTATTTTATGATTTGCAATGGGAGGTAGATATCCCATTCCCCCCCCACTAAGACATACAGATTTCTCAGAAATCATACAATCAACATTAACAAGACACTGACAACTCCACTACCATTGTCTATCTCCTGAGTATTATAGCTTTCATGGAACTTCAGGATCAATGAAGAGAGGTAGCTTCTCATGACGATAGCAAGTGCATGCACCTCCCATAGCCAAGTGATATCTGGGATGATTCTCTAATAAGGTAGGAGAATGAAGATGAGAGTGGGATCTGTTTAGGCTTGAACCCACAAAAGTGACCTGAATACACAGACCCTGCTTCAAATTTTGAGACATTAAGCTTTTTAATACTTCAGGATAAGCCTGAAACTTTGTGGAGGAAAACGTAGTTTGCTGAAGTGATAGCAGTAAGGAATGGTCTGTAAATGCTGAAAAGAATTGAGTGATATTTAATATTTGCCACTCAAAGAGTTCGAAGAACTTCACAGTGTTTTTCATTTTCATTTTTTTTAAAAGAAAGAAAAATAAAAGAAATACAAACAGTTTGAAACGGAGATGAGTGAATAATTTGTCCCAATTCATGCAGAGAAAGAACTAGGATTACAGAGCATGAATTTTGCTGCTCAGTACAATCCTCTGTCCTGCGGTGTTTTTCTTCCAACTATTGCACATCTCTTTATAAGGATAACAACAGCTCATTTTAAATAGCACTTTAAGGTTTTTAAAATCCTTTATCTCATTATCTTATCTTAACTTCAAATTTCTATGAAGTAGGTTCTATCATTATTCCCATTTTGCAGATTAGGAAAGTGAGCGGTGAGAGATTAAATTTACTTGCTCCTTATCACACAACTAGTAGATGTCTGAGGTGAAATTTGAACAAAAATATTTTTCATTCTAAGTTCAATGCACTACATCCTTTGCAACAATGTCTCTCATTTGAAAGGTCCCTCAGGCTCACAACCTAGGACTCATCCTTAACTCCTCACTATCTCTCATCCCCCATATCCAAATTGTTGCCAAGGCCTGTCAATTTCACCTCTGCAACAAGTAAATATCTTCTTTTTTCCTTTGACATTGCTACCACCCCACTGTAGATCATCATCACCTCATATCTGGATTATTGCAATAGCCTGCTGGTGGGTCTGCCTGACTCAAGTACCTCCCCACTCCAATCTATCCTCCATTTCCTAAAGCACAGGTCTGACAATGTCATTCTCCTATTCAGTAAACTTCAGTGGCTCTCTATCAACTCCAGGACTAAATACAAAACGCTCTATTTGGCATTCAAAATCCTTTATAATCTAGCCCCCTCCTACCTTTCCAGTCTTCTTGTACCTTACTTTTTTGGGGGGGCAAGGCAATTGGAGTTAAGTGACTTGCCCAGGGTCACGCAGCTAGTAAAGTGTCAAGTGTCTGGTCCGAGACCGCATTTGAACTCAGGTCCTCCTGCCTCCAGGGCCGGTGCTCTATCCACTGCGCTATACCTTACTTTCTGCTACGTGCTCTTTGACCCAGTAATAATGGCCTCTGGATTTTTCCAGTAATAAAACACTTTATCTCTTGGCTCCAGGCATTTTCTCTGGCTGTCCCCCAAGCGCAGAATGCTTTCCTTTCTCACCTCTGCCTATTCACTCCATTGGCTTCCTTCAAGTCCCAACTAAAATTCCATTTTTAATTGAAAGCCTTTCTTACCCCCTCTTAATTCTAGTGCCTTCTCTCTGTTCATTATTTTCTATTTATCCTCTACACAGCTTGCTTTGTATGTATTTGTTTGCATGTTGTCTCCCCCATTATATTGTAAATGCCTTGAAGACAAAAGCTGTCTTTTACCTCTTTTTGTGTCCCCAGCACTTAGCACAACGCTATGTAATAATGTTTTTTTTTTAAATTGGTTAATGGGGTCTGCTTTCCATGGATATTAAGTTGTATAAAGCACATCCTACTTCATGATGAAGAGGCATATTATCTTATTCTTACTTAAAATTTATTCCAATCCCCAGTCCAGAATTCTAAATTCCTTTGGAAAATCCTCTACAATAATTAGAATGTACAGGGGTAAAAGAGACAGGAAAGTAGGCACCTTGGCCCATAATGAGCAAGAAAACAATTCTAGAGAATCATCAAAAAGTTTCTCTCATTTAAAACTTATTCCCCCCCCCCTTTTTTTAGGCAATTGGGGTTAAGTGACTTGCCCAGGGTCACACAGTTAGTGTCAAGTGTTTGGTCTCAGGCCAAATTTGAACTCAGGTCCTCCTGACTTCAGGGCCAGTGCTCTATCCACCGAGCCACCTAGCTTTCCCTTATTTCCTCCCTTCTGCTCTAATGTTTTCTTTTTATTTCATATTGCCTCATATGCTCCCAAACTAAAAAACAAACCGATGAATGGGGGAGGGGTTAATTAGAGATTGCATCCCAGGGGAGTTTTTCAGACTTCCCATTTTGGTGATGGCAGGGAGAACTTCTCAACTTTTTAAGCTGAACAGCAAACATACACATATAAATGGTAGTTTCTCATTCTCAGAACAATAAGTCAAATTTATAATTAATGTAACACTCAACAGAGAAATTGAAGTAAAAAGCATACAATATGAAAAGTTAATTTCCTCTATGTATTCTAAGTTACTGAAGTTTATTTCTATGTTTTCCAATATTAAGTAAAGTAAGTACTAATACAACAAAGACTTATAGTTGTGTCAACCTGAAAGATTTTACTCCAGGTAATATTCAGTGCCTTCTAGCATTATTTCAAATTTTTGTGATAGATTTTTGAAATTGTGTCATCAAAGGATACATCTCAAAGAAAACCAAACAAAAACAAAGAAAAAACCAAACCGTATCCCAAAGTCCCAATCCCAAATAAAAAGAAGGCATCCTTGGTTGAGATATTCTGCAGAATCTCCTACTAAGAAATAACTAAATAAACTTATAAGGAGAAATTATTTCATGGTGGTGAAAACTACTTTCCATGATGAGATTGTTTCAATAGACAACATTTGTTACATTTTGCCAAAGCAAAGGCAAGATGAGGCATAATTCAGTGATGCTTTCCAAAAGAAAAAGTGTAGAAGAGATACTGAACAGATTATATTGAGAAACCACATAAAATATAGGGATATCTTACATACAGAAATCTCCCCAGAAAGCAACTAAATCAGGTAGTGGGAATGAAAACTACATTTGATTTTAACCATGGTTCTTTAGCCAAGAACCACAAGGAAAACATGTTAGCAAAATGCATAAAATACATTTAGAAAAAGTACATTGCTTCTCATTCAAGATTCTTGCAGTTAAATCTAATGGAACACCCACCACTTACATGCATTTCAGGTGCACAGCGGCCCAGCAGGTCTATGAGAGCTGAATAAAATGACATGATCGAATTGCCCATGTGTACAATTTCTTCCTCACTGTCATCTTCCTCTGAACTGCTGAGAGAAAATCAAATACAATGGAGGTGTAAGGCAGCCTGGGAAGCAATGGGCCATATTTTCTAAGTCAAAGGAATTAGGAAGTTTGATGAGTGCTTTCTATAAAAAAACAAAACAACCAAACCATTTACCATGTTACACCCAGGCAGGAGCCCATGCAAAGATATGCTAAGTTTTCAAGAATGCTTATCCAAACAGACACTAATTTCCAAATATCAGGAATGTAGGCAGAGTAATTATTTTTCATACAGTTCAAGAAATCTAAATATTTGTTTTTTTCTATATACGAACATATGCGGGCTTTGGGGGGAATCAGGTCTATCATTCTAGGTTCTCAAGGACATCAAGTTATAATAAATTTGAACTCTACCAAAACTACATATTCAAAAATCTGACCACCCAAGTAGTATAACATAGATTGTCCCCAAATCTCACACTAGCTGTTAATATCAGTTCTTTTCCCTTTTGTAGCAAAAAAAAAAAAAAAAAAAAGCCCTAGAGTCAAAGTCAGGACACTTGGATTCTAACCCCAACTCCAGTACTGACTAATTGTGTGACCTTTGTGGTAAGTCATTTCATCTTTCTAGTGGGCAATTCCTTATCTCTAAAATGAAGGGGTAGGAAAAATGATTTTTAAGGTTTTTCTCAATTCTGAAATTCTATGATTTTCAAAATTGTCTTTGAAGAAGAAGAAGAAACCAAAAGAGTTTCACTACTTTTTGGTTAATTGGCAAAGG
Organism: Vombatus ursinus; assembly: GCF_900497805.2. NCBI lineage: Eukaryota > Metazoa > Chordata > Mammalia > Diprotodontia > Vombatidae > Vombatus > Vombatus ursinus. The sequence goes on along the minus strand of NW_020954572.1, from coordinate 30,391,375 downwards.
AGGAAAGTGGTATTCCCACAGTCTGGACTAAGTTTTGATTAGCAGTAAAAAAGAAAGGACAGAAATGGAAGAAACAAAAAAAAAAGTGACTAATTCACTAACTACGTAATCAACCTCTGAAAATCAAGAATTTATATTAACAATAATTTCTCCTCAAATGGGGCTCAACACACTTATCTAATTAATTCTCATACTTCTGACATAGGAATTAATAATAGTTACATATTTTTTGTAGGTTGTAAGTAGAGGATGAAGCCCACAAACACAGTATGATTAACAAAACTGCCTTAGGTCATACAAATATTTAAATGGACTAACTTTGGTTTAGGTCATCTTGAAACAGAAATTATAAATTAGGAAGAGTGACCTCTAACTAAAACATTGTGAATGACTACATGCTCCTTAAAGTGACCTTCTCCACTCTAAGTCATGTAACTCATTCCAAGCAAGTGTAGTAGTAGGTGTAATGAAGAGTGGTTATGGAAGGAGAAGAGTGTTAGGCTTATTTGCAAGGCCCATTACCTGGGTCATCTCCCAGGACAGAAGAAGTGAACATGACTAAGTGATTTTAAAGTGTTTTCATTATATCACTGAAGGACCAACATTTTCCTAATTAGAATACAATTGATACTTCATAATTCATCAATTTTATTCATAGTATATAGGGGATCACTATACCAGTTCACAAGTTTTAAGTACTTACCAAAAGGCAATTCCATTTACTTACATTTCTTTCTTATATCCCTGAGAAGGAAGGTCGAGAGCTGGGTTCTCAGAGATTTTAATAGCTCCTTGCATAGCTGCCAACAGACCATTTCCTCCTTCACCCCTCAGAGCTGGTCCAAAGCACTCTGGACGTCTTATAAGAAGCTTGACAACAACACTAGCATTTTCTTCCACACTCTCACCTAAGGAAAATAAGCACCAGTCTCTACCTCATATAAAAGAATGACAGAGGAATTAGCTTCTAATTATTTGGTTTGGGGATATAAACTTTCATTAAATATGTAACTCACTATATTAAGAGGCTGTAATGACAGAGTGAAATTTGGTCTTTGTATAAAGCAATATGTCTGTTTATATAAAATCATCAGATTCAATGCATTGACAGAGCTCCATTACCTTGCGCTCAACTTAACTAAATTTTATACTTCCAAAGGCAAGAAATAGTTCGAACTACTAATTGGAAAAAAAAGAATATTAAGATGGTCTTTTTTTTTTTTTTAATTCAGTGAGGATTTGCTGAAAGGCAAGTAGTTGTAGCTCATATTGGTGGCTAAAAATCAACATCATGATAATGGCCATGCTTAGTTTCCAACCAAATATGATTGTTCAAATTTCATTAAAATATTTATTATTTCTTCTTTTATTGCAGATCCCTCCTTGTTCCTAATCTAAGGGCAAAATTACAGTGCTCTAAAAGGGTTTTTCTATTGCATTATAATAGAATTCTAGGCTACAACTATAGACTAAATATAAGATTCTCAAAGTCATTATTTTCTGGGTTGAACATAATCCAAAGATTCTTATAGAATAAAAATGAAATGGAAAAAGTTCTTTTAGAAACAATATTGATTAAGATGACTTAATGGATGCCCTATAAGTAATATTTGTAGTGAGTATTGACGGGGTTATGCGCCCATCATTCAGTTTCAGAAGCCAAGACCTTTGCCCCTTTTTGCCAAAAGGAATTTGGCTCCCATTTGTTGAAAACCCTTAAACTTTTAGATTCCTTACAGACTGCCTTTATTTCCCTTTGAAAGCCTTAGCCTTACCTTTTGATCTTATTCAGATGCACCTTTGTCCCTGGCCCTAAAAAGAACCTGGCTCCCCTTATTTTTCCCATTAGAATATCACATTCAAGATTCTTATTTAAAGTAATTGCGGCATAGTTTTGTCTGATCTAGACTTTAATTTCTTGGTACTTGAACTCTCTTTCTGGCTACTTTCAGTATTTTTTACCCTTTGACCTGGGTACACTAGATTTTGGCCACGACCCTCAGGATGTGAATGGTGGATTTCACAAAGTGTTTTCACTTTGCCATATGGTTCCAATATCTTTGGGTAGTTTTAGTGAAATATGGTGTTGAGGTTTTTGTTTGGTCCGTATTCTTGGGGAGAGCAATGATTTTAAACTGAACTCTCCTTGACATATTTTACTTTTTTTTTTTTTTAATGTGAGGCAATTGGGGTTAAGTGACTTGCTCAGGGTTACACAGCTAGTGAGTGTTATATGTCTGAGACCAAATTTCAACTCAGGTCCTCCTGACTCCAGGGCCTATGCTCTATTCACTGCACCACCTAGCTGCCTCTCGACATATTTCGCAGATCTAACTCAGTCTTTTGACATTTTTTCCCCATTATTTCTTGCCTCACAGAATTACTGAATTCTATTCACTAAATTTCATTTTTGATTTTTTTCAGGGAGTCCATTATTTGAACAAGTTTTTCCCCCAATTCAACAAACATTTATTAAGCACTGACTATGTGGAAGACAAGGATATATTTGTGACTGACCTCATGTCACCAGGATGGACATGGGAACTAGCATTTATATACTATCTACTATGTCCCAGGCACTGTGTTAAGCTCTTTTACAAATATTACCTCATTTAATCCTCACAATTACCTTGCCAGGTAGGTGCTGTTACTTTTCCATTTTTTCAGTTGAGGAAACTGAGGCAAAAAGATTAAGTGATCATTTCTGCCTGTTTCCTTGGTTAAGGTTTTCTATCTACTATTCTAAACTACTATTCTCTTTCCAATTCCCACCTCTCTACCCCCAATCTAATTTCCATTCTAATTTTAATTTAAAAGAATCTTTTGCTACATGTATTCCAGGTACTACTGGAGTCTTTGAGATCAAGGCATTCTTTTCTCTGAGGTTCTACCTGTACTTGCTGCAGAGTTATTCTCTTCTTCTGGGTTTTATACTCTAACTTTCTTAATTTCTTCATTGTGTTCAGTGTTTTCTTCTGTTTGCTCCTACCTCTCACCTCAGTTTCTGGATTGGGAATGTGTGATGGCCATATTCCGTCCTTTCTCACACTTAGTGGGCAGACCCTATTTGGTCCTGTCCTCTCTAACATCTTAAAGCTACTGAAGTTCCAGGGGAGTGACTGACACTAGATCCTGACTTGTGCTTCAATCTCAGGTTTATGCCTCAGTATCCTGGTGGTACAATAGCATACTGGCCTTGGCTTACCTTCTCTTTATATAATCTGTAATCAGGAGTAGGTTCTGTCCTGTGCTGAGACCCTAACAAGGAACTAGTCAGATATGGGGGATTATTCTGGCCTCAGTCTCCTGAAAGATCTTACTAGATGTGAAGCCAATTACTGAGTTTGGCTCTGTCTCTTGCTGTAGCTCTAAGTGTGCTAACACATGCACTACATTACCCCTCTGAATAATGACTTACAGGAATTCGCTTTCTCCTTTTTTTACTGCTCTGACAGGCCAGGGCTGAGATACTGCTAGTTTCAGTACCTGATCATTAGAACTTAAGCTAGCTTCAGCCTCCCTTGGAATAACTGAGCATACCTGAAGGCTTGTGGCCATTTTCTTGTGCAGTCTTGGATTGGATGGAAAAATTTACCACCATTTTTATTAGGCCTTATTGATCACTATTCTATTTCGCATTCTTTTAGATCTTAGCTGGCATGTGTATAGGAGACCTTTCACACTGCCATTAAAACAGAAGTCACCAAAGATTTATTTGTCAAATCAGATTTTTTTCTTGATCTTCGTCTTTCTCAGCCTCTATGAAGCAATGAAATGGTATATCACCCTCTCTTTTTGGAAACTCTCACATTTTAGAGTGTTTGTGACACTGTACTTTCCTGGTTCTCCTCCCACTTGTCTGATTGCTTCTTCTTAACCTACTTTACTAGTTCATCAATCATATAATCACCTTTAACTGTGTGGGTATGTATGGGGGAGGGATTTTTCAGGACTTTGTCCTTAGCCCACTTTTCTCTCTCCACATTCTCTTCTTGGTGACCTTTTCAGATCCAATGTGTTAAATATCACCTTTATGAGGATACCTCCTAAATCTAAATAACATCCTTAGCCTCTCCCTTGAGCTTCAGATACACATCTTCAACATCCTATTGGACATTTCAAATTGTGCTGTAAGAATCTCAAACTGAGTATGTACAAAACAGAATTCGTATCTTTTCCTCACACTTACCACTTCCGTATTTGTGTTAAGGGTGCTACCATCCTTCTAGTTGACCTCTGAACTTTCCATGTTCAAAACCCTAATGTTATCCATGACTCTACTCTCCCTCTTCCCACACATCCAAACAATTGCTAAATATTGTTGTTTCTACTACATGACATCTCTCACATCTATCTTGTTCTCTTTACTCACACAGCAAGCTGTTTCACTAACTGTATTTCCAGTCTCATGAACACATTATTCTCATCATACATAGCAAGGTTTAGTCAAACTGGTACTTGCTATTCCTCATGTACAACATTCCATGTCCTATATCGATGTTTTTGCATCAGCCATTCCATATGACTGGCACACTTTTCCTCCTCACCTCTGACCTTAACACCCCTTTACTCCTTTAGAACTCAGCTCAGATGCCACTTTTTACATGAAACCTTCCTGATACTTCTAGTAGGTAGCGCCCTCCCCACAACCTACCTTTTATTTATTTTGCATGTATTTTTATATTCTTAGGTACATACACTGTTTTGTCCAAGAGAATATAAGCTCCCTGAGGGAAGGGAATGTCTTTTCTTTGGGTTTTTTTTTTGGCCATTTTTATTTTTTTCACACTTATTTATTTTATTTTTAATTTATTGAATAAGACAAGCATTTCTATAACATAGTATAGTAAAAAAGATGATTGTACATGAAACTACAAATCTATTATGTACAACTTGATATTTATTTTAAATATGTAATAAAATTTCATGTAAATATCTTTTTTTTCCCTTTCCTCTCTCCCCCCTCTTCTTTGTTTTTCAATTGCCAATATTTGGCTTGGCATAGTTGTCTCTCAATAAACACTTGTTGATTGACTCACTGTTCACAAAGACAGCAAACCGTAGGAAGGACAAGTAACGCTCCCCTTCAATGGGATTCCAGCCAATGTCAGGATATCCCTTGGCCAGGAGCATAGGGCAGCTCTGTAGACCACAGCCTGCCAAGTATGTCACCACCTGTAAAGCATGATAGAATGGTAAATATGTATGTAGATGTATATTTGTTTCTAGGGAGTAATATAAATCCCTGTAGAAAATATAGGAAATAGAGAAATTTCTCCTTTCCATAGGCTAAGGAGAACCCAAGCATTCTAGATGTGAAATTCAATGTGTTTTAATCAGAGAGCCACAACTATTTTTGTTTCCAAGAAGAACTATTACTGATTTTAATCAAGGAATAGATGCTTTCAGTTACCTTGCATAAAAATATAAATGATATTCAGTTCTAACTGGGAAATAGAATAGATAGCTGTTTATTCAATAATCAGTTTCCTAGTCTCCCTCTGGGTCTAAGAAAGTAGGGCAAGGTAAGAAGAGGGATTCTGTACAGTAATATATAGAAGCTCAATTACCTCTTAATGGAACCTAAAGGAGCTGGTTTTGAGGGGCTCTACAAGGAATTCTATAGCTATCTATGTCATGATGACATTGTAATTGATTCACAAACATACTCACACTTTCTTCATTAACACCAGTCATCCACTGAAAGTTTGCACTATTCTCAGTTTGCAATATAAGGAACAGATCAAGCAGATTTTGTAGAACATGTCAGCCTGTGTGCTCTCTTATAACTTAATAGAAGCTTTGGTTACCAGGAACATATCTATAGAATCTCAGATCTGATATTGTGCAGATTTTAGACACTATGCCTTTGCTTGTCATACAGACATTATTACAATTCTGACTGAATTTTTTTGGAAGGAAACGAACAAAATAAGACTTTATTGCAAAAAACAACAAAACAAGGTATAACATTATAGGGAGGACTTTTTAACTCCCCCTCCCATTTTTTCCTGTCAAGATTCCCACCAAAAGGAGATTTTAAAATCTTCATAGAATTTGCAAGTTTTCTAGGCATTTCCCAGGCTTCTTCTGATTGCTTCTTAACACCATGAAAAAATTAATAAAGTATAAGTTAACTCTAGAAGTTATTAGTAAGTTATCCAGTCACTCTTTCAAGTAGTCTCATCCTAAACTGCTCTTATTTTTATCCTTATGATCAGCAACAAGAGCAACATCTTCTTGTTTCTTGGGATGTTCTGGGGAAAACTTGTCAGAGGATTATCGTGAAATCTAGTCATTCAACTGACTGAAATCCATGCAATCACAGAAGTACTAAATGCCCATAGCTTAAAGTGACCATAAAGTGATCCAATATACTTATTTTAATAATGAGGAAATTGGGGCAATCAGGGGGTGCTGTGGATACAGCACCGGCCCTGGAATCAAGAGAATCTGAATTCAAACCTGGCCTCAGACACCTGACACTTACTAGCTGTGTGACCCTGGGCAAGTCACTTTATCCTGATTGCCTCACATAATAATGATGATGATAATGATGATGACAATGATGATGATGATGATAATGAAATTGAGCCCAGAAAGATTAAGTAACTTTACTAAAACAAAACCAAGTCTTCAGACTCCAAGTTTAAAGCTTTTTGCAAGGCTGATTCCTGTTAGAGGAAAAACTACTATTTAAAAAGGCAGAGGGAAATTAGTCCTCTATGATAATTTGAAATATAGCTTCAACTCTCCATTGCTATGGTGCCAGGTAGTTTCTAGGGCTACCAGCTGCTGCTGATACCATTCCAGGTTTTCATTTTCAACCCAGTAAATCTGCATTTTTCTCCAACATATGGACTGAATGGTTGTTGTTCTTAGTGCTTGAAGAGGACCAAAATGATATCACGATTTTGGGGTCAAGGTACAGTGTCTGACTGTGGCTGATCAAACCAATAAGAGCTTGAAAGCCTCTACCACACATTGGGCACAAGTAGTCCACATGAACATTTGGAGTGGGGATGTGTCTAAATTTATGCATCTCATGTTTCTTTTGAGCTACTGTAATTCTGCTTTGCTCATGAAGCAAAGAATCTTCTTTGTTGTGGGTATACCATGCTGAGTGGTCCTGTGCCAGTGTCTCCCAAGTCTCACAATCAATTCCAAAATTCTTCAGAGACTTTGATAGTGTCCTTAATCACTTCTTCTGACCTCTGTGTGAGCACTTGCTTTGTGTGAGTTCTCTGTAAAATAGTATTTTAGGTTAACATATTTTTGGCATTCAAACAATATGGCCAGCCCATCAGAGTTGCACTCTGTAGTAGAGTATGAATGCATGGAATTCAGCTCCACAAAGGACCTCAGTGTCAAGTACCTTATCTTGCCAGGTAATCTTCAGAATCTTTCTAAAACAATTCAAATGGAAGCTATTCAGTTTCCTGGCATGGCACTGATATATTGTCCAGGTTTCACAGGCATTCAGCAATGAGGTCAGCACAACAGCTCTGTAGACTTTCAGTTTGGTAGGCAGCTCAATACCTCTTCTCTCTCACACTTTTCTTTGGAATCTCCCAAACGCTGAGCTTGCTCTGGCAATGCATGTGTCAACCTCACCATCAATGTGTACATCTCTGGAAAGTATATTGCCATGGCAGGTGAACTTATTCACAGCATTCATAATTTCTCCATTTACTATAACCGATGGTTCCACATATGGATGGTGTTATGCTGGCTAGTTGAAAACCTCTGGTTTCTTGGTGTTAATTGTTAGAACTGGTCCATATCCTTCCATCTCAGCCTCTGAGGCTACACTGAGCACACAATCACCTGCTAAGAAAAAGTTTAGCACCAACTTCTTTTCTTTTTTTTATTAATTTATTTTGATTTATCAACAATCACTTCCATATGCTTTTGAGTTTACAATTTTTCTCCCACTTCCTCCCTACTACCTTCCCCAAGATGGCACACAATCTGATATAGGCTATACATATACATCCTATTAAACATTTTTGCATTAGTGATGTTGTAAGTAAGAATTAGAACCAATAAGAGGAACCACCAGAAAGAGGAAATAAAACTCAACAGAAGAGAAAAAAAAATAGGAAACAGTATACTTTGATCTGCATTCAAATTCCATAGTTCTTTCTTTGGATGTGAATAGCAATTTCCATCACGAGGCTTTTGGAGATGTCTTAGATTCTTGTATTGCTGGGAAGGGTTAAGTTTATCAATATTAGTCATCACACAACGTGGCTATTATTGTATACGATGTTCTCTTGGTTCTGCTCACATCACTCAGCATCAGACCATATATGTCTTTCCAGGTTTCTCTGAAGTCAACCTGTTTCATCCTTTCTTATATTACAATAGTATTCCATTACATTCATATACCACAACTTACTCAGCCATTCCCCAAGTGATGGGCATCCTCTCAATTTCCAATTCTTTGCCACCACAAAAAGAGCTGCTATGAATATTTTTGTACATGTGGGTCCTTTTTCCATTTGTACGATCTCTTTGGGATATAGCCCTAGAAGTGCTATTGCTGGGTCAAAGGGCATGCACATTTTTATAGTCCTTTGGGCACCAACTTCCTTTCGAGTGAAATAATTTACCATCAGTGTGGTAGCTGACCTTGATGCCATTTTTGATCTCATTGAAGGTGTCTGAAAACATTGGTAAAAGGCATTGGAGCAAGCACACAGCCCTGCTTCCCTTCACTGGTGACTGGGAAAGTGAGCATCATCCATTATCCAGACCCCATGCAAGAATGACATTGTGGAACTATTCTGACTTGTTGCAGGAGTGTGGAGGTCCTGGGTTTTCTAACATATATTTTCCAAGGGGCTGCCTAGGTCCTGGGCACATTGTAAGAATTTTCTGGTTTTTTTTGGCACAGCGTCATTTCAAAGGCTAAACTGAGGTTATGGGCAACACTCTATATCTGTGATAAATACTTTGTTTAAAGATCTATTACTAATTGCTTTTTTTCGGGTGAGAAGAGGAAATATGAATTGTTATCTCTCTACTAGCACTACTGGTGACCAGAAAAATCTAAGTTATTGATTTCCTTTTAGATTTATGTACAGTAGAGTTTGACTAAGGTTAAATCCTTTAAGAATACACACTGTGGAGAAGCACAGCTTGTAAACAATAAATAATATACATTGGTTGTAGGAACTTTTATAACAATCTGAGTCAAAAAATGTCATTCGGCTCTCTGTATGTAAGGTCTAGAGGACTTGCCTTTAATATATTGCCCTTATTGTCCAAATTCCTCTTTCTCCCCAGCTAAGAGCTTATATTTGTCACTTTAAAAGGGCAAAGGCTGATGCATGGGTCAATTATTTTCTTAAAAGGAATTACCTGGATTCCTAGCCCCATCTCCTAAAATACTACTTGATACAATAATTTCTGATGAAAGCTGGAAATTTAATGTTAATAATTTATAGCAAAAAGTGAAGTTAACTGATGCCTTTATTCCATTAGCCAGATAGCTCATTTGATTAGATTTAGTTTAATTGATTAGTTTAATCTTATAGCCAAAGACTGCTGCTTTAACTCTAGTTAATCCTTTAGCAAATGCCACTGGTCACAACAGAAGAAAGGGGAAAAGACAGACTATATCTCTGCAATATTATTTACATCAGAGGAAAAATAACTTAAAATACATGAATGTCAGTGCCATATTTCTACACATGTATAAATCACATTTATATAGGTATATGTTATCCATATACTTATTTTGAATAAAAATATCTGTCTAATCTTCCCTATATTAATCTACCAATTCTTTAAGAGCAGGTAACTTATCATTTCTTAGTTGACAGCTCAGTGTTATTTACCCAAATACGTATACGAGAAGTGCTTTTTGGCTAGATTTATATATTCAAATTCACAAATATGTATGATACGTGCAGTTAGAAAAATAACATAGAGTCAGAATTACAATATCATCATTATTATATCATTACTATCACATTTTTCTTTTGAGACTGCTTAGATACATGGCTTTCTGATAGGAACTCTCTTCAGTTGACTTTTCATTCATTCACACATACTGAATATTCAGTAAGTGCTTACTATGTGCTAAGTGCTTAGGATACCAAGACAAAAGTGAAAACATCTCCATGCTCAAGGATTTTAAGTTCTACTTTCCTTGCCTTTGTTGCATAAATCACATTACCCTATAAGAGTGATTACCTTCTCAAGGTCTGGCTCCTCCAAGCCCAGTGCCAGTTCATTGTTGTCCATGACTGATGAGGCTGCGACATCAAGTGGGGTAGAACCCCTCATTGCTGGAGAGGCTGCAGAAAGACATGAAAGAACAAAGAAGCAACACAACATCGTCCTAAAGGCTTCTGTAGGTGGGAGAGAATAACAGGTACACTGGAATCTAGGTTAATGGTCTATTTCATACTAATGGGCATTATCTTCCATTTGTCTGAGAATGGCAATTTGTCTCAGAATGGCAATTTGAATAGGATTTTAGAGGCTGAAATAAGCCAAAATCAGGAGGTGGGAGGTTGGCACTCTTCTTCCTTTTCATCATCCTAAGTTGAATATGGAGGAAATGTATGATTTTAATAACTGTAAATAAGAATGCTTCTACTGATATAAAGGGTCCCCATTGTTTAAAGTCCTCCCCCAGCAGGAAATTTCATAGAAACCCCATTCAGTGACCACCATTATTGTCCCCATTTTACAGATGCAGAAACTGAGGTATGGAGATGTCATTCTTGGTATAGTTGGAGAATGGTAGCAATCAAGTATTCTGTATCCTAACATATCATTTGACCTATAAGTCCTATTAATTTTGGAGAACATAGTGTTGTTGCTTTCCATATTTAAAAATCTCCCAAGGTCTGCGGATTGTTTTGCTTTATTCTTAGGCTGAAATAAATGAGAAAATTTCTGTCTCTAGTAAATAATGTCAGACAAAATCATATTGCAAACTAGTACAGGACATTAGTGTTTTAGGAAGAAAATGCTGAATTAATTCATTTGGTAAACAGAAATTTGAATTACATATGTATATGCAGCGATGTACATGTATACACAATTAATACATTTTATTTATATCATCTCATGGAAGTAACCCTTCAGAGGTTATGCCAGTGGAGCATAATCTTTGGTAGGTTCCACCACATTGAAAAGTTTTAAATAAAGACCATGAATAGACTATGTGTCTGTCATTCAAGGACCAGCCCAGCTAAATTTGGAGAAGCTCATTCAGCAGAAGTTACAATGGTAGACTAACCACAGTAACTCATGAAGACCACCTGTTAAGGTATTAGTAGGTTATCATCTGTGTTGGTAGGAGTTCCTACATTAATGGAATCATGGATCCTCGAAATAATGAAGCACATAAAACAAATAAAAATATGCTATCATTTATATATGAAAATTGTTTGAGACACTGCTTTCCAATAGAAGTGATGGATTTACTGAGGTCTAATCACACCCTCTCTCTATTCCAGTGTGATTAATAACTAAAAACATACATTTGTAAGCTGGCAGGATGGGGACAGAAATGTATTCCATGGCCATGGAACAGAGAAAAGGCTATCTTGTTAACAGATTGAACCTTTCACACTGTCATTATTATCATCATGCTTTATCCAATTGAGTAGGGCATGTCACATGTGTACTGCCCTGACTGGACAACTTATAAAATATGTGTCATTGGTCCCAAGGGGGATGGGTTGAAATAGGAAGAAAGGATCCATGCAGATCTATGTCTACTTCTAGAAAAAATAATACGTAGCATCAGTAACATCATGTTTGAACAGGAAGTGAAAAGTGCACATATGAACAGAAAAAGAAAGGACACATTTATATTTTCTTTTAGATCATGAATAATGTCTCCTTTAAAAAATACAAGACATAACATTTCTTTATCTAACATTACATACCTAGGCCAAAACTGCTATTTTCAAGTAGGTAGCTTAGATGCTCAAACATAGCTTTTTGATTTTGTCTGCTAATTCGGCAAAAATAGCAAAGGAATCGGCAACAGCTAGCAACCATCTTTGGAAAAGCAATCTGAAAAGTGAATCAAAGAAAGTAATTAATCAATATCTGCTAGAGGTTGTCACTAAATTTGTTATAAAATACTGACCATAAATAATCTTAAGACATAGCTCTTACAAGCAGAAAGTAGCTCAGAGATGTATCCCTATATTCTCATCTCATCCCTTTGGTTTACATCACCCCAGGGAGCATCAGGCAAGTTGTTTATCCAGATGAGGGTTATTAGAGCTGAGAGCTAAATATAGTTTTTAAGAACATCTTCTCTCCAAAGGAAATCCAAACCAAACATTTTTTGTCTAGCCCAGCTGCCCTCTTATTCCCTGGAGATGATGTGATATGGTATAGCTGCAGTCTTTTTCCTAGATGGAAATAAAGTATGAATGCATTCTAAAGGAAGCTTTAGGGAAAGTAGAAGAGGTGGTAAGTTATTGTGCTCATATGCAAGGACATAAGACATCAGAGTAAAGATTGTGAAAATTAACAAGCTATTCACTGAGTACTATGCCTTTTACTGACTCATGAGTCTTTTTCAATTATTCCAGCCAATAATAAAATATACCCTTCTGTTAAATAATTATGGTACTAGGATCTATACCAGGAAAAATCAGGAATTTACTGTAACTAGTCTTGTACTGTTTGCTTTTGCTTCATGTATATTATTAATCTCATATTTCCAAAGAGATTGACTTGAGCACTTATACTTTTATATGCCATACGTTGTACTGATTTAACCAGCAGCTTTTGTAAAGAGTAGATACTCAAATGTTTATTGATTATAGGTTTCCAGTCTGGGTTCCCTTCACTAGTTTTCCTCAAAGGGCTGTGGGAAGACCAGAATAGCTGACTGGGTCTTGATTTCCCTCTTTTAAATTAAGGATGAAGCACTTTAAGAATGAACAAGTTACTAATCCCAATAGGCTGACATTGAGATAGACTGCTCCAGAGAACATTAAGGCATCTTCTAAGGGACTTACTAGAAAGATCAGACTTTGAGAGTTGGAACAAGTCCAGTTGAAATGGAGTACTCAGCTTAGCTTCTGCCTGATTTTTAATTCCTCACTCCTTAGAGATTTTATATAGGATATTACCAATCACTGGAAGTCTGAAGCCCCTGAATGCTGGCCTTGGAAATTTGCTTGGTCTACTAAATAGAGGTGGCCCTACTGAGAATCCAAGCTGAGTAGTACTGAGTTATCCTGCATACTCATTTCCTTCTACAAAAGAGAAACAGATTTCCTTGATAACAGATGCTCCTTCTAACTGCAGGACATTTACCAGGTAGTGGGCCATAAAGTCTGATTTGATTAGAAATGCTAGACATATAGGAGAGGTACACAATCCAGGGGGAATGGGAATTAGAATCATCAAGATCTCTTTTCAAACAGTTAAGAATTACTTATACTAGGATGAATTAGAGGTTGAGAAGAACCAGCCTATAGAGAAGGAGAAGGAAACATTAGCGAGCTAATCTAGCACAGTAATGTGTCTAAGGGAACTCTTTGGGCTTTCACAGGATTGGTGGTCATAGATTCTCTAGACCCTTCAATATCTATGTCAGTGTTTTCTGTATGGTATACATTTGGTAAGTTTTTATTGAGGTGGAACTGAATTAAATACTCAGCTAGGCTAGTAGCAATTGTGTGTGACTATACCGTGACCTCTGATTTAGCCAGGCATCATTCAGTTCTCTACCTGCCCCTGTCATATCCAAATTTTATAAAGTTAGAATAACTGAGATAATAGCTAAAAAGCTGCCACCACACTAAAGAAACTATGGCAGTTAAACTTGGGGTAGGAAAAAGAGGCAAGCAGCACCAAAGCACAACAAGCTTGAGAACTAGATCTTTCCTTCTCTCCCCTACTTTAAGGCTAAATGGAAGCAACATATAAAAGTAGAGAGAAGCAGAACTGCTTTCTTGTTGGCTGCTTTGGATAATGCTGGCCCACTGCATGGTAGCAGTGATCCTTTTTCAAGCTGGTGAATCTTTTCCTGATGGAGCAGTGCAGCTTTGAGGACCCGTTATTTCTGAGTATTTTCTCTGCATGTTTCTATGTTTATCTGTGTTGTGTGTCCTTAGAGAATCTTAGTAGGCTAAGCAGGACATGCTACACGTTGCATACATTCAAATAACAATGAAAGTTTTGCACTGATCAATCTGTATCACCATGTTAATGGTAGCTGAGTTCTTGACAACGCCTTCTAAGACTTTCTCTATTCTCTCAAGGATGCTTTTGTCAGAGCTTGGGGAACTTGCCAATGTGTTAATTCTGGGGACATCCATTTCATTGCTCTCTATCATGAGGCAAATGATGATAAAACTCTCCTTGTAATACCTGAGATTTCTCTCCTCCAAGAACATTCACCATCACCTCCATTACAGTCTCATGCATGCCCAGGACTCTCATGAGGTTGGGATGTTGGTAAAAAACTTTGTTATTCATTATATCCCTAGGATAAAGAGTAGAAAAGAGCTTTACCCATTTTGCCATCAATACTACTGTGTTACACTATACGTCTCTGTTCACTGAAAGGCCTGTAGGTACAAAAGACTGTGAACCATTTCATTCTACTGAGCTATCTGGGATAGTGAAACTACTACTCTGACTTTACAAATGAAACTGGGGCTCACTAATGTAATTTGCTAGAGGTCACAAAGTAAGAGTCAGAATTGGAATCTGAGCCCAGTTTTCCTGATTCCAAGTTGTGTTCTTTTCATTATACCATGCTGCTCTTTGGCATAATTTGACATTAAAAACCAAAATTCACAAAGGAAGAGGCATGGGTGAATCGCAGCTCTTTAATCTTTTTTTTTTTCAGTCAAAGGTTTATTAGAACATTTGTCATATTGGGCAGACTCTTAAGGAATGTGAACATTAGTGAGCTATTGGCTAGATTACAAAAATCTGAGCCTTTAGCTAGATTTTAAGAATCTGAGCAGTGGCTAGATTATAAGAATCTGAGCATCTTAATGGAGACAAGATGGACCTTATATACAGAAAGACTATGGGAGGGATCTAGGAGTGGCCAAGTAGTCTATGAGGTAAAAATTTCAGGGACCTGGACCACCAGGCTAAGGGAGAATGCCTAGATAGGATTTAGGGTGGGAAGTGGCCTGGGGCCATAGGGAGGTAAGATAATGGAAGGCTAGGCTAGGTTAAGGGTAACAGAGAATTGGGAGATTGGGCATAGCCACAATAAAAGGCCAGTTGATGGAATTATCCCATCCTCATCATTCCCCCCTCAAACAAATGGGACCCAAATTCTTTTGGGGTAAGGGGTGAAGGTCTTGGTTTCTGAAACTGCTTTCTGCTGGCAAGGGGTATAGAGCTATCCCTGCCTCGAGGAGGTCCCAAAGAGAAGGTTGACTGGAACTGAGCACAGGCTCAGGGAATGATGGGGGTATATTGGCTGGTACCTGCTGTTTGCTACCAACTGTAGATGAATGGCCTATAGTCTGGAAGATAATTCAGTTTTCCAACCATGAAGTATAAAATCTACCTCATAACCAGACTCAGGAACAGCCAGGTGGGTAACATTCCTTTTAAAAGGAACATAATGGGGAAACTGAGCCAGGAGGATCCCATCTTGGACTGAGGCTAAAACTGTCCTTTCAGCTTTTCCTGATACTGACTTCTCACCAGAATCACATTCTCTCTGAGTAGCTCATGGCATTTCTCTCAGATGTTAGATTATTGATTATCGATGCATTATTATGATCCATTAGACAACTCAAAATAAAATCCTATGAGCTTTTACCTCAAACAGCAAATTTCACTAATCACAGTTTAGGAAAAACTTTTCCAGGATTTACATCTCAAATTTAAACTTGTCCTGGTATAAAAAGTCAATTGTTAGAGATTATTTCTACATACTTGCAAATTCTCAGTAAGCCATAACCCAAACAATTTTTTTGGCAAGTTTACACATTAAAACAATAACCAACAAGAGTCAAATTATTTTAGTGGTAACCAAATTATGAAAAGTTGCTTGACATAACTGATACAAAAAGTTCACTAATTTGAAACTTGAAACAAACCCATTACCAATCAGGTGACTTCAGTTTAGTTAAATGCATTTCCAAATTACTTTACACAGAGAATCAACATCTCATCATTAATAGTTATAACTACAACTTTAAAAGAGTGTGCTTACCCAAGTTTAGAGGCCAGTTTCTTTACCTTGAGCAGGATGTGCTGAACCTGGGTGATGCTTCTAGGCAAAGGCTGCCCTAGGGCCCAAGGTCATTGCCAGAGAATCCCATGCTGTAGCTGCTGCCCCTCCCCCCTCCTTCCTTTCCCCAGGTAGGGGAGGGTGAAATCAAAGGTGAAGGAGAGGGGTTAATGGATACCCTCTTGACTCAAGGGAAGGGAGTGACCAGGGTTGTTTCAAAACTCCTTAATGATCTGATCACAAAACTTCCAGAATCTGCCAAGATGTTTTTAGCTGTTCTAACTTTTCCCTGTAGCCTCCATGAAGGAGGATTCAGGGATGTGGAGGGAAGGGAGTAAGTAAGCCTCACAGAACCAAAAAGCACCTACAGTTTTCCCAATTCTCTAGCGCCAAGAAAATTGACAGAATTGGGCATACACTTCTGGACTGGGTGTCTGTCCTTGTCCTCTATGCTGTGAAAGGTGTATCCAGGTCCATGGCCTTGCAATGAACTGTTGAACCAAGAGCCTGAGAGTATCAGGCTGAGTGCAAGAAAGCTTCATAACTGTCTGCCTGAAAAGTACCTCCAAGCCTTCCTAGGTGCTTGGAGAGCAACCCCAACTGCAGGGCAAGAAAGAAGAGGGGGAGACTTACATACATTCCAGTCTTTGCTGGAGAAGAACTTGGGGTTAGGCAGTTTTCCTGGTTCAGGGAACCATATGATGAAATCTAGAGGTTAAGGGGTGCTGGGACCCCAAAATCAGAACACACGAGTCCTGCCTGTAAGAATTCGACCCAAGCCTTCTTTCAGCCAAAGACAAGGTTTATTAGAACATCTGTCATATTGGGCAGACTCTTAAAGAGTCTGAACATTAGTGAACTATTGGCTAGATTATAAGAATCTGAGCCTTTGGCTAGATTTTAACAATCTAAGCAGTGGCTAGATTATAAGAATCTGAGCAGCTCTTTAATCTTTAGATCAATCATGGGACAGTGCCTGGTTGCTGTTTCTCTCCCCTTTTACTCTCTTTTTTTAAACCAGAAGAATGATGATGACAGTGGTAAAGCTTGAGAACGGCTGGTAGGAGACACTATTCTAGCACAGGGAAGGGCTGCTTCTGGATTTGATCTCTTCTCTGAGTCATCCCTACACATCAACAGTTGTCCCTGATCCCTATTCCAATATCATGTTTGACTGAGATATTACATTATGTTTTTTCCCCCCTAAGGCTCCTCTGAGACCTTTCTGTAGATTCTGACTTGGGGTGTAGGCTGCATGTGGGAGCTATTGATGGAGTACAATGAGCAAAGGCTTGAATTGGGTTTTAACTCTGTTCCATTAACTAGTTGTGTGAATGTAGGAAAATAATTTTATCTCTTACAACTTTAGTTTCCTCATTTGTAAAACAAGGAGATGAGATCATTTCTAAAGTCCTTTTCATTACTAATATGTTATGAATCTCTAAGAAATACAAGGGTAGTTAGTATTTGCTGGGCAGCTAGGTAGTAGAGTAGATAAAACACTAGGTTTGGAATCAGGAAGACTCATCTTCATTCAAATCTGACTTCCCACACTTAGTTGCTGTGTGATCCTGGGCAAGTCACTTAACCTTATTTGCCTGATTTCTTCATCCATAAAATGAGATGGTTAAGGAAATGGCAAACCACTTCAGAATCCTTGCCAAGAAAACCCCAAGTGGGGTCAGGAAGAATCAGATGCAACTGAACAACAAACAGTATTTGCTGCTGCTGGTGGAAATGTCCTTGGAACTGATCCTGATGGTTCAAAGCATATTTCTGGAAACACAGAGTGGTTATCTTAACTGACAAATTATCCAAATGAGTCAGTTTCTTAAAAGACTTCTCTCAATAATAATGAGAAAAAAATCTGAATACTAAAATCTCACTCCTCATTTTCTGATTTGGAGTATTTCATTATCCTCAAAATACTACTGATAGATTCCAAAGGCTATTTTTATTGAAGTCAAACTTAATCATAATAATAGCTAGCATTTTTAAAGTTCTTTAAGTTTGCAAAGCACTTTACATATGTTATTTCATCTGATTCTTGAAACAATCATGAGAGGTATGGCTATAATCCTCATTTTACAGACAAGGAAATGGATACAGACAGAGGTTAAGTGACTTGCCCAGGGACACATGGCTAGTGTCTGACACAGGATTGGAACTTAGGTGTTTTTGACTCCAAGTCTAACACCACTATATTACCTGGCTTTCTTGGATTTACCATGTGTTTTCTTTGGGTTTCTTTCAGCAACATACCTGCACTAGGAGAAGGTGTATCTTTCTGTGGTCATTGCCCTATGGGTTTCTTTATTTGAGTTACCACATATCCAATTATGCTGCATGTACTCATTCCAAATGAGGACGGAAATATGGAACAACTAACAACCCCTTTCAATGGTCTCAATGAAGAACATGCTAATATGACAACTGCAGATGGCGCATACCAAATAGGAACTGAATAAACTCCTCTTTATCCATTTATAACACCGCTGAATAGGAACTGAATCAAGCTCCTCATAGCCGATTACACATTGTTGCCCCAACGTATTCTTTAGGAATATCAAAATATTTAGCTGGGAGTTACATACCCTAGTCCATTAATCATAAGCAACTCTTCTTCCTTCCCCATTCTTACACTGAGGAGAGAGCGAATCTGACCCAAGGCAGCTAATAGGTTAATAGTATCTTCTACAGAAGCATGGCTAATTGTATAAGTCTTCCTCATGGCTTGCAGAAGCTCTCCAATGCTATCATACTGTCGACGGAGAAGATTGAACATTATCCGAACAAGCTCTGGGTCCTGGATTTGATCTTCTTGAGCCCAGCATACCATAGTCTGAGAGATAAGTTCCTTCAGGGTTGCTGAAAAAGCAATAAGAATTGACACAGTGATTGTGTAAGTTCAGAATAAGCTTGTCATCTGCTTCTTTCAGAGTGAATTACAACATATATCATTGGTTAGCTATGCCTACTTTCAAGCTCTATTTTACAAGTAAAATAACTGAGGCATAGAGAACTAGGGGCTTAAGGATACAGTTGAGCACCAAGGAGATTAATAATCCTTAATACAAAATATTAAATAAAATTGCTTCTAATCAATCATCAAAAATTTATTAAACATCTACTATGCACCAGGTACTATATTAGGCAAGTAGGACACAAAGATGAAATAGTCCCTGCTTTCAAGTAATTTAGATTGTATAAACATATGAGTACATGCATGTGTGTGTATGTGTGTGTGTGTGTGTGTGTGTGTGTGTGTGTGTGATTCAGGAAAGGGCTAATATAGGCAGTGGTACTTGAGTTCAGTTTTGAAAGAAGCTAGGAATTCTAAGTGGTAAAGGTAAGGTAAAAACGCATTGTTGCTTGTGCAAAGGTAATGCGATGAGATATGGAATGTTACCTGTAAAAATACTAAGAAGGTAGATGTGGATGGACTGAAAAGTGTATAAAGGGGAATAATGTGTAACATGCTTGGAATGGTAGATTGGTGCTAGACTGTGAATGTTTTTGAAAGACGGAAGTATATTGTTACATTCTAGAGGCAATGGCGAGCCATTGGAACTTACTAAGTAGGGGAGTAATATGTTCAGATTTGTGATTTAGGAATATCACTCTGGCAGTGGTGTGGAAGACAAATTGCAGGAGGGAGAGAATTAAAGTAAAGTACTCAATTAGGAGGCCATTGCAATAGTCCACGTGATGAGGTTTTGTCTTAACTAGGATGGTGTCATGGGGGAGAAAGGGTTAGAAATGAGAAATGTGGAGCTAGCAAAGGCATGTATTTATTTATTTATATTTATATATTTATAATATATCTATCCATCTGGGAGTTATCTATGTAGAGATAGTAACTGAACTAATGGGAACTGAGAAGGTCATGAAGAGAGAGTATAGAGACATTAGAGAAGTGGGTCCAAGATGAAGTCTTAGGGTATGTCCACAGTCTGGTGGAGTGGTATAGATGATAATCCAAAGGAGAGGTCAGAAAGGTAGAAGGAGAATCAAGAAAGAAGAATATTATGAAACCCTAGAGGGGAGAGATTATCTAGGAGGAAAAGGTGGTCGAAAGTGTCAAATGCTGCAGAGACATCAAGAAGGATAAGAAATGAGAAAAAGTCATTAAACTGAGCAATTAAAAGGTTATTGGTAACTTTGTAGAGGGAAGTTTTAGTTAAGTGATGAAGTTAGAAGCCATATTGCAAGGAGTCAAAGAATACAACGAAAGGAAGAAGAAATAAGGAGCAAAGAAAAATTTTTCTAGGAATGTGGCTGTGAAAAAGAGGACAGCTATAGACTGATAGATTGAAGAGGTGGTAAGCCAAGTGAGGGTTTTTTTAAGGACAGAGAATACCTGGGTAAGTTTTTAGGTATCAGGGAAGACACCTACAGATACAGAGAGTTAAAAGGGGAGTAAGAAGGAGAAATAGAGGGAGAAAGGGAGAAAATGACTGCCGGGAAAGGGAGGTGATGAAATGGAAGGGTTGGCCTGAATAAAGAGAAAGGAGGGGTCAGATCAACAGCATTTTGAGAGCAGAGAAAGGGAGAAAAAGGACCTCATGGCAAATTACCTTTACTGTCTTATTAAAGTATGAAGCAAGGTCTTCTGCTAAGGGATGGGGAATGAGTGGTGAGACTTGAAGAGATAAAATAAATTCTAGAATGTCTGCTGTTGGAAGTGCAACTGAAAATCAGTTGGGGAAGAATAAAAAGATATCTTTGCAATGGTGAGGTGCCAGTTGAAATCAGAAAACAAATGTGTTGTATTCCACTGCAAAGGTTTAATCACATTCATTCAAATAAACTTCAATACACGATGTTTTCATGGATAGGTACATACTTAGGGGCGTATTTTTTGAATGATTTAATCAGACCCTCCCTCATACAAATGACTGTGTTTTAAGGAATATTTCAGTGAGCAATTTTCACAACTAAGGGCAATAGGTTTAAGTAGTAGAGAGACAAACTACAGATGGACAAGGAATAACTTCCTAAAGTTGTGCAGAAGGGAAATGGGCTGCCTCAGGTGGTAGTGAATTTCTCATCCCTGGAGATTTTAAAGACAGAGACTAAACAACCACTTGTTGAGATTACTGTACAGGAAATTCTTAGGTCATGTTAGACTACAGATGATATCAGAAATCCTTTCCAATGCCAAGGTTCTATGCTTCCATTGATATTGCAGGTGCTCTGTTAAACCAGAACTCCAGAGACCATGCTAAGTCACTCAGCTCTGGACTCCCTGGGACCAAGTCTGCTTGCCCCAGACATTTTCTGCTCTGCTGCCTTGCTCAAACCATTCCCTCCTTGTTTATACCTCTTGCTTTGAGAGCTGTAATCAAATCAACACTACCATCACCTCTGGAAATAGTGTATTACCCTACAATTTCCATCATTATTTGATGACTTCTTAGACCAAAATATACTTCCCTGGCCATCACTTTTTTCTATATATATTGTCTTTCCCATTAAGTTGCTTGAATGCAGAGAGTTTCTTGAGACCTAGTGTTTAGAACAATGCTTGGCACATGGTAAATAATTAATAAATATTTATTCATTCATTAGTTCATTCTGAAGGATTATCAAATTCAAGAACTTTTTTCCTATATGAAGAAATACAGGATAGTCTGTCACTTTTCTAATATGCTTAAATAATTTGTCATGAGAAACTTTGGTTCTGGAGGGATATCCGATTTAAGAGCAGCTTGAAAAGGCCTATAAATCAACAAATAACTCCTTTAGCACCCAATCACAGTCCCTGAACACCCACTATTAGGATAATTTTTTCAGGTAACAGCATGTCTCTCTAGGAGTCTCCAGTTAAAATGCTAATATTTCAGATAACTAAACTATTATAAGCCTTTAATATCTTAGGGGACAAATCAACCCATCACAGCTAACTGAATGCTAAAAAGAATGGCACAATGAACATTTCAGTTTTGATTGGAGAACTAAGGTCAGATGACACAGTTCCACTAAAAGAGAAGCCAAGTGACAGGATGAGAGCACTGGGCCCTTGGAATGATGGCAGAAAGGAAGGATAAGAGATGAAAGTTATAAAGGAAAATGGAAGGAACCCCAAATCAAACATTTTCATTATTTTGCCTAAACATTCCCATGAAATAAAGAAGAGGCTGAGATTCTTAATTTAAATTTAGGGTCACAGGACACAGACTGCTAAAGGTGACTTCATCAAAGTCACACAGTGAATAGCAACAAACCTAGGAATGAGTACATATCTAGGGTATCTGTTTAATGTTCTCTATCTAATGGCCTATTTTTTTACCTACATAATATTATGTGTGGCAGATGTCTGCTCCAGATAAGTCTTAGCTCATCACAAGAACATAAAAATAGAACTCTATTAGAGTTCTGAAAGACATTTAGATGCAAAAGGATTAATTTAATCTCCTGATGTGTATATCAATATGGTAGGTGTTTTAGGGTTCAGATTAAGGACAGGAGCTGACAAACTAGCAAAAGTATAACCAAATTAAAGGAAAACAGCTAGAAAGGATTGACTTAAAAATCATACAATTACACAAACATGGTTGAATAAGAGGAAGAGGGATTACTGACTATCTGTCAAGCTTGATAATATCTGAGCTTTCTGAGAAGTTATTAAAGGACCAGATGGATTCCTGTTTAGGAGACTGTTACCAAAGAGTCAAGTATAACAAGGTTCTGCTTCAAAGCTGAAACATTAGATAAAGCAAGCTCTTTTTCAGTTCAAAAGAGCAATAATAAATGACCTATGGTCCCTTCCATAAGTGAGGAGGCTGGAAATATAAATCTTGTATTCCATAAGAATTATGTTTAGTTGCAAAGGCTGTACATTTTTCTTCTGAAGCCAATATTACAACCTAAAAGGAAAATTGCAGCTCTCAAATAAGATACCTGAATGCATGTCAGTGGTGCATTACTATAGGCCTGTACACTCAAAGGAATGGTTTAGCTAGATCATCTCAGAGTTCTCTAGCCATTGTGATAGAATGCCTAGGTAATGAAAAGATGAGTAGTAATGTAGAACCTAAGTTCACATCCCTACCCTGTTGTGTGTACATGAGAAAGTTCGTTAACTTATTTGAGCCTCAATTTCCTCATTTTCAAAATGGGGGCAATAATAGTTGTACTGCTCACAGAGGTATGAGGAAAGCATTTTACAAATTGCAAAGTGATACATAGATATGAGCCATTATTATTTCTTCACAAAGGCCATACTATAAACTTCCTTATAATATGACAACTCTGTCCTCAAAGGCTTGACTAGCAGAGAACAAGTTTTGGTAGATTCAATCAAAAGCTAAAAAAGTGTAGGGCTAGTGATGAACTGTGCTGTCAAAAAACCAACTTATATGGGGGTGGAGCCAAGATAGCAGAGTAAAATCATTGATCTGCATAAGCTCTCCCCCAAACCCATCCAAATACCCGTACAAAATGACTGTAAATAAATCCAAAAGCAGCAGAACCCACAAAAAGACAGAATGAAACAAATTTCTAGAGCAAGACAACCTGGGTTGATTAGAAAGGTCTGTTGCACCAGGCTGTGGTGCAGTGAGGGCCACCTAGGCAAAGATGGGCCCCCATGAACCTAGAGCAGGCCTCAGGGGACTGAATCACAGGCAACTGTGGTGGTTTCCAGACTTCTCAACCCACAAACGCCAAAAACAGTTTAGAAGATCAGTAGGAAAATTCTGTCAGATCTCAATGAGAAAGGAGTGTGGTCTAGCCCCAGCCCTGGCACAGACCTTGGGGTGGAGGCAGCATCAGCAGTTGCTTCCAGAGCTCTCTGTCCACAGATGGTGGGCGGAATCGAGTGGCTGATCAGAGGGAGATTGCAAGGATCTCTTGAGTGGTGCTGAGGCAGGATTCTCTTGCTTTGCCTGTGCTTAGATCTGGGTCCCAGTGCTGGGTGGGGGTCCTGGGGTGAGGAAGAGTGCTGGCGTGGCAGAGCTTGTGGCAGCGGTGAAGAGAGAATCCTCCTCACAGTTCCAAGGCAGAAAAGAGTGCTTGTGGTGACTCATATACCAGAACACAGGTCACGAAAGGAGTAAATACCTTGCCCTTAATCATACCATCTTGGAAGAACTGAAAATTTACAGGTTCCTATCTCTGAAAACAGCTGCACAAAACCCCTAAAGCTTGGGACAGTACATTCTCCACACTGGAAGCAGAGCCCTACCTTAACAAAGAGTTTAAAAGTCAAGTAACTGGCTGGGATCATGAGCAAACTGCACAAAAAAAAAAGTCAGACCACAGAATCTTACTTTGGTGACAAAGGGGATCAAAACATACAACCAAAAGAAGACAACAAAGTCAAAGCTCCTACATCCAAAGTCTCCAAGAAAAATATCAATTAGTCTCAGGCCATGCAATTGTTCAAAAAGGATTTTGAAAATCAAGTAAGAGAAGTAGAGTAAAAAGTGAGAAGAGAAATGAGAGGGATGCAAGAAAATCATGAAAAACAAATCAACAGCTTGCTAAAGGAGACCCAAAAAATACTGAAGAAAATGAACACCTTAAAAAATAGCCTAATCCAAATGGCAAAAGAGGTCAAAAAAGCCAATGAGGGGAAGAATGCCTTAAAAATTAGCCAAATGGAAAAGGAGGTCCAAAAGCTCATTGAAGAAAATAATTCCTTAAAAATTAGAATGGAGCAAATGGAAGCTAGTGACTTTAGGAGAAATCAAGAAATTATAAAACAAAAAGCAAAAGAATAAAAAATAAGAAGACAATGTGAAATATCTCATTGCAAAAACAAATGACCTGGAAAATAGATCCAGGAGAGATAATTTAAAAATTATTGGGCTAACTGAAAGCCATGATCAAAAAAAGAGCCTAGACATCATCTTTCAAGAAATTATCAAGGAAAACTGCTCTGATATTCTAGAACCAGAGGGTGAAATAGAAATTGAAAGAATCCACCAATCACCTCCTGAAAGAGATCCCCAAAGGAAAACTCCTAGGAATATTGTAGCCAAATTCCAAAGTTCCCAGTTCAAGGAGAAAATATTGCAAGCAGCCAGAAAGAAACAATTCCAGTACTGTGGAAATACAATCAGGATAACACAAGATTTAGCAGCTTCTACATTAAGGGATCAGAGGGCTTGGAGTATGATGTTTCGGAGGTCAAAGGAGCTAAGATTAAAACTAGGAATCACCTACCCAGCAAAACTGAGTAAAATCCTTCAGGGGAAAAAATGGAAATTCAATGAAAGAGAAGACTTTCAAGCATTCTTGATTAAAAGACCAGAGCTGAATAGACAACTTGATTTTCAAATACAAGACTCAAGAGAAGCATGAAGAGGTAAATAGGAAAGAGAAATCATAAGGGACTTAACAGGTTTAAACTGTTTACATTCCTATGTGGAATGATGATATTTGTAACTCATGAGACTTATATACACATACACACACACACATACATATATATACATACACATATATATACACACATATATACATATATATATACACACATACATACAGAGGGCACAGGGCGAGTTGAATGTGAAGGGATGATATCTAAAAAATAAAATTGAGGGGTGAAAGAGGATTATACTGGGAGAAGGAGAAAGGGAGTGGTAGAACTGGGTAAATTACCTGACATAAAAGAGGCAAAAAAAAGCTTTTACAGTGAAGGGGAAGAAGGGGGAGGTGAGAGAGAATGAGTGAACCTTACTCTCATTGAATTTGGCTTAAGGAAGGAATAACATACATATTTCAATTGGGTATGGAAATCTATCTTACCCTACAGGAAAATAGGGAGGAAGAAAGGGGGAGAATGATATAAGTGAGGGCAGATTGGGGGAGGAGGTAATCAGAAGCAAACACTTTTGAGGAGGGACAGGGTCAAATGAGAGAAGAAAATAAATGGGTGGCAGGATAGGATGGAGGGAAATATAGTTAGTCTGTCACAACATGACTATTATGAAAGTGTTTTGCATGACTACACATGTATAACCTATATCGAATTGCTTGCCTTCTCAATGGGGTTGGGTAGAGAAGGAGGAAGGAAGAGAATTTGGAACTCAAAGTTTTAAAAACAAATGTTAAAAATTGTTTTTACATGCAACTGGGAAATAAGATATATAGGCAATGGGGTACAGAAATCTATCCTGCCCTACAGAGAAATAGAAGGGAAAGGGCATAAAAGAAGGGGGGAGATAGAAGGGAGGGCAGATTGGGGGAAGGGCCATTTAGAATGCACACCGTCTTGGGGTGGGGGTAGGGAAGAGATGGGAAGAAAATTTGGAACTCAAAATCTTGTGGAAGTGAATGTTGAAAACTAAAAATAAATGAATTAATGAAAAGTTTAAAAGAAAAAAAAACAACTTATTGAGTTTGGAGAAGTTCCTAACATAAAGAATGGTGACTAATTGATTACTCTTCTTTTGGCCACAACAATTTATGAAACTGTCTACTAAGATATTGATTAGGACTATAGTAACCTGCTGTTTCATAAAGTCAAAGATTCCAGCTTCTGGGATAAGAACTCACTATTTGACAAAAACTGCTGGGAAAGCTGGAAAATACTATGGCAGAAAGTAGGCATAGACCAATATCTCACATCCCACCCCAAGATAAGGTCAAAATGGGTACATGATTTAGATATAAAAGTTGATACCATAAGCAAATTAGGACAGCAAGAAATAGTTTACCTGTCAGATCTATGGAGAAGAGAAGAATTTATGACCAAATAAGAGATAGAGAACATTATGAAATGCAAAATGGATAATTTTGATTACATTAAATTAAAAAGCTTTTGAACAAACAAAACCAATGCAACCAAGATAAGAAGGAAAGCAGAAAGATGGAAACAATTTTTATAATCAGTGTTTCTGATAAAGGCCTCATTTCTCAAATAAAGAAAGAACTGAATCAAATTCATAAGAATACAAGTCATTGCCCAATTGATATCAAAGGATATGAATAGGCAGTCTTCAGATGAAGAAATTAAAGCTATCTATAGTTCTATGAAAAAAATACTCTAAATCACTATTGATTACAGAAATGCAAATTAAAACAACTCTGAGGTACCACCTCACACCTATTAGATTGGCTAATATGTCAAAAAAGTAAAATGATAAATGTTGGAGAAGATATGGGAAAACCAGAACACTAATGCATTGTTGAAGTTGTGAAATGATCCAACCATTCTGGAGAGCAGTTTGGAACTATGCCCAAAGGGCTATAAAACTGCATATCCTTTGATCCAGCCATACTACTCCTGGGTCTGTATCCCAAAGAGATCATAAAAAAGGGAAAAGGACCCACATTTACAAAAATTTTTATAGTAGATCTTCCTGTGGTGGCAAAAAATTGGAAATTGTGGGGATGCCCATCAATTAGAGAATGGCTGAACAAATTGTGGTATATGAATGTAATGGAATACTACTGTTCTATAAGAAATGATGAGCAGGCAGATTTCGGAAAAATCTGGACTTACATGAATTGATGCTCAGTGAAGTTAGTAGAACTAGGAGAACATTGTACACAACAGCAGCAACATTATGTGATGACCAACTTTGATAGACTTAACTCTTCTCAGCATTACAATGATTCAAGACAATTCCAAAAGACTTGTGATGGAAAATGCTATCCACATCCAGAGAAAGAACTAGGGAGTCTGAATGCAGATCAAAGCATACTATTTTCACTTTTTGTGTGTTTGCTTTTTCTTTCTTGTGGTTTTTCCCTTTTGTTCCGATTCTTCTTTCACAACATGCCTAATGTGGAAATGTTTTTTTTTTTTGAAGGTGGGATTTTATTTATTTAATTTTAAAAATTTATTTATTTTTAGTTTCCAACATTTACTTCCACAAGATTTTGAGTTCCAAATTTTCACCCCATCTCACCCCTCCCCCCACCCCAAGATGGAATGCATTCTGAATACCCCTTCCCCTAATCTGCCCTCCCTTCTCTTATCCCCTTCCCCTTCTATTTTCCTGTAGGGCAGGATAGATTTCTGTACCCCATTTCCTGTATTTTTTTTCCCAGTTGCATGTGAAAACTTTTTTTAAACATGTGTTTTTAAAACTTTGGGTTCTAAATTTTCTCCCTTCCTCCCTCCCCACCCACCCTTATTGAAAAGGAAAGCAATTCAATATAGGTTATACATGTGCAGTTATGCAAAACACTTCCATAGTAGTCATGTTGTGAAAAACTAACTTTATTTCCCTTAATCCTATCCCACCCCCCCATTTATTCTATTTTTTCTTTTGACCTTGTCCCTCCTCATAAGTGTTTGCTTCTGATTACCCCCTTTCCCAATCTGCCCTCTTCTGTATCATTCCCTTGCTCTCTTGTCCCCTTCTCCCCCTATTTTCCTGTAGGGTAAGACATAGTTCCATACCCAATTGAGTATGTATGTTATTCCCTCCTTAAGCCAAATACTATGAGAATAAGATTTACTCATTCCTTCTTGCCTTCCCATTTCCCCTCCACTGTAAGAGCCTTTTGTTTTCTGTTCTTTTTTTTGTGTGAGATAAATTACCCCATTCTACCCCCCCTTTCTCCTCCCAGTATAATTCTCTTTAACCCCTTAATTTTATTCTCCAGATATGACCCCTTCATCTTCAACTCACCCTGTGCCCTTTATCTATCTATCTGTCTGTCTATCTATCTGTCTATCTATCTATCTATCTATCTATCTATCTATCTATCTATCTAATTTTTTTCCCTCCAACTACCCTAATACTGACAAAGGTCTCATGAGTTATAAATATCATCTTTCCATGCAGGAATGTAAACAGTTCAATCTTAGTAAGTCTCTTATGATTTCTCTTTCCTGTTTACCTCTTCACATTCCACTTGAGTCTTGTATTTGAAAGTCAAACTTTCTATTTAGCTCTGGTCTTTTCATCAAGAATGCTTGAAAGTCCTCTATTTCACTGAATGTTCATTTATTCCCCTGAAGGATTATACTCAGTTTTGCTGGGCAGGTTATTCTTGGTTGTAATCCTATCTCCTTTGACCTCCAGAATATTATATTCCAAGCCCTCTGGTCCCTTAAAGTAGAAGCTGCTAAATCTTGTGTTATCCTGATTGTGTTTCCACAATACTTGAATTTTTTCTTTCTGCCTGCTTTTAATATTTTCTCCTTGACCTGGGAACTCTGGAATTTGGCTACAATATTCCTAGGAGTTTTCCTTTGGGGATCTCTTTCAGGAGTAGATTAGGTAGATTCTTTCAATTTCTATTTTGCCCTCTGGTTCTAAAATATCAGGGCAGTTTTCCTTGATAATTTCTTGAAAGATGATGTCTAAGGCCCTTTTTTTTGATCATGGCTTTCAGATGGTCCAATAATTTTTAAATTCTCTCTCCTGGATCTATTTTCCCAGTCAGTTGTTTTTCCAATGAGCTATTTTACATCGTTTTCTAATTTTTCATTCTTTTGGATTTGTTTTATAACTTCTTGATTTCTCATAAAGTCACTAGCTTCCAATTGCTCTATTCTAATTTTTAAGGAAGTATTTTCTTGAGTAAGCTTTTGGACTTCTTTTCCATTTGGCCAATTTTGCTTTTTAGGGCATTCTTCTCCTCACTGGCTTTTTGGACCTCTTTAGTCATTTGGGTTAGGCTATTTGTTAGGTATTTTCTTCAGTATTTTTTTGGGTCTTCTTTAGCAAGCTGTTGACTTATTTTTCATGATTTTCTTGCATCACTCTAATTTCTCTTCCCAGTTTTTCCTCTACTTCTCTTACTTGCTTCTTAAAATCCTTTTTGAGCTCTTCCATGGCCTGGAACTGATTCATATTTTTCTTGGAGGCTTTGGATGTAGGAGCTTTGACTTTGTTGTCTTCTTCTGGCTGTATGTTTTGATCTTCTTTGTTATCAAAAAGAGATTCTATGGTCTGACACTTCTTGTGAGGTTTGCTCATGATCCTACCCAATTACTTGAATTATAAGCTCTTTATTAAGGTAGAGGTCTGCTTCAATTTAGAGAATGTACTGTCCCAAGCTTTGGGGGTTTATACAGCTGTTTTCAGAGATACTTCTAGGGAGCTGTGAATTTTCAGTCCTTCCAAGGTGGTATGATAAGGGGCAAGGTGTTTATTCCTTTCCTGGCCTGTGCTCTGGTATATGAGTGACCACAACCACTCTTTTCTGTGTTGGAACTATGAGGAGGATTTTCTCTCCACCACCACAAGCTCCACTGCACCAGCACTCCTCCTCACCCCAGGATTCCCACCCAGAACTGTGACCCAGATCCAAGCACGGGCAAAGCAAGAGATTCCTGTCTCAGCACTGGCAAAGAGATCCCTGCAATACCCCTCTGATCAGTTACTCAATTTCCCCTCAGTCTATGTGCCTGAAGCTAAGGAGGCAGCATCCGCCCCAGGCCGCGCTCAAGAACTAGGGCTGAGACCTAGCTTCTGTCTCACCACAGAAATAGACTTTTTCCACTGACCTTCTAAGTTGTCTTTGGTGTTCGTCAGTTGAGAAGTCTGGAAACCCCCACAGATGCCTATGATTCAGTCCTCTGAGGCCTGCTCTAGGTTTGCTGTGGCCTGTGCGCCCACGCCAAACTGTGTTCCTCTCCTCGCCTGGCATGCCATCCATGTTGTCTTGGGCCGGAAATTTGTTTCACTCTGTCTTTTTGTGGGTTCTGCTGCTTTAGAATTTGTTTAGAGCCATTTTTATAGGTATTTGGAGGGGTTTGGGGGAGAGGTTAAGCAAGTCACTGCTTTTACTCTGCCATCTTGGCCCTGCCCCCCTGCAAATATGTTTAACAAGATTGCACATGCATAACCTATATCAGATTGCTTGCTGAATTGGGGACAGGGGGGCAGAAGGAAGAGAGGAAGAAAAATTTAGAACTCAAAATCTTACAAAAATCAATGCTGAAAACTATCTTTACATATAATTGAAAAAAAAATACTATTAAGTACACAAAAAAAATACTTATTAGGAGGCTAAGAAATTAAATCAGTGACAAGACCACACACACTGATGAATTCATGACTCATTTGAAATAGTGCAATAGCCTAATAATGAGCATTACCTTTATGATATTCAGTAGATCCCAATTAACTTTATGATGACATAATAACTCAGGCTGTAGAAGGTGGTTCTTGAGTTGCCTCTTAAAGGAAGTGAGAAACTCTATGAAGTAGAGGTAAAGAGGGAGGGCATTCCAGAAATGGGCATTTGTCAGAATATAAGCCCACCATAGAATATAAACTCCATAAGGGTAGGGACTACCCTCATACATCACCAAGGTCCACCACACAGTAGCTATTTAATAAATGTTTGGTGAGTTAAACTGAATTAAATAAAGAGATTGTATCTTTCTCTGTCCTAGGGAAATCTATCAGGAAACTTAAACAGAATCAAGAGGAAGGAAGGTTAATTAATGTTACTCAACTTGTTAACCTAGCCCCCTGATACCTCTACTACTTCAAGATCCTACAGGATGCTGCCACTGGAAAACCCAGACAACACCTAGGCCTGCGTCAGCTGCCTTAGCCTGATTAGGTTATGGCTGCCACTGGGCTGGGCCCAGGAGCTACAGACTACATACTCTTCCAGATGCACAGTGGCAACAGCATTGTACTCAAGTGTACGAAACTGTTGATGTGTTTCCCTTCTTGACTAGCTCTGACTTTCTGGAATTCTACATCATGCTTCAGTTGCTCTTTCACCCTGGAACTTCCTTGAACATCTGGAGCTTCCTTACCCTACAGCATCAATTCCCCTCAATACAAGTTTGTTGCCCTGGAACACCTATCCACTATGCTGGCCCCCATCTCCCATTGGTGAGCTCCTCCTGGAGTCTCCATTTTGGGAAGAGACCCAGTTCAGCTAAAATCCTTAATTTTCCTCCTGGTTGTGGTTCTTTCTGGATTTTGATACTATGGCCCCCTTGGAAACCTCCCCCACTCCCTTTCCTTTTCAAGTTCCCTTAAAAGGATTATCTTCTCTCATTAGAATATGCAGTGTTTAAAGTCGGGGACAGACTTTTTTTTTTTGTGTTTGTATCCCTGGGCTTAGCATAATGCCTGGCACATAGTAAGTACTTAATAAATGCCTATTGCTTTGCCTTGTTTTGCTCCCAGTCCTGGCCGCTTTCTTTGTGGTTGTTAGCTTTGCCTAGGTTTCTATCTCTCAGATATATATGACTTCTTACAGTTTAGGGTTCTATAGCTCCAACAGTTAGTCTTCTGTTGCTCTCATCATGAGCTGACTTCTTCAAGAAGATCTCTTGGATTAAGTGAACTGACTTTTAAAGACCACCAAGAAGTATGACCTATTATTCTTCATTCTAGTATTACTATTACTTCCTGATTCATACAAGAGACCATTTATACCACAAAAAAGGGTCTTTTACAACTAGTTTAATGCTGGGTCTTTTCAGTGGTTAAGTCCCAGGCTTTTATTTTTCTTATTTAACATTTTATTTTTTCTCAATTACAAGCAAAAACAATTACAATATTCTTTTTTCTTTCAAATTTTGAGTTCCAAATTATCTTCCTGGCCCCGTTCCCACCTCATTGAGAAGGCAAGCAATTTGACATAGGTTATACATGTATAGTCATGCAAAACACGTTTACATGTAAGTCATTCTG
Organism: Vombatus ursinus; assembly: GCF_900497805.2. NCBI lineage: Eukaryota > Metazoa > Chordata > Mammalia > Diprotodontia > Vombatidae > Vombatus > Vombatus ursinus. The sequence goes on along the minus strand of NW_020954572.1, from coordinate 30,358,594 downwards.
TGAAAGAAAACACAGACAAAAAAAAACCTAAGAAAAAATAAGAAAGTAAAGAAAAAGTATCTTCCATCTGTATTCAGGTTCTACCAAAGCTTTCTTTTGAGACAGATAGCACCTTTCATCATAAATCTTACAGAATTGTCTTGGATCATTGCATTGCTGAGAATAGCTAAGTTATTCATAGTTGATCATCATACAATATTGCTATTATTGTGTACCATGTTCTCCTGGTTGTGCTCATTTCACTTTGAATCAATTTATTTAAGTCTTTCCAGGTTTTTCTGAGAGCATCCTGCTCATCATTTCTTTTTCTTTTTTTAAAATTTTTCTCCCCCTTCCTCCCCACCACCCTCCCCAAGATGGTGCACAATCTGATATAGGCTATACATTTACATTCATATTAAACATATTTTCACATTAGTGATGTTGTAAATAGAAATTAAAACCAATAGAAGGAACCAGAAAGAGGAAACAAGACTCAACAGAAGAGAAAAAAAATAACAATTCGGCTTCCACAGTTCTTTCTTTGGGTGTGGATAGCATTTTCCATCACGAGGCCTTTGGAGATGTCTTAGATCCTTGTATTGCCAGGAAGGGTTAAGTTCATCAATATTAGTCATCACACAACGTGGCTGTTATTGTGTACAACACTCTCTTGGTTCTGCTCACTTCACTCAGCATCAGACCATACAAGTCTTTCCAGGTTTTTCTGAAGTCAGCCTGTCCATCATTTCTTATAGCACAATAGTATTCCATCACATTTATATACCACAACTTGCTCAGCCATTCCCCAATTGATGGATAACCTCTCAATTTCCAGTTCTTTGCCACCACAAAAAGAGCTGCTATGAACATTTTTGTACATGTAGGTCCTTTTCCTGTTTGTGTGATCTCTTTGAGATACCGCCCTAGAAGCGCTATTGCTGGGTCAAAGGGTATGCATATTTTTATAGCCCTTTGGGCATAGTTCCAAATTGCTCTCCAAAATGGTTGGATCATTTCACAACTCCACCAACAATGCATTAGTGTTCCAATTTTCCCACATCTTCTCCAACATTCATCATTTTCCTGTTTTATCATGTTGGCCATTCTGATAGGTGTGATGTGGTACCTCAGAGTTGTTTTGATTTACTGCTCATCATTTCTTAAAGCACAATAGTATTCTATCACAATCATATACAACAACCTGTTCAGCTATTCTCCAATTGATGGACAATCCCCTCAATTTCTTTTTTTATTACTTCTTTTTAAAAGTATTTATTTAGTTTTTTATTTTATTTTTCCCACTCAACAGTATTTTTTCCAATGACATGTAAAGACAGTTTTCAACATTCACTTTTATAAGATTTTGAGTTCCAAATTTTTTTCTCCCTCTCTCCCCTCTCCACTCCCCATCCTTTTAATTTCCAATTCTTTGCCACCACTAAAAGAGCTGCTATAAATATTTCTGTACACATAGGTCCTTTTCATTTTTATTTTTTATCTCTTTGGGATACAGACCCAGTAGTGGTATTGCTTGGTCAAAGGGTATGCATGGTTTTACATATAGACCTTTGGGTATAGTTCCAAATTGCTCTCCAGAATGGCTAAATCAGCATACAATTTCACCAACACTATATTAGTGTTTTAATTTTCCCACATCCCCTCCAACATTTGTCATTTTCCTTTTCTGTCATATTAGCCAAACTTACAGGTATGAGGTAGTAGCTTAGAGTTTTTTTAATTTGCAATTCGCTAATCAATAGTGATTTAGAGCATTTTTTTCATATGACTATAGATAGCTTTGATTACCTTGTCTGAAATCTGCCTGCTCATCTCTATCTTTGGCCATGTATCAATTGAGGAATGGTTCTTATTTCTATAAATTCAACTCAGTTTTCTATATGTTTGACACATGAAACCTATCATAGAAACTCACTGTAAAAACTTTTTTTCACTGTAAGGATTACCAACTATGTATTTCCCTCCATCCTATTTTCCTCTTGTTTATGCTACTCTCTCTCTGTCTCTCTCTCCTTTTATTCTGTCCATTCTCCAAAGTATTTTTCTTCTGACTTTTACCTCCCCCAAACTGCCCTTCCTTCTATCAACTCTGCTCTCCACCCCCCCACCCCGCCTTCTCTTATTTCTGTCCCCTCCTGTTTTCCTGTATGGTAAGATAGATTTCTATATCCAAATGAGTGTGCACATCATTCACTCTTTGAGCCAGTTCTGATGAGAGTAAGGTTAATGTGCTCCCCTCCCTTCTTCTCCCATTTTCCCCTCTACCATAAAATCTCTTTCAGGCCTCTTTTATGTCAAATATTTTACCACATTCTACCTCTCCCTTTCTCTTTCTCTTAGTACATTCTTCTTTCTCATTCCTTAATTTCATTTCTTTAGACAATTATACCAGCATATTTAACTCACATGTCTGCTTTCTGTCTGTATACTACTTCTAATTGTCCTAATAATGAGAAAGATTTTAGGAGTTATAAATATCATTTCTCCATGTAGGAATATAAGCAGTTTAACCTTACCGAATCCCTTATTATTACTCTTTCCTGTTTACCTTTTTATGCTTCCTTTATGTCTTGTATTTGAAAGTCAAAATTTCTTTTTAACTCTGGTCTTTTCATCAAGAGTGCTTTTAGTCCTCTCTTTCATTGAATATCAATTTTTTTCCCTTGAAAGATTATACTCAGTTTTGCTGGGTAGGTGATTCTTGGTTGTAATCCTAGCTCTTTTGCCCTCCAGAATATCGTATTTCAAGCCCTCAGATCCTCTAACATAGAAACTGCTAAATCTATCTTGACTGTGGATCCATGATATTTGAATTATTTCTTTTTCTCTGCTTGCAGTATTTTCTCCTTGACCTGGGAGGTCTAGAATTTGGCTATAATGTTCCTGGGCGTTTTCATTTTGGAATCTCTTTCAGAAGGTGATCAGTGGATTCTTTCAATTTCCATTTTACCCTCTGGTTCTAGAATATCAGGGCAGTTTTCCTTGATAATTTTTGGAAAGATGATGGGGAGGCTCTTTTTTTTTGACCATGACTTTCAAGTAGTCCAATAATTCTTGAATTATTTCTCCTGGATCTATTTTCCAGGTCAGTTGTTTTTCCAATGAGATATTTCACATTGTCTTCTATTTTTTCATTCTTTTGGTTTTGTTATTATAATTTCTTGACTTCTCAGAGTCATTAGCTTCTTGCCCAATTCTACCTTTTAAGGAATGATTTTCTTCAGTGAGCTTTCGTATCTCCCTTTTCCATTTGGCCAATTCTACTTTTTAAATAGTTTTTCTCTTTAGTGAATTTTTGTATATCTTTCCATTTCACCAGTTCCACTTTTCAAGTGGATTTCAAGGCATTCTTTTCTTCATTGGATTTTTGTGCCTCGTTTACCAGTTGGCCTATTCTGTTTTTTAAGGTATTATTTTCTTCAGTATTTTTTGTGCCTCTTTACTAAACTCTTGACTCTTTTTTCAATTTTTTTCTTGCATCACTCTCATTTCCCTTCCTAATTTTTCCTCTATCTCTCTTACTTGATTTTTAAAATACTTTTTACAAGCAGCAAGAAAAAAAAAATATGGAGGTGCCACAATTAGAATCACACAAGATCTAGCAGTGGTGATACTAAAAGATCATAAGTCTTGGAACACTGTATATCAAAGAGCAAAAGAACTGGAATTCTGGCTAAAAATATTATACCCAGCAAAGTTAATCATAATCCTGAATGAAAAAAAAATGGACATTTAATGAACTGTCAGACTTTCAGGATTTTGCTTAAAAAAAACAAAAACAAAAACAAAACAAACAACCTGAACTTTAATAGATCTGAAACACAAAAGCCAAGAGAAATATAAGGGACATCCCAAAGACTAATTACAAGAGACTTAATAAGGATAGATTATTTACCTTTTATGTATGTATAATGTAAAACATATGTCTAAGATTATTATCAGCAATTGGGTATTTTGTAAGAAAGATTGGGGTTGACCTGAGTATGATATGACTTTATGGAGTAAAACCATTTAGGAGCAGCTAAAAAGAGTAATTATCTTACACAAATGAGGTACAAGAGGAAGAACTTACACAGAGCAATTAGATGGGGGAGGAGGGCTGTTAATTTTGGAAACCTGAATGAGTTCAAGAGGGAACAATACATATATATATCTAGAAGAGTATAAAAATCTTCTAAATTCAGAAACAAATAAAATCCCAAGGGGATAAGGAGGAGAGAGAGGATAAGGGATGGATCTCTAGAGGGAAGCGTGAGATAATAGGTTAAAGAAGGGTGATTAGATTTATGAGAATTGGAGGATAAGGGAGGGACCCTCTGAAGGGCAGGTAGGTTAAGAAACAAGAGGACAACAGAGTGGGTAGAAGTAAAGTAGAAGAGTTAGGAGGGATAGACAAGAAGAGATATACACAAATATAAAAATAAAGATCAGAAGTAGAATTTGTTAGGGGAAGTATATATCTATATCTATATTTATATATATGTATATGTATAGATATGAATGTATATGTATCTATATCTACATCTACATATAAGGAAAGGAGGGAGAAGAAAAACCAAGTAACAAGTGCATAGCAAAGAATGAAAGAAAACTAACAAACAAGCAAAGAAAAGATGGACAGCTCTCCGTACTACATGTAGCATTTATTATATGGGCTTTCTTAAAATGTAAATTTATTGCTATATATTTTGAATCCCCTTTTATGTTTTGCTGTGCACATGACATGCTTTTTTCCTTTTCTTATTTTGTATTTAAATTTATAATATGTTTCTTTTTATCTTATTGTATATTTCAGTTTTAGTAATAAAAAAGAAAAAAAAAATCCTTTTTGAGCTCTTCCATGGCCTGAGACTAATTCATGTTTTTCTTGGAGGCTTTGGTTGCAGGAGTTTTGACTTTGTTGTACTTCTGAGTGTGTGTTTTGATTTTCCTTGTCACCACAATAACTACCTATGGTCAGCATTTTTTTCCCTGTTGTTTGCTCATTTTACAGCCTATTCTTTGACTTTTAACTCTATGTTAAAGTGAGGCTCTGCTTCCTGAGTGGAGCGGGGCACTGTCCCAAGTTTCAGGTTTTTTGTGCTGCTGTTAGCAAAGGTCATTCTGGGGGACCTGTAAGTTTTTGTTTTTTCCAAGGTGGTATGATCTAGGGAGAGGAGTGTTTACTACTCTCTTGTATTATGCACTGCTCTGTGAGCAACCATAAGCAGTCTTTTCAATCCTGGAACTGACCAAGGTTCCTGTTCCTCTGAGGGCCACAAGCTGTGCTAGTGCTCTTCCTCACACTGGATTAAAACTCAGGACTGCAATCCAGATTCAGGCATAGAGAATGCAACAGAGTCCTGCCCCTGGTGCCAGCAAAGGAACCCCTGTAAATCTCCTTCTGACCAGTTGTTCAACTCTGTTAATGTCCGTGGGCTGAGAGGTGTGGAAACTGCCATTGCTGCCACTGATTCAGTTGCCCTGAGGCCTGATCCTGGTTTGCTGAGACCAAGTCTGTGCTGAAGAGTCAGTGCTGGTAGGGCCTGTGCTGGACTGTGCTCCACTATCACTCTGGTGCAACAGACCTTTCCTACCAATCGTCTAAGTTGTAGTGGGCTGGAAAATTATTTCCCTCTGTCTTTTTGTGGGTTCTGCCACTTTAGAATTTGTTTAGAGTCATTATTTAAAGGTTTTTGAGGGGTTTGAGGGAGAGCTCAGGCATTTATTCTGCCGTGTTGGCTCCACCTCCTAAATCCTAGGCTTTAGGGACCACTCTTTTAAATTTCTTTTCTTTCTTTTTAAAACAGTTTACAAAAGGCTATTTACTAGCAAGAGAAGGATATTTAACAAGAATAGGCACTGAGGATCTCTCAAGTTGATTCAGCTAAGCAAAGCTTCTTTACCAGAGTTGCTCATTGTTTTCCACCAGCTAAGCATCATAGAGCAATGGTTTCAAACTCAACTAGAAATGGGGTCCCTAAGTCATACTTAAGGATCCTTGTGAGTGATACTAACTTAGAAAACCATATACTAAATTGTCTGTTTTATTGTATTTTATTTGTCTTGTTAAATATTTCCCAGTTACATAATAATCTAGTTCTGTGCCATGCTCAGAAGTGCTGTAGGTCACGTGTCCCACACAGCACATTTAACACCCACCTACATCACAGAGCCCCTGGCACTCTTTGTAGCTGTTTCTTAATCAGGCAACCAAGAAGTGATGTCAACAAGACTGAATTTTCAGGTCCTTAGACCAACCAAATCTCAAGAATGATCTTCATATCCCCTTTTTAAAAAATTAAATTTTATTTTTTTAATCAGCAAAAATCTTCCTTCTTTTTCTCCCACCCTTTTTCTCACTCTTCTGAGAATGAAAAACAAAACCCCTGTTACAAACAAGTACTGCCAAGCCAATCAATTTTTGCTTTGACCATTCCCCTACCTATTTATCTAGCTAGCTAGTTAGATATTGTTATGGAATTTTATTTCCTTTTTATTATTCAGGACCCAGGATTATTCCTTCCATAACTTTTAGTTAACTAAAAGTCTATATATTAACCTCCTGAACAAAAGTTGTCCCACAGGATATGAAAGTTTACTTAAGGGCCTTAAGCATTCCTTAGATAAGAAGCTGGAGGAAGAATCTTAACTGTCCTTGATTCTTGGCAACATGTGAACCCTCCTCCTCAATCAGTCTCTTTGTGAATCCTCAAAATGTAGTTTAATTTGTAATCTGATTTTGTTTACCTGTAGAGTTTGTTTGATAAGGTTTTGTTTCATTAGATGTATGAGATTATGACTCTGTTATACTTAATTAAACGTAAACTTAAACTTAATGTTAAATGTTAAACTTGAAGTTTGTTCAACTTTTCATGACAAGTGTGAGATTAGGGATCTATCTGCTCTTCACCTTTTATGACCTAAGAGGAAAGGACAAGATTGCAATATGTAAATAAATTATTTCTCTGTTACCCTGATGCAATTTTTCTTTTAAGAAACTGTGTTAGAATCTTAATGATGGTTCAGGTTTTCTCTGAGAGCTGAACTATATAGCCTTTCAACCAAGCCCATAAGTGCTGCAAGGAATAAACCGATGTTAAACACACAGACCCAACAAAAAAGAAAGAGATGTAATCAAGTAAAGTGAAAGAAGAAAGATCTTCATGATAAAGTTAGGAGGAATGCTGACAAAGGATAGCTAAAAAAAGCTGTCAGAAATTAAAGAGATGTCTTTAAAATGAATTAAGCCATTTGTAGTAATTGGCTCACCCAATTACTTTCTTTGGAAGAAAGTTAAGTGAGGGTCACATTTCTTTATGATTATATTTGAGAGTGATGGAAAGGTGAGGGGGAAAAGTCAAATGGAAGTATTGGTCTAATATGTGACCCATGTACATTTTTCTTCTGAATAATATTCTAATATTATGTTTATATTCTCAAGAACAATGTGACTCAGAACACTTCAGGCATAGCATCTCCCACCTGATGCGAGATTCATCTGGATTTCCAGAAGGCCCTGTCAAAAAGGCTTGATAGACAGTCCAGGTCAGGGAATTTGATAAATAGTTGGTGCTCTTCTCAAGAATGGAAAATGAAGAAACAAATGACAAAGTAGACTTGGTTTCCAATGAAAAATGAGACATATCTTTTAATACAATAGAATATTTTGGGGAAAGTGGTCATGTGCATGTAGTTTCCTTAGATGATTATAAATAGATTTATCTTTGGAGTTATTACTATGGGGAATATTAATAATTATCCTGATTTACTGCTTTTGAAAAAAAACAATTAGTATAATTATAATTACATATGGATAATTGTAAAAATAATCTATAAATAGCATCTTAACTGACTATTAAGATTAACACAGAAGGGAAATGTCTCCAAAGCATTACATTTCTTAGGAGGAATTGTTGGAAGAATAGCTACTTCTGTATCTAACTCTTGGACTATCCAATTTTACTACATAGAAATAGAATATGACAACTGCTTAAATTTATATATACATATATATACATAAATTTATAAATATATGTTCATATATATGTAAGTGTATATATGTATATGTGTATGTATATGTTTATGTATATATGTATGTGTATACATGTATATGTGTACATATGTATGTATGTGTGTATATGTGTGTATGCATGCATGCATACATACATACATACATACATGTGTGAATTCTCTCTGGGAAATAAGACCACACATTTTATAAAGCTGTTCACCCTCCTGTACTGTGAAATGCTTATTTATTTCATTTTTGAAGTAGCCACTTTTAGTCCATCAGGCTTACAAAGAGAAATTGTGGCATGCGGTATGCCACAGATTGGATTTTTTTGTTCTTTTTTGTTTTTTTTTTTATGGGACAGGGAGGAAAAGAGGGATTAGGTGTTTGTTGATAACCTCTTGTTCAATGTAAACTAAGGTAGCTGAAAAGTTAGGTTTAAATTTTTGTGCTGCAAGAGACCAGAAGCGATTCTTACCTCCATATTTTGATCATAACATACATCTAAAAGGCACCCAATAAAATGCCTGCTATTTAAAAAAAATGAAGTAATATATCTTAATGGCTACTGGAAGGGATAAACTAATGGTGGCTATGTTTTAATGGTATGTTCCCATTTGTGAATTCATATATTTAGATCTTTCAGTAATAAGACATTATCATTCAGATACAAAAATGACACTGTATTTACATTAATGCTAGCAGGTAATTTAAAGTGAACAGTTGAATGCGGAAAGGAAAATATTCATATCTAAATCATATAAGCTTTACAAAATCTGAGTGGTTAAAATTCAGTTCAAAGCATAATAATTATGGCTGAAAATGCTTCAAGGTATTAATAATGATACAATGACATTTATTCATTTAAAATGAAATTTAGTTTTTAGAGACTGGCACATGTTTAGGAAAATGTGCTTTAATATTACAAATGAGTGCATTTGACATTCCTTTCTTCCCTTTGACAGAAAAATTGTTAATATAATGACAGAAATTGTTAATACCAAATGTAATATGGACTGCCACTCCCTCAATGATGCTAGTAATGTCAGAATTTTAGTAATGTCTTTACTTTCCTACCCTTAAGATAATGCCCATTAGGTTGAGCTGAACTACACCAAGTCCCCACTTTGAGATTTTGTCATTTAAAGAAAGCTGGCTTAAGCTGGATCTCACTTCTAATGATGTCCTTGTCTCCTTCTGTTGGGATTAATGACATGAAAGGCAAAATAGCCAGAATGAAGTGGTTTTCCCTTCCTCGACTGCCAAGGGCAACTGGGGTTGCATGACTAAGTCTTGCTACCTTATACTATCTCCTCCCCAACTCCTAAAGATATATGAAGTTTTGGCATGGGTCTGGGAGTTGGGAAATCCATTGTGCTCTGCCCTTATGGGAGATCCCCCAGGGTGGCAGATTTGGTACCCTGTTATCTCAATTAAAGACACTTTATTCCTCAACCCATGGCTTTGATTTATTTCAGGACTGGATACCTTCATATGCTCTCTTGAGTGAAGATAACTTGATTCCTTTTCTGAAACTTTAAATGAGGGATAGAAAGTCTCAGTGAAGTTAATCACAAAGGAAGAACATCCAGAAAAAGCCACCAAATAATTGGCACAACTTGCTGAGTCTACTTTAAGGAAACTTAAGAGCAACAGTATAGTCATACTTGAAAGTACCTGATATAATTGAGTCATAGGAGGAATGACTCGGAGAAAAGTGTCATTGAAACCACAGGGCAACATTTAACACCAGAAATTGTTCTTAAAAATTTATTATCACAGAACTTCTAAGAGAAGAAATTACAACAACATGGACACAATTATTTGTCAGAAGAGAAGAGAAAGTTTTTTTCCCCTCTTTTTAAAAATATGAGATAGAAAGTAAGTACCTATCTCTGAACGTAGAAACCATCAAGTAAATTAAGATGATAAAGAGAGTGATGCTCATAGAGAAAAAGTGCTTATATTCTGTGCTCTGTGGATTAAGTACAGAAGATAGGGAATTCTAGTTTGTCCCTGAATGTCTAGTTTGAAATGTCTAATAGGCATGTAGGACTGATGCTCATGGGATAGTCTGAGGATAAATATATAAATCTGGTATTCATTCACATACAGAATTCTTTCTCATCATAGTGAGTTAATCTAAAGAACAACAGATTTACCACAGGTAGCAGGACATACAGAAAACAAAAGTTCTAGACTTAGAATCAAAGTGTATTAGGTTTGAAGTTTTGAATCTATCCCTCATCAATAAAATAACTTTGGGCAAGTCACACAACCTCTCTGAGCCTTAGTTTCACTATTTATAAAAACATACTTTACTAAAATCATACTTCAATTCCTCACTCTAGTGTTGATTTATCCCTGGTTTTTCAAGGGCTATATCAATAGAGTATACAGTCCTACTAAGGTTAAAAGTTATTCATTATAGTTTCAGTGATGGACTACATAATTGCTGTCTAAGTACCTGCTTTTAGACAGGCTGATCACATAAAGGCTGGACAAGTGAATTGTTTTATCCACAAGATGCTTATAAACTACTAAAGCATAGAGGAATTGTAATCAACATCAGTGGAGCATATACCAATAAAATCAAGGATCCTTGAAAATATCAGACCATTACTTAAACTATCTACCTCATCTGGTTGTGAAGTTCAAAAGAGGTAATGTATGTAAAATTATTTGGAAAGGGTTTTGAACTGCGTTCTCACAAGATCTTGAGAAACAATGCTATCTCTCTCCCTGAATAAAGGACCACACTTAGCCTCTATGTGTGTTCTTTTCTGTTCTAGGTGAAGGGAGTAAAGTCTGATTTTGGGAGTTTTGAAAGGTCAAGAGAGAGAGCCACAAGAATCTAGGAATTAGAATCTAGATCAGGCTTTGTGTCCAATCCAGCAATAATGCTCCAAAAAGCAAGGAGCAACATCTGGGAGTGAACTTCTGGACTGAGGCAAGTGGAAGCTGAGATAAGGATTGATCAGGCAGGCAAATGGTATCTGGGCATTAACTTGGTAAGAACCAAGTTAAATTTTGAGCCTATTTTCCCAGAGATGGAGGTGATATGGATAAAATACACCCTGGAGGTGTTGAGGGAAATGTTTGTAGGTTGTTCTTGCTATATCTTTGAAGTAAATGTCCCTTTGTAAAAGCTAGCTGATTTTAAATGATTTAGTAGAATTGGAGACTAATCACTGATACCTAATAATGGTGGTGATGGGGGGCTGGGAGGAATCCAGCAGGTAGTATTTGAGCTACTGAAAGTAGAGAAAAGCCACCCACAAACATCTCAGGGTATCCTAGAATCCTGAAGCAGAGATGTCTTGGGGGGAGGGAGCTAGCAAACACTTGGTTACAAATCTCAATCCAGTTCTCTTTCTATTGCACCTTGCATAGAGAAGAGAATTTTGAAAGACACTGGGATGAAGTGGAAAGAATAGAATCAGAACCTAGTTTTGAATACCAGTTCTGATGATTTCCATTTTCCAGTTTTGTAAATATCACTTAACTTCAGTTTCTTTCTCTAAAAATAAAAGGGTTGAACTAATGATCTCAAGGTCCCCTCTAGCTATTGTCTCTATCACTTTTAATACACTTAGCAGGATTTACTGCCTTATATTGTGCTTACTGTGTAAGGATAAGAGGTTGGGACAAAGAGAGAATAGCACTTCCAGATCTTAAACTATATCATAAAGCTGCAATCACCAAAAACATCTGGTATTGTTTAAAAAGAGAGAGAGAGAGAGAGAGAAGTAAAATAATTGAAAAGAAAAGATGGCGAAGAACCAGAAACAATGAAACTCAACAACCAGGTGTTTCATAAACCTGAAACATAATTTACTAAGGAAAGAACTATTTGATAAAAATTGCTAGGAAAACTGGACAGCACTCAGGCAGAAATTAGGCTTAGATCAGCCTTTATGGATTCCCAAATTTATTTGGTCTATTGCTCCCTTAAAAAAAAAAATTACTCAGTGCTCCTCCCTCTACCCCCCCTCCAGAAATCTTTTTTTTTTTTAACCCTTTTAGGTTTTTTTTTTTTAAATTTGTGTCATTTCAAAAAAATACCATTACATCACCCCCTCACCCCAAGGGGTGGTAATCACCCACTTTGGGAACCTAAGCACCATACTCTGCAACACATTATAACTGAGCATGTGACTTTAATATTAAAGACCATATTATAAAAGAATTAGAAGAGAAGCAGATTATATACTTTTTACAACCACAGGTAGGAGATATATTCTTAAACAAGATGACAGGAAAAAAATTGATTACTATTCGTATCAAATGCCATCCCGACAGTAAGAAAGCCCCCCCCCCCTTTTTTTTGGTGAGATAATCAGAGTTAAGTGACTTGCTCAGGGTCACACAGCTAGTAAGTGTAAAGTGTCTGAGGTCAGATTTGAACTCAGGTCCTCCTGACTCCAAGGTCAGAGCTCTACCCACTGAGCCACCTAGTTGCCCCAGCAGCCCCTTCTTTTAAACAATTTTAGGAAAGTCTTAGCATTCTTACTCTAGAGGTATTAGGTTGAACTAGGTCCCACTTTTGGGATCACTAGCTCTATAAACAGAACGAACTTGGGCGAGGCAGCTACCAAAAGTTTTCTTGTTGGACATCAATGTACTCAGATATGTGGGTGATGTAGGTGCACAACCTTTTTTAATCTTGATTAAACATACCTTTTTTCTTTCATTTATGAATTTGATTTATTCAGGACTAACAAAGGAAAAGACAAAAGAATCACTGAGATATTAGTCTATAGTTTTTGTTCTCTAGATTTTTTTTTCTGGGATATATATATATATATATATATATATATATATATATATATAAAGAATTCATCTGTGTCAGGGAATTTGGTAGAATCCCTTCTTTTGCAATTTTCAAACTGTTTATGTAATATTTTATAGAGTTCACTTGTGAATCAATTTGGCCTTTTTTGGGGGAGGGGGGGAGGTTTGTTTATGGTTTCTTTAATTTCTTCTTTTGAAATTGGATTGCTTAAATCAGTGGTATCAAACTCCTAACCAAATAGGTAAAATTCTGTCTCAATCAGACTAAAATGTAATTGGGAAAAGTTTAACAAAATAACAAAAGTATACAATAATAATATTAATTTGTGTTTTTCTAAGTCAATATACAGCCTTCAATGCTATTTGTATTTGAGTTTTAAATAACTGGCTTAAATTCTCTATTAATTATTCTGTTAACTTGGGTATTTTACATTTTGGTAATTATTTTATTTAGCTGGAGAAAAGTTTTTAATAACATCCATTATTTCTTATGAATTTTTTTCATTTTTGATACTGGTAATTTGGTTTTCTTCTGTCTTTTTAATCAAATTAGCTAATGGTTTATGTATTTTGTTTTTTGTTTTTTTTTTTTTAAAGCACTTAGTATCATTTATTAATTCAGTATTTTGTTGTTTTCTTTTTTTTCATCTTTGATTTTCTGGATTTTACTTTTGATGTTTAATTGGGGTTTTTAATTTGCTGGTTTTCTAGTATTATTTTGTTGTATTCCCAATACATTAAGCTGTTCTTTCTTTCTTTCTCTTTCTCCACCTATTTTTTTTGTTAATTAAAGTGTTTAGAAATATAAATTTAGATAAATTAGAGATATAAATGACTGCTTTGGCTACATCCCCTAAATTTTTATATGTTGCTTCATTATTGTTACTATCTTTAATGAAATTATCTATCATTTCATTGTTTGTCCTTGGACCAATTCTTCAGGATTAAGTTAGTCTTCAGTTTATCTTAGCATATGGTATGAGATGATAGTCTATAACTAGGTTCTGTCAGACTCTTTTTGAGTTTTCCCAGTAGTTTTTGTTGAATAATAAGTTCTTGCTCCAATAAATGAGATCTTTAGGTTTACATATCACTACAATACTATGCTCATTTACTTTTTATATTGTGTACCTAATCTGCTCAACCTATCTATTTCTAACCCAGCACAAAATTATTTTAATGATCATGGCATTGATTTGGGTTTGAGATTTAGTACTACCAGTCTTTTTTTCCTCTTCACTTTTTTTCATTCATTTCCTTGATATTATTTATTGTTCATTTCTCCATTTGTTTATTTATTTTTAGTTCTCTAAAATAATTATTTGGTAGTTTGGTTGGTATGGCACTGAATAAGTAAGTTAATTTAGGTAATACTGTCATTTTTATTATATTGTCTCAGTTTACCTGTGAGCCATTAATATTTCCTGAGCTATTTAGATCTGTCTTTATTTGTATAGAGTGATTTATAATGGGGCTTATGTAGTGCCTGTGTATATTTTGCAGGTAGATGTCCAAGTATTTTATATTGTCTGTAGATATTTAAAATGGAATTTCTTTTTTTTAGTTTTATTAATTAATTTATTTTTAGTTTTCAACATTCACTTCCGTAAGATTTTGAATTTCAAATTTTCTCCCCATCTCGTCCCTCCCCCCACCCAAGATGGTGTGTGTTCTAAATATCCCTTCCCCTAATTTGCCCTCCCTTCTATCTACTCCCCCCCTTCTCTTATCCTCTTCCCCTTCTATTTTCCTGTAGTGCAGGACAGATTTCTATACCCCATTGCTTGTATATCTTATTTCCCAGTTGCATGTAAAAACAACTTTTAACATTTATTTTTAAAACTTTGAGTTCCAAATTTTCTCCCTTCTTCCCTCCCCACCCACCCTCATTGAGAAGGCAGGCAACTTGATACAGGTTGTACATGTGTAATACAAGTGTAAAACACTTCCATAGTAGTCATGTTGTGATAAACTAACTCTATTTCCCTTCATCTTAACCCATCCCCCATTTATTCTATTCTCTCTTTTGACCCTGTACCCCCTCAGAAGTGTTTGCTTCTGACTACCCCCTTCCCCAATCTGCCCTCCCTACTATCATCCACCTCTCTCTTACCCTACAAGAAAATAGGGGGGAAGAGGATAAGATAGATTTCCATACCCAATTGAGTGTGTATGTTATTCCCTCCTTAAGCCAAATCCAATGAGAATAAGATTCACTCATTCTCTCTCACCTTCCCCTACTCCCCTTCCACTATAAAAGCTTTTTCTTGTCTGTTATGTGAGATAATTCACCCCATTCTACCTCTCCCTTTCTCCTTCTCCCAGTATAATCCTCTCAATTTTATTGTCCAAATATCACCCCTTCATCTTCAATTCACCCTGTGCCCTTTATTTATCTATCTATCCATATATAAATACATATAATTTTTTCCCTCCAACTACTCTACTACTGACAAAAGTCTCATGAGTTACAAATATCATCTTTTCATGCAGGAATGGGAACAGTTCAACCTTAATAGTCTCTTATGATTTCTCTTTCCTGTTTACCTCTTCATGTTTCTCTTGAGTCTTGTATTTGAAAGTCAAATTTTCTATTCAGCTCTGGTCTTTTCATCAAGAATGCTTGAAAGTTCTCTACTTCACTGAATGTCCATTTTTTCCCCTGAAGGATTATACTCAGTTTTGCTTGGGTAGGTGATTCTTGGTTGTAATCCTATCTCCTTTGACCTCCAGAATATTATATTCCAAGCCCTCTGGTCCCTTAATGTAGAAGCTGCTAAATCTTGTGTTATCCTGATTGTGTTTCCACAATACCTGAATTGTTTTCTTTCTGGCTGCTTGCAATATTTTCTCCTTGAACTGGGAACTTTGGAATTTGGCTACAATATTCCTAGGAGTTTTCCTTTGGGGATCTCTTTCAGGAGGTGATTGGTGGATTCTTTCAATTTCTATTTTGCCCTCTGGTTCTAAAATATCAGGGCAGTTTTCCTTGATAATTTCTTGAAAGATGATGCTTAGGTTCTTTTTTTGATCATGGCTTTCAGACAGCCCAATAATTTTTAAATCATCTCTCCTGGATCTATTTTCCAGGTCATTTGTTTTTCCAATGAGATATTTCATATTGTTTTCTATTTTTTCATTCTTTTGGTTTTGTTTTACCATGTCTTGATTTTTCATAAAGTCACTAGCTTCCAATTGCTTCCAATTGTTTCATTCTGTCTTTTTGTGGGTTCTGCTGCTTTAGAATTTATTTAGAGCCATTTTTCACAGGTATTTGGAGTAGTCTGGGGGACAGCTCAAGCAAGTCACTGCTTTTACTCTGCCATCTTGGCTCTGCCCCCTCAGTTCTTTCCTTTTTAAAATCATGTTGGCTAATGCCTCACTAATTTTGCTGTTGTTATTGAATCTTTTAAAAAGTGTTTAGTTTTATTTATTAATTCTTTTTTTTGTTTTTGTTTTGTTAACCTCTCCTTTGATTTTCAGGATTTCTTTTGGTATTTAATTAGGGGTTCTTAACTTGTTGGTTTTCAAAAATTTTTTAGTAACATGGACAATTCACTGATTTTATCTTCCTTTCTTTTATTGATGAAAACATTTAGAGATATAAAAATTTGCCTAAATACTGCTTTAGCTGCATCCCCAAAATTTTGATATGTCGTCTCATTGTTTTCAGTTGTTAATGAAATAATTTGTTTCTGTGTTTTATTTTTATTTAGTTTTCAATTAATTTTTAATCTTTCCTTCAAAGACTTGACTGAATATAATTTTTATTTCAATAAATTTATTGCACAAATTATATATTAATACTTATGCATTTCTGTATTTTTGAGTTATTTGAGTATTAATACATGGTCATTTTTTTTGTGAAGGTGCAATGCATAGCTAAAACATAGGTATACTACTTTTGTCATTGAATATTTTCTAGAGGGCTATCATAAGTAACTTTTCTAAAATACTATTCAGGTCCTTCATTTCTTTTTTTGTTTCTTTTTGTTATTTTTCTTAGTAATAATGTATTTAATGAGAAGTAGCATGAATACAAGTATAATTCCTGGCACACAATTGGTTAACCCAGAGCTATTTTACCAGAAGAGAGAGGATTTTACCCCAGATGACAGGAAACAGCAAAAACAGAAAGGAAAATAAAACAATCCCAAACCTCCCTCCATATCTCCTATCGTGATCCAACCACAATTTGTTTTTATCATTTCATCAAATTACATTCAAGACGTAGAAAAAACATGTAAGAGAACTTCATTTGTTCTAAGTCAAATCACTAATAACATGAAAGAAATCCTGCTCAAAAGCTAAGAAAGAGGTTTAAAATAATCTTTTCTTTAACTCATTCTTCAAAGATGTTGGTAAATCAAGTTAGCATGCTACAACAATATTTGATTAAACATTTGATCCACATGTTTAATGTCGATGTTAATTCATTTTCTATTATACCTTTTAGCAAAATGTAGTTTCACCATTTTTCTTTCAATTAGGTCTATTTTTGCTGTAACTTTAAGATCAGTACTTAGAAGAATGCTTGGTACAATGTAGGTGCTTAATATGTTTGTTGATTGACAGACTGAGATCATGTTGGCTACCATTAGCTTTTTTTTTTACACTAAAACTGAAACATAATAGATTCTGTTCTATCCTTTCATTTTAATACTGTGTTTATCTTTATTTCAAGGATTTTAAAAAAATAATGCATTGTTGGATTCTGGTTTCTAATAGATTCTGCTATCTCCTTTCATTTTATGGGTGAGTTCATCCCATTTGTATTTTGTAGTTGTGATTTCTATACTTTTCTTTCTCTTTTTTCCCATCTTGTCCTTAAGAGATTGTTTTGCTTCTAATATCTCCATTAATCTATCTTTCCTCATATACCCTCTGTTTTCCTTAGCACTTTCCTTCCTATTTCCCTCTTGGGGAAATGTATTTCTGTACTTACTTGTGTATGTATATGTAGTCTTCCTTCCTTTGACAAGTTCAGATGAGACTGAGTTTTAAATATCACCATCATCCCTCTATTCTCTCTTTATTCTATACACTTCTACTTGTACATCTCAATTATGTGAGATTATTTTCACCACTTTTCCCCTCCTTTTCTTTATCTTCCAGTGTGTTATCCTTCTCCACCTTTCCAATTGTCTTTGTATTCCCAGAAACTAGCACAATTTCTCACACAAAGAAGGGCTTAATAAATTCTGGTTTATTGACTATGATTGATTGAGTGATGTCAAGGATCCAAGTGGCAAAGTGATTCCACAGTAGCTACTTATAAAACTTCCCTGTCTTCTTATATAAGTTTCAGTGCTTTTACTGATAAATGATGTTAACTCTTTCTTTGTGGGCATTTTGATAAAGAGGAAAGGTCATTAATGGGGAAAAAGACTTATGAACCCCAAAGAAATATTTTTAGACAAATCAATATCTTGACAGTATTCCTCTCTACTTTATGCTTTTCAAGGCATGTACCAAGATTGATTAGAGCAGGAAATAAGATAAAATATAACTTTATAAAATCCATGAACTTTCTTCTACTTCGAGTCAATAACAAATTTGAAAAATCCACACAAAACTGGGCAGTGATTATATATAATGTTCAGACAATCTTACACTTGATTTTTAATGGTTAAGAGAGAGGCTTAGAGACAGTCTTCTATTATATTGAACAAATTAGGATCTTGTTTCAACATGGGGTAAGTAAGATAAAAACCATCTATAAAATAAAGGCTTGGGAAATGAATCTGGACAAGGGTTGACAATGTTTAAAAAATAGCTGGTGGTAAGTGCAATGTACTGTTTATCAAAGCTTTCACAAATACCTTTTGGAATCAAGGCCCTCTTCACTGGAAAGGCAAAGTTAAAACTGAAAATAATAACATAGCCTAAAAAAAGAAAATAATTTGTCTTAAAGGAATTTGTCTTAGAGGAATTTATCTTAATTTTCTTCTGATATGGGAAACCCTATGAGATATATATGTGTATCCATATTTTTGACATCCCATGAGGAAGCATCATGGTATATCTAAAGGAACACTTGGACCAGGGTGCAAACTATAGTTCAGTCACTAACTAATTGTAGGACCTTTGGCAAAACTCTGCATCTCTGACCTTCAGTTTTCTCATTTATTCAGTAAAGATACAACATACAATTGTTCTGAAGAAACTATTTTGCCAACCTTAAAATGTTATATAACTGTGAATTATAATTTCCCTCTGTGGGCCCAGATACTCTTTTTCATCCAAATTTATTAGATCTGTTTTGCAGACCCCATGTCCTACATCACCAAAGGCTGACTCAAGGGAAATCATACACTATCTTTACTATCCCTTTTGACCTATTATTTGAGTTCCTCACCAAGGCAGTTTTTGGGATCAAGACTAGAAGCTAAAATGCACAGGGTCTAAAATCTGTAATAATTAAAAAGAAAAAAAATTAATTGGAACATTTAAAAAGGCAAAATACAAAGTTACTGAGTGATAGGAACAATAACTGATATTCACCTAGCACTTCGAGGTTTATAAAGTCATTTGACCTTCCCTACAATCTTAAGAAGTATACATAAGTATTATAATCATCCTTCTTTTATAGAAGAAAAGAGGGGTGCAGCTAGGTGGTGTAGTAGATAGAGCAACGGGCCTAGATTCAGGAGGACCTGAGTTCAAACCCGGCCTCAGACACATAACACTTACTAGCTGCATGACCCTGGGCAAGTCACTTAACTCCATTGCCTAGCCAAAAAAAAAAAAAAAAGAAGAAGAAGAAACAAGGCTAAGAGATTTGCTCACAGTCACGTAGCTAGTAAGCAATTGAAGCAGGAGTCAAACACAGATCTTTCCTTACTCCAAGTCTAGCACTCTTTCCATAATACTACATTGCTTCTCACAGTAGATGGACCACAAAGTAATCAGACCAGACAAGTTCTTTTGGGTTTCCAAAGACTCCATCTGAATGGAATTCATAATTTTAGAAGAAAAGCATAACTCAAAATATAAACCAATAATACCACCATTAACTGTTTAAACAACATCCAGTGTTTTTTCTAAGGCTGAGCAGCCCACATTCACTTCCAACCTTTATTACAAAGCACGTTAGCTTTCTCTTCAGAAACCTGAGGTTGGGTCACAGCACCTTGGACAGACACTTACTTGGGCACTGTTCTTCCTCCTCCGTTGGCTGTTCCTTCTCTGGCTTTGGTGGCCCTTTGATTTTATATACTAGTGCCCTTAGTTTGCCAGTCCATGAAGTGTCCTCCTCCTCTTCTTCCTCTTCTTCCAATGGAATACCTACCAAATGATAAAAATTGATTGAAAACGTCACTATATCATCTTTACTTAACAGTTATCAGTAATGAACTGCCATATAGCAGAAAAATATACAAAGCATATTCTGTCCGCATCATTAAATATTTGACTTCAGAGACATCTGAGGGTCAACCACAAACAAACCTTAATCTTCCTGTGGTCCTTCTGAATTTATTTTAGATGATTTTTTGAAGCATAAAAGCATCTAGAAACTGTAACTAGAAACTGTAACTAATATACATTCATGTGGAGCAGAGTTCTCATGTATCAAAAACCTTGGTGCCCTACTAAAAGAACAGATTCAGATACAGATTTAGTGAAAACATATCACTAATTGGATAGAAATCAACTGGCTAGAAGAGCCAACGCTGCCTTGTAAATTAAAGGATATTATAACCACTTGAAGACCACAGGATTAGAACATTTAAGCAACAAGGCCAAAATGTGTAAGATAAGGATGTCATCAACTTGTCTTATCCTAGGTTTTGATTTCAAATTTTAAACTTTATAAATAATGGGTATGGTTCTTACTATATGGTCATCTGTGGATGAATATTGCCTCTTTAGGCTGAAAGACATTCTAGCCAAAGTAATTTCCAGGGGCATTAACTTTGTCTTCTCCCTATTAAAAAATTGGTGAAGACTAATAACTTCAAGCAAAGGTAATAATTTTAGATAATTTAAAGATTCCTCAAAATTCTTCATAAGAAATTAGGAAGGCAGAGTCAAGATGGCAGAGAGAAGGCAGGGACTCACCTGAGCTCTCCCCCCAACACCTCCAAAGACCTGTAAATAATGCCCTAAAACAAATCTTGGAAACCCATAAAGGGAAGGGTGAAACAACTTTTCGGCCCAAGACACCTTAAAAGTTTAGCAGGAAAGTTCTGTTTCATGGGGTGAAAGTGGAGCACAGTCCAGTGCAGGCTGCACTAGTGCAGACCAGGCCCCAACAAACCAGGAGCAGGCCTTGGGAGCGAATCAATCAGCAGCTAGCTGTAGTGGCTGCTTCTGGAGCCCTCAGCCCACAGATGGTAAGGGAATTGAACTGATCCGAGGGAGATCATAGGGGTCCCTTTGCTGGCACTAGGGACAGAACTCTGTTGCTTTACCCATACTCAGATTCAGGTTGCAGTCCTGGGACAGTCCCAGGGTGAGTAGGAGCACTAGCACATCAGAGCTTGTAGCCACAGTGGAGCAGGGACCCTCAACAGAATTCCAGAGCAGAAAAGAGTACTTGTGGTCACTCACAGACCACAGTATAGGCCAGAAGAGTAGTAAACACACTTTTCTTTAGATCATAACTCTTTTGAAAAACTGAAAATTTACAGGTACCTAGAAGTGTCCCTGAATACAGTTGCACAAAACCCCTGAAGCTTGAGGCAGTGTGTTCTCCACCCTGGAAGCAGAGGCCCATGTTAATAAAGAATAAAAGTCAAGAAATAGGCTGGGAAAATGAGCAAACAACAGAAAAAATTCTGACCATAGAAAGTTACTATGATGACAAGGAAGATCAAAACCTACACTCAGAAGCAGACAGCAAAGTCAAAATTCCTACATTCAAAACCTACAAGAAAAAGATGAATTGGTCTCAGGCCATAAAAGAGCTCAAAAAGGATTTTGAAAATCAGTTAAGAGAGGTAGAGGGAAAATTGGGAAGAGAAATGAGAGTGATGCAAGAAAATTATGAAAAAAAAGAGTCAATAGCTTGGTAAAGGAGGCACAAAAACTATTGAAGAGAATAACACCTTAAAAACCAGAATAGGCCAAATGGTAAAATAGGTACAAAAATTCAATGAAGAAAAAAATATCTTGAAAAGCGTAATTGGCTAAATGGAAGAAGATATACAAAAATTCGCTGAAGAGGAGAGCTCCTTAAAAAGTAGGATTGGCCAAATGGAAAAAGAGGCACAAAAATACACTGAAGAAAAGAACTCATTAAAAAACAGAATTGACCAAATGGAAAAGGAGATACAAAACTTCACCAAAGAAAGTAATTCTTTAAAAATTAGAATTGAGCAGGTGGAAACTAATGACTCCATGAGATATCAAGAAACAATAAAATAAAACTAAAAGAATGAAAAAATAGAAGACAATGTGAAATATCTTATTAAAAAAACAACTGAAGGGGGCAACGAGGTGATGCACTGGATAAAGCACTGGACCTGGATTCAGGAGGACCTGAGTTCAAATCCAGCCTCAGACACATAACACTTACTGGCCATGTGACCCTGGGCAAGTCACTTACCCAAAATACCTAAAAAAAAAAAGGAAGAAAAAAAAAAAAGAAAAACAACTTACCTGGAAAAGAGATCCAGGAGAGATAATTTTAAAATTATTGGACTTCCTAAAAGCCATGATCAAAAAAAGAACCTAGACATCATCTTTCAAGAAATTATTAGGAAAACTATCCTAATATTCTAGAACCAGAAGATGAAATAGAAATCGAAAGAATCCACTGATCATCTCCTAAAAGAGGTCCCAAAATGAAAACACCCAGGAATATTATAGCCAAATTCCAGAGTTCTCAGGTTAAGGAGAAAATATTGCAAGCAGCCAGAAAGAAACAATTCAAGTACTATGTAGCCACAGTCAAGATAACATGAGACTTAGAAGCTTTTACATTAAGGGATTGGAAGGCTTGGAATATAATATTTTGGAGGGCAAAGGAGCTAGGATTACAACCAAGAATCACCTATCCCACAAAACGAAGTATAATCCTTCAGGGGAAAAAAATGGACACTCAATGAAATAGAGGACCTTCAAGCATTCCTGATGAAAAGACCAGAGCTGAATAGAAAATCTGACTTTCAAATATTAAGACTCAATGAAGCATAAAAAGAAAAACAGGAAAGGGAAATCATAAGGGACTTAATAAGGTTAAAATGTTTACATTCCTATTTGGGAAGACAATACTTGTAACTTATAGGAACTTTTTCATTATTAGGGCAGTTAGAAGAAGGAGTATATATGGACAGAGGGCACAGATGTGAGTTGAATATGATGGGATGCTATCTTTAAAAATGAAATTAAGGTGTGAGAAAGAGGAATTCATTGGAAGAAAGAGAAAGGGAGAGGTAGAATGAGGTAAATTGTCTCACATAACTCATGATGGAAAATGCTATCCACATTCAGAAAAAGAACTATGGAGTTTGAATGCAGATCAAAGCATACTATTTGTGCTCTCTCTCTCTCTCTCTTTTTTTGTTTCTTCTTTCTTGTGATTCCTCCCATTGGTTCTAATCCTTCTTTATAACATGACTAATGTGAAAATAAGTTCAATATGAATGTATATGTAGAGCCTATATCAGATTGCATGCTATCTTGGGGAGAGGCAAGGGGATGAGGGGAGGGGATGAGGGGAAGAAAATTCAGAACTCAAAATCTTATGGAAGTGAATGTTGAAAACTAAAAATTAATTAATTATTTAAAAATTATCTCATATCAAAGATCAAGAAAGAGCTATTACAGTGGAGGGAAAGATGGGGGAGGTGGTGGGGAATGCTTTAACTTTACTCTCACTGGAATTGGCTCAAAGAAGGAATAACATACACAATCAATTCAGTACAGAAATCTGTCTTACCTTCCAGGAAAGTAGGAAGGGAAGGAGATGGGGGTGGTGCTCAAAGAAGGGGGAGTGGATTGAGGAGGCAATAGCCAGAAGCAAAACACTTTTGAGGAGGGACAAGGTGAAAGGATAAAGAGAATCAAATGAACAGGGGTGTGAATAGGATGGAGGGAAATACAGTTAGCAATTATAACTGAAAAAATTTTTGAATCAAGTTTCTCTGCTATAAAGGCCTCATATCTCAAGTAATTTATAAAAAGTGGAGCCATTTCCCAATTGACAAATAATCAAAAATATGCACAGTCAACTTTCAGATAAAGTAATCAAAGCTATCTAAAGCCATATGAAAAAGTGCTCTACATCACTATTGATTGGAGAAATGCAAATTAAAACAATACTGAGGTACTACCTCACACCTATTAGATTGGCTAATAGGACAGAAAAGGATAATGATAAATGTTGGAGAGGATGTGAGAAAATTGAGACATTAATGCACCATTGATGGAGTCATAAACTTATTCAATCATTATGCAGAGCAATTCGGGACTATGCCCAAGTATTTATAACAGCTCTTTTCTAGTGGCAAAGAATTGGAAATTGAGGGGATGCCCATCAATTGGGGATTTGCTGAACAATTTGTGGTATAAGATTGTGATGGAATACTATTGTGATATAAGAAATGATGAGCTAGATGCTCTCAGAAAAACCTGGAGAGGCTTACATGAACTGAAGCAAAGAAAAATGAGAAGAACCAGGAGAACATTGTACATAGTAACAGCAATATCGTAAGGTGATCAACTGTGAATGACTTAGCTATTCTAAGCAATACAATGATCCAAGATAACTCTGAACAACTTATCATGAAAAATGCTATCCATCCCCAGAGAAAGAACTGATGGAACCTGAATACAAATCAAAGCATACTTTTTTTACTTTATTTTTCTTGGGTTTTTATTTTGGTCTGTGTGTTCTTTCATAACATGACTAATATGGAAATATGTTTTGCATGATTATACATGTACAACCTATATCAGATTGCTTCCCTTCTCAATGAGGTGTATGGAGAAGGAGGGAGAAAATTTGGAACTCAATTTTAAATATGAATATTGATGCTGTTTTTACATGTAATTGGGAGAAAATAAAATATTAAATTAAAAAGATTTTTCAAAGAAAAAAAGAAATTAGGAACATAATTTTTTGGGGAAGCAAGAAGCAGTTTTTTTCCTGGCAGCTTACCACAGTGAATAAGAAGATCATCATGGAAGTCATACAGTTCTTCTCGGATCTCCTCTGGACAAGGGCAATTCTCTCCCAATTGAAAATTTAGCAGCATATTAATCTTTGAAAAGAAAAGATTAAAACTGACTGGTTATTTCTTAGTATCATTAATGAGAAATTACACACAACCATTGCTGCAATAACAGAAACAGCTAAAATTTAAAGCAATTGGAAAGGATATACAGAAATCATCTTGGTCACCTCAAGGCAAGATAACACCTAAAGAACCCCAAATAAATGGATGTTTGCTCTGTGACAGATCCCTAGAAACTATCTTATCACTTAACAGCACTGAGAAGAATCTTACACAAACATGTAACATTTTTCCTATTGCAGGTTGAGCCAATTTCCCCTTATGTGGTCTCTTTTAAAAATAAACAGCTGGTTACTTCTGCCTGTCAAGGCCATTTACCTTAACACTCTTGGCTGTTTTTTCTCTTCATTTTGAAAAAACTCAGATATGAAGGAAAGAACCACCCAGAGTCATAAGATGTTAGAGCAGAAGACACCATGGGACCATCTAGTTCAATCCACCTATTTTTTATATGAGGTATTTCAGAAATAGCTTGCCTAAGGTCATACAACAGGTTAGGGCTAGCTGAGACTAAAACTGATGTCTCATGTCTCAGTCTATTGATCTTTTCATTAAACGCTTAGTTTTCACTGGAAAACAGGGCTTCTAAAATTCTCCCTCTTCTGCAGCTCACTATGATGAAGTATTTATATCACCTTCAGAGAATACTAATTCCTTTAGCCATTCCTAAACAATGTGGTATAGCAGAAAGAACTCTCCATTTTGAGTCAGGATCTCTGGGTTTGAATCTTGCCTCACATGCTTATCAGCTGAGCAAACATAGGCAAGTCCCTTAGTCTCAGAGAATGTTTCCCTACTTAAAAATGGGGATATTACTTGAGCTACCTATTTTACAATTTTTTTTGCAACGAAAATGCTTTGCATAGGTCTATAAAAGTAAGAATCATTATTATATAACCTATCTTCTAACCTATCCTTCATTATTTTCTTCTTATTTGTTCTAAATGCTACATGTCGTTTTTTAAATGATGAAACCCCAAATGGGTAGAAATCTCCAGTGAACATCTATTAGATCCTTTTTCACTTCATTAAGGGAGATTTTTTAGAATAGAGGTGTTTGAAGTAAGTTTGAAATGATGGAGCAGAAGAGGATCTGGAAGACTAAAAGAGAAAGGTAATTTCATGAATTGATGATTGTAAATGACTAAGTACAGATGTAAAATAAAAATAGTTTATATTTACACTGTCATTTATAGTCAGAGTGCTTTCAAATACATCATCTAATTTGATTCTCAAAAAGATAGAGTAAGCATCCTCATTTTACAGAAAAAGAGACTAAGGCCCATAAAGGTTTAGTGACTTATTAAGGAAGATTACAAATCTAGTAAATTACAGAGCAAGGACTTGGGAAAACTTAGGCCTTCCAGTTTCAAGTCTACTACATAATAGTAATGAAAGGGCATACGAGATAGCTCATTTAACTGGAGCCTAGGGGTTAGGTGAGGGATAATGTACACGTGGATTAATGAAAGGACAAAATCCTTAACCTCAGATTTGTGAACAGTCAGTAGAGATCATAGCATCTGATTCAGTGATGTGGTGCAGGCTCCATCACAGAGTAATTAAGGAAAAGATACATATGTGTTAATAAGGTGACTTCATCATAGGTTTAAGTAAGGGTTTGTCTATCACCCAAAACAGGACACATTCAGCATTGGCCACAGCAGAGACATGGATGAATACAGTCTCACAAGTACTGCCAAAATTCAACCTGTTAGCATTTGTGAAGACTTCATGAGAGCAATAGACATAGCTTATTTTCTGTTATATTTCCTATATTTGTGTGCTCCCATCTATCTAAAGATCCTCATCATTTTGCTTCTACAGTGTGCATAATATTCTTATATAATAATAATAATAATAAATAAATAATAATGTTCTTACAGGATCTCAAAGATTCACATGCTCTCAAAGGTAGGAACATTCAAGTGAATTTTTTTTTTAAAACAAAGATTTGTGCCTAATTCTTAAGCCAATTTAAATGTACTTGTTAGCCACAGGATCAGAAACTTATGAGTCTCTTCACTCTTTAAACAGATAATAATATTTGTATAGTCCACATTATCCACTTATTATAAGAAATGTGTTTTGTAAACTGGAAATAACAATAGCCCCTATACCGCAAGGTTCTTGTGAAGATCAAATGAGACATTTGTACTCTGCAGACATTAAATGAGTTATATAAATGCCAGCTATTCTTCCTCATGGTCTTGCAGTTCAGTAGGAATTGGATACTAGGTAGGGGCAGCTAGGTGGCGCAATGGATAGAGTTCCAGCCTTGGAGTCAAGAGGACCTGAGTTCAAATGCAGCCTCAGATACTTGACACTTACTAGCTATGTGACCCTGGGTAAGTCACTTAACCCCGACTGCCTCACCAAAAAGAAACTGGATACTAAGAACTGACATTTATATTGCATTTAACATTTGTAGGGCATTTAAAAAAAATGTGATCCTCACGATAACCCTGTATTTATCCTTCCCATTTTTACAGATGAAGAAACTGAAATACAGAAAGGTAATTTCCCAGGATCATGAAGTTTTTAATTTCTAAGTTTTCTGAGCCAAAGTCTTCCTGACCCTAAGTTGACAACCCTGTCAGCTCATTCCCACTGCCTCTCATACAGCAAGCCCTGGGCAAAGAGCCTTTTTACATGTTACCTCTTACCTGCTCTTGTGGAGGAGATCGGAACTCTCTGGTCTTTTTGGCTGTCAGGGCTGCTGACATGTTTAGGGCTTGCATAAGCTCATTGTAGCGAAATTTCTGGTTTGCTTGTAACTTGGACACATAAATGTCACCAAATGCAACAATGGCTTCTACTCGGTGCTGCAGTTCACAGTCACAGAAATAGTTGAGAAGCTCACACATCTGGAAAAAGATGATACATACTAGTGGAAAAATAAGGATCAAGGTTTTTTTAACCTAAAACCCTGTATAACCTACTCCCAATATACAAGTCCAGTCCCACTGGACATTATTTTCTCTCCTCCACTCTTCAATTCAGCCAAACTAGCCTTTTCTCTCTTCCTCACATGCAACCAACACTCCATCTCCCATCTCCATGTTTTTGCACTTGCTGTCTCATTCCTAGAATACATTCCTTTTTTCCTCTGTGCCTTTTGCCTTACCTCTTTTCCTTGAAGATGTAACTCAAATACTATCTTCTACATGAGATATTTCCTGAAGACTTTCCCCACCCTGTGCCTTGCTTCTCAAACTATTTCATAGTCAATTGCTTTGTATGTATTTGTATTTATTCACATTAT
Organism: Vombatus ursinus; assembly: GCF_900497805.2. Taxonomy (NCBI): domain Eukaryota; kingdom Metazoa; phylum Chordata; class Mammalia; order Diprotodontia; family Vombatidae; genus Vombatus; species Vombatus ursinus. Next base: position 30,330,300 of record NW_020954572.1, on the reverse strand, counting down.
TATTACTTTTATTTGTATACTTTATTTATGCCAAATATATTTTTATACATGCATGTTTTCTCTTCCATTAGAATGTAAGGTCCTTGCAATTGGGACTGCTTTGTCTTTGAACTTGAATCTCCAGGGCCTTGCACAGGGCCTGGCACAGCAGCTGCACTTAATAAAAGCTGTCTGATTATTAATCGAGGAATAACTGGGAATGGAGCTTACTGGCATCAAGGGAGAATCCACCAAAGAGAGAGGACACTAGTCCTAGGAAAACTTCTACCTGAGTTCTACGCTTACCACAATAGTAGTAACAAAACTGCCTTGATGTATACTTCTCTTCCTAACATGTTACAGTTCTATAGAATAAAAGTACATCGGTCTCTTGTCTTTCTCCTTTCTAATTGCTTCAGTTCATTGGTACCCTTATTCTGAGGTATGTGCTTTATTCATTTTAAATTACATCTCCTGAGTGCCCAAGGAGCATAAGACTCCAGCTTGTGTTCAACAGTATACAATCAGTAACCACAATTAGCTTACATCTGGGACATACATGCTATACGAAAAAACTGGAATTCCTGAAAATGAGATCCACACAGCATATTGTAAGAAATACACTATTCTAAAAAACTTAACTTAAGCTTCAGTGCTCTGGAGCTGTATGTTTGAGAGTATACATACACAAATATATACATACATATGTGTGTATACATATATACACACACATATACATGGATGTGGCTATATAGATATAGATATATATTTTAACAGTGGTGACAGAACTGAGATCCAGAGAGAAAGGATAAGTCAAACCTCACAGTAATTACCTACTATAATCCTAGGGCCTTAGGCAATTAATTAACACACACACACACACACACACACACACACTCTCTCTCTCTCTCTGTCCCTCTCTCCTTCCATACCCATTGTATCAATCCTTCCTTTGTTACTTGGTCTTTACCTGAAGCTTAACAGATTCTGGCAATCGAGTCTGAAGTAAACCTCGAACAGGGGCTGGGGTGTTCTTGCTGGCCTTTTCTCCAGCCTCCACTGCCTTCTCCTCCACCTGTGTCACCTCCTTTTCCAAGGTTTCCTGTGCTTCTTCTGTATGTTCCCCAAACACAGAGGGATCAATGAGGAGTAGGATTTGCCGAACATCATCATTGTCAAACACTCCCATGACCAGCAAGGTCCCAATGAGTTTCAAAACTGGTACAAATTGGAATTCCACAGATCCTCCAACAGGGTCACGGATGTGTGCCCCACTGCACTGCACTGCCTCTGTCAGCATACTCAAGGCCTTGGTCTTGAGAATCTCCAAAGGAATCTCAGGGCTTAGTTTTTGGCGCTCTTCACTGGTTACAATGAAGCAAGGGGTGGAGAAATTGAATCCTGGTTTAAGGCATGTGGTCAGGCCCACCCCTGGTAGCCCATGCCGCTTGGATTCATCTGGGTATAGTCTAATTTTCCGGGTGGTATTGGTGATAGGGATGATGAACTCATTTTTCATCATCAGTTTTCCCTCCTTTGCATGTGCCAGGTGGATGCTTATGAGTAGATCATAGAAGCCACAGCGCAGAAGACCAGGGAGGTACTGGTTATCAATCGTGTAGAAGAGCTGAGACAGTTCTACATGGCTACAGAGGGCATAGGCCACTCGATTGTTTCCTAAGGCACAGACTGCACTATAAAGTTTTAGTGTGTGATAATGGAACCGCATCAAATCCTCCTGTTCACAGAGTTCCAAGATATCCACACACCTGGGAACATAACAAATAATCAACCCATGGGCTAAAAGAAAACAATCCTCTTTGATTCCAAAAGCTACTTACCTAACAAAGGGTGGGAGTGTATGTAATGAAGTAAGGTTCTCCCCTATTCATTTAATTTCAAAACACTCCTTTCTCTTAGAGAGGGAGATTCTCTCCCCACTTCTCCACCCACCCCATTCCAGTCTTTACTGTTTCACATCTTTAGCACACTGTTGGCAAGTGTATTACTAAAAACGTAGATATGAACAACTACCCTTGATAAGGTGCTTTAAGATTATAAAAGTACTTTGCTCAAAAAAAACTTTTAAAAAAGGTAGCATCAGTATTACTCTCATTTTAAAGCTGGGGAAACTGGAGTTTAGAGAATGATTGACTTATCCAAGGTTATACAATTAGCAAGCCTGAGTGAGGATTTGAACCTAGATTTTTCTTAATTTTATGTCCAACACTCTTTTTACTATATTGTGTGGTCAAGTGTTAGATTCTACTCTATCAAAACAACAACATTCTGAAATATTCAAATATAGAATAAAGGTTACATGGCTCTGAGCTGCTCCTTACATTTTAAAAATTAGACTAATACTGACCCTTTATCTTCTCTGGTATATGAACTACTTGGAAAGCACTCTGCTTCTGCTCCAGCAGATCAGGATCTACTGATACTTGCAGGGCTCTGTCTCTTCAAATCTATGAATATACCTATGAACCCCAACCTACCATGCACTACAGGGAACACAAAACCAGATCATGGAGCAGTCTTTGACCAAAAGTCACCACCCTATTCACTAGTATTGTTCCTGATGATTTAATTGTTCTCTTTTGCTTTCTGTTGAACTTGTCAGACTTCGGTCTCTGCTTGCCTACCTGTACTCAGAACAGGCACTTGTTAGGGGTTCCCTATCTTCATACAAACTGTAGAATTCCAATCTGTCTGAATCTTCAACACTTACTTTTATCTTCTGATATTAATTAACCAGCCCTCTGGCTTCAATTCATAGGATCATAGGTCTAGAACTGGAAAGGACCTTAGAAGCCATTAAGTTCAACCCCTACATTTTACAAATAAAGAAAATGCTTGACTAGCTCTCATATTATCTGTCAGCTTGCTCCTACCTAACCAAATTCAGTCCTGAGGTCTTCTGGCCTGTCCTGTCCCAATGCTGACCACATCCAGGTATGAAACCTAGAGGAAGAGATATGAAAGCATCCTAGAGTTTTCTCACTTTAGCTTCCTAGGCCTACCCCTCTTCTCTTTTACCCAATACCTGTTCTCCTCAGGGATGTGGAGGGCCATCATCTGCAGTGGCTCCAGGCATTGCACCATCCAGCCGTGGCGTTCGCTCACCCTTTCCATTTCTATCTTCAGGAAGCTGTTAGGCATACGACTCCAGAGTACAGGCTGTATGGTCTGGACATCCAGTCGAGGGGGACACTGGGGAACAAGATTCTTCTCTTCACTCTTAAATATTGCTGCTGATAGGGGCATTGCATTCTGGAGCAAGTTAGAGAAAAATAAGAAAAGAGAACACATGTGCACTAGGAACTTCTCAATTGTTGGACAATGAGTAGGGGTAGCTAATATGATATTTATAAACTAAATGGGAAATTGGATCATACTGAAAGGATCTCTGAAGTGTTTTGCAATTTTAATTTATTTCAGACTTTTCAAAAGGGGTTATAAGAGGTTATAATTAACCCTCAGAACACCCTACAGGATAATAGGAGGAGAAAGTCATAAGAAAAGTTTCATTAACTGCTTTATGACAGGCTACTGTGAAGTCAAAAGGGAGAATAAAGGGGGTGCTGCTGGTGGCCAAAATCATTATTTAGATCTCTGAGTCCTGAGGGCAACAATATTTGGCTTCTTACTATAAGACCAATACTCCTTCCTGTTATCCACAGCTTCACTTTTAACTTCCAGGAAGGAAGATATAAATAAATACCTTTAACTTGCCAAGTTCAAACTGAACCAATGAAGTGCTTGTGGGTTGCAGGAAAACGGCTGGAAACACTTTGGTGTTGGGCTCAACCTATCGGGAAAAATTAAAAAATGTGATAGCATTTAGAGAATAATGGTAGACTAAGGGTTAGAAGGGTTCTTGAGATGTCACTTTAGCTCTTTCCTTGGCTTAAAGCTGGACCATGTCTAACAATTGCTTGATAAATCTTAACAATTTTCCCTCCACAACAATTCTCATAACTATCTTCTTTTTCTTTACTCCTAGAGCCACTACCAAAATATAGGCCTCATCATCTCTCCTTCAGATAATTATAACAGCCTCTTCATGGGCTTCCTTGCTTCCAGGCTGTCTCACCCTTCCCTGCCCCCTTTAATCTATCCAATAAACAGCTGTAAAAATCTTCAGTGACTTCCTGTTACTTCTAGGTTCTAGAATAACATTATGCTAAATTAATTTGCATTTAAAGCCTTTTACACTCTGGCTCCAGTTTACCTTTTTAGACTTTTAACTCACATTATTCTCTTTCTTATAATCTAGATTGCAGCCACACTTGATTATTTAGCATTCCATCTCTCACCTCTCCGCCACTGGCAGACTTTCCTATGTCTGGAATGCACCTACTTATAAACACGTTCTCCCTCCTCAAATTATCTGCATAAATATTGTACTCCCAACAATCACCCCAGAAGAATGAAGTTCCTTGAAGTCATAGACTATTTTTCTTTTCCTCTTTTTGCACAGTGCCTAGCACAGAAATGGAAGATTAAGTGACCAGTGTGAAGAACAGTAAATAGGCCAGTGAGCCAAAGATGTCTAACTTCTTTAAGTTCCTTCATTCACCTGTAAAATAAGGGGGTGGGACTAACTGTTAAGGTTCACACACCATTACCATACCTCTAAGTAAAATATAGTTAAGTAACTTGTCTATTGTAACATGGCTAGTTGGTAGCAGAGCTAGGATTAGAACATAGGCCACTTATTTTGTGACATTTCCCATCTGACTTACAAAAATGTCATTTATACCCAACTTTTCAGGTAAGTATTTACCATAAAAAATGAGTAACTATAGAAAATAGAACATTTGGGGTGGTTAAATTATTCTAACTATACCTGAGAAGTGTAGAGTGGGAAGAAAAATGATTTCTGGTGTTATATTAAGGCATACAACTCTTTGCTAGTCTAGTTCTCCTCCTATCTAGTCTAGTGCTTCTACTTTTACTAGATTTCAGCATCATCCAGAATCTGAAATCTGGATGAGAAAGATGACCATTTTGATAATCAGGAAGAATATATTAAGTCTTCAAACTATTGGTCTGAACTTGCTTTATTTCTTGGCTAAATTCTAAAACTTAATAGAAAATTTATTCTAAGGCTACTGTTATTCTATTATCATTCTATTACTATTATTAAAACTTAATACTTAGAAAACATCCAATGTGCTGAAGATATTATAGGGAACAAGTCTAATTTTTTGAGGATTAGTCTGGCGGGCTCCTGAGATTCCTTCCAACTCTGAGAATTTTTAACAGACTTATGTCATTATGGAGAAAAGTCTCTAGGGAATACTCTAGGTAGCTGTCCTGAGACTCATTAAACACTCTTATCAATAACTTAATAAAGGCAGAGATGACAGTTATCATATTTTAGACAGCATGAAGTTGGTGAAGTTAGCTATTGTAATGAATAACAAAATTGGAATTTGAAAGGATCTTGACAGGTTATAATGATGAGCCAAATTTAAAAGATAATATTTAATAGGATAACTGTAAAATCTCACATTTGGGCTAAAAAAAATGAATGTATATTATAAGATGTGGCTAGACAATAATTTATGTGAAAAAGACCTGGTGTTTTTAGTTGGCTGCAAGTTCAATGAGTCAAAAGTGTGATGGTGTAGCCCTCCCAAAACAACCCTAATATCTCAGGTTTCATTAAGAGAAACAGTGTCCAGAACGATGGTGGTAGAAGTCTTCTGTAACTCTCTGTCTCTCTCTTTTTTTTTTTTTTTGGTGTGGCAATTGGGGTTAAGTGACTTGCCCAGAGTCACACAGCTAGTGAGTGTTATGTGTCGGAGGCCTAATTTGAACTCAGGTTCTTCTGACTTCAGGGCTGGTGCTCTATCCACTGCGCCACCTAGCTTCCCCTTCTGAAACTCTTACCTGGTCATATCACATCTGGAATACTTGATTCAGTTCTACATAGTATTTTTCAAGAATGACATTAACAAGCTGGAGCATGTACTGAGAAGACCACCCAAGATTTTGAGGTGACTAGAAATCATGCAATAGGAGGAGTAGTTGAAGGAAAGTATTAGAGATGCTTAGCGTTGCCAAAGAAAAATTTGGGAGACACAAAAGGTGTCTTCAAATAACATATAAGCTCTTTGAGGGCAGGTACCATTTTCATTTTTGACTTTGTATCCTTAATATCTAGCACACTGCCTGGTACACAGTAAGTATTTAATAAATATTTGTTCAATTAAACTGAATTGAAAACAATTATTTGAAGAATTTCAAATTATCCAAGTGGAATTAGAAATATTTTGTAAAACTAGGTGCGATATATAAAAATTACAGGTAGGCAGATTTTACCTTGCTATAAGGAAAAGCTTCCAGAGAATAAGAACTGTTGAAAGTGGGATGAATTGCCTTGGAAGACCTTTAGGCAGAGACTGGATGACCTTTTATCAGGGATGTTGTAGAGGCAATTCCTGTTGGACTAGATGTATTTCAGGTTCCTTCCAATTCTGAGATTTTTTTGATTTGGGCTTCTGTTTAGCCTGGGGCTTAAGGAGAATGAGCTTTGCAACTTTACCAAAACCAACAGCATGGATAGCAGATTCTGATGCCAATCTAAAAGGGAATGATGGATGAATACATCCAATTGCTAGGCTTTATACATTTTTAAAATTAAATTTTATTTTTTCAATTAACAAGCATCTATTTTTCTTCTCTCTTACCTCCCCCTCCCCCACTACACACATAAAAAAGAAAAACAAAATCTTTGTAACAAATAGATCCAGTCAAGTAAAACACTGGCCATGTTAAAAACTGTACCATTCTGTACTCTGTGTTGATCACCTTTCTTTCAGGAAGCAGGTAGCAGTCTTCATCATAGGTTCTCCAGGTTTGTGATTGGTTATTATGTTGATAGAATTCTCAATTCTTTCAAAGGTGTTCATTTTAAACAATGCTGATATTCTATAAATTTAATTCTGTTTTTGCTCACTTTACTTTGCATGAGTTCACATAAGTCTTCCCAAGTTTCTCTGAATTCGTCCATTTCATCATTTAATGCACAATAGCATTCCAATGCATTCATATACAATAATTTGTTCAGTCTTTAACCAACTGATCAGCACTGCCCCCACCTCCCCTTAGTCTCCAGTTCTCTGCCACCACAAAAAGAGCTGCTTTATTATATATGAGTCATTTTCTTCTTTCTTTCATTTCTTTGGGGAGGAGATATAAGCTAATAGTGATACTGCTGAGTCAAAGGGTATGGACAATTTAGAAACTCTGCGGCATAGTTCTAAGTTGTTTTTAGGAATGACTGAATTAATTCACAGCTCCACCAAATGCATGTGCATTATATAAAAATGTACCTAGAGTTCCTTGTTCATGTATATTGAAGAGCTGTCACTTGTAAAATTCATCAGCATCACAGCAAGGAAACTCATAGCAACCTGACCAAACTCTACAACTTCTCACAAATCTACTCAAAGGGAGTCAATGTTCTTTAAACTTACAGGATGGGCTTCTAAAATAGTTCTACTTCCATACTGCAGGGCACACCCTTGGCAGGCTGAATGACACAATGACACACTGATTTTCCTCAACAACCAAATCAATATTATAAACAAAGTATGTACTCATTAAGAGGCACTGTTCAATGAAGAGAAGGGTAGTAAGTTGGCTTCTTTTAATAATCTGAGTTGATTTTGCCTTGAAATTTTAAAAACATGTCTTTTTTTATGAATTTGGTTAACCAAAAAAACAAACAAGTATTACCAAATGCATAGCAGAACAACAAAAAAAAGAAGACTGTACGTGAAACTGCAGATCTCTATTATATATAGCTTGCTTTTCCTTTTAAGCATGTAAGTTTGACCTGTAGTTTTCAAAGCTGTTCAGTCTTCTTTCTGGCCTTGAATTTGTTCTCCACATTTAAAAAAAAAGGCACCTCAACGACCCTCTTTCGTCTCTTTTCTTTTTAATAATCTAGCCCAATCCTGCCTCATCTTTGCCATGCCCCAACCTCCACTGGGGAAAAGAAAGGAAAACAAAAGTCTTGTGACAAATATGTGTAGTCAAGCAAAATGAATTCCCACATTGCCTGTGTTTGAAAAATGATGTCTTATTCCACATCTTGAGTGCATCACCTTTCTGTCAAGACCTGGATGGTATATTTCATAACTAGTTCTCTGGAATTGAAATTGGTCATTGCATTGACCAGAGTTCTTAAGTATTTCAAAGTTGTTTTTTTTCTTCAATGATGCTGCCAAATTATTTTCCTGGTTCTATTCCTCTCACTCTGCATCAGTACATATAAGTTTTCCTTGGTTTATCTCTGCCAGTTTAGATGGTGAAAAAATATTCCATTATATTCATATACCACAATTTGCTTATCCATTTCTGAAGAAATGGGAATTCTTTAGTTTCCAGTTCTTTTCTACTTAAAAGAGGGAGCTTCTATAAATTTTGCTTTTTTCTTTTGTTATTTAAATATTTTATATTTTGTAAATCTTCATCTCTACCTCAATTAATTTTTTTGTCATGCAAATAGGCAAAATAATTTCAGATCATTTTCTTTTTACCTTTTCACCTGTGAATTTTCCTTTTTCATTTGGGTTATGAAAAATTTGATTTTTCCTGTCTCTTTTTAAATCAGACTAGTGAGTTAATTTTTTAAATTAGGTTTTTAAAAAAAACTGCTTCTAGTTGTATTTATCAATTTGCTTCTGTTTTTTTAAAAATTTTTCTTTCTATTTTTACTAATTTCTTTGATTTTCAGAATTCTACCTTGGATTTTAGTTGGTGGTCTCTGACTTAATTTTTTTTTTTAAGTTGAGGACCTAATTCATTGATTTGTTCTTTCTTTCTTTTGTTAGTGAAAGTACTTAGAGATATAAATTTTTTCCTGAAGACTGCTTTAGTTGCTATCTATATCCTATAAGTATGGATATATTGTCATATTGTTGTCATTTCATTAATTAGATTTTCTATTTTTCTATGATGTGTTCTTTGACCTACCAATCTTTAAGTGATTTAACGTCTACTTAATTATTTTTATTTTTTAAACAACCTTTATTAAATATAATTTATTTCATAATGGCCAGCAAAAATATATTCAATTATTTTGCTTTTTTTTTTTTTTTGCATTTTTATGAGATCTGGGGTTCTAATACATAGCCACTTTTGTGTGGGTGCCATTCAGTGCTTAGAAACATGTAAATTCCCTTCTGTTCTTATTCAGTAAACACTAGAGATATACAATTGCTCATTTTTCTAAAGTTCTACTTAGGTCCTAAATTTCTCTGTTGATAGATTTTTTGATTTGTCTACATCTGAAAGGGATACATTAAAGTCTTCCACTATTAAAGTTTTTGGTCTATTTCTCTTTACCGTTTGGTTAACTTTTCCTTTAAGTAATTAGATGGCATTCTATGATACAAATATGTATTGATGTCAACTTGTTATCTATGTGGTATATAAGCATAATACAAGCATATACAAAGCTCAATGTGATTTTATGATTCCAATATGGTTCTTGTAACAACATATTGTTGGATTCTGACTTCTAACTCATTCTGCTATCCTCTTCTTTTTTATGCAAGAATTCTGCCCATTCATATTCATGGTATTTCCCTCTTCCTCTTCTCTGACCTCATATTTCTTCTCTCTTTTCCTCTTTCCCCTTTGCAAAACAAAAAGATATAGAAAGAGGATTTTGTCTAACATTTGTAATCTAGACAACAATCTGTTTCTATTCCATTGCCCCATCCTGATCACACATTATTACTCTTTCTTTCCTTTTAATCTCCCCTTCTTGCTCTTCCCACCCACACTCCCTATCCCCTAACACCAGATTCTGGAATTTATTTTCTTTATGACTACTCCCCTAACTTCTAATATTTGTCTCTTAAACTCCTCTCTTACCTCTACCTAGCCTTGCCTATTCTTTTATTGGGTTTAATGCATTTCTACACCATGGGAGGCAGGTGGTCGTGCACTGGACAGTGCACTGAACCTGGAATCAGAAAGACCTAAATTCAAATCCAGCATTAGACACTTACTATTTGTGTTACTAGTTGTGTGATCCTGGGCAAGACACTTAACTTGTTTGCCTCAGTTTCCTCAACTGTAAACAGTACCTACCCTACAGGTTTGTTGTGAGGATCAAATGAGCTAATATTTGTAAAAGTGCTTAGCACAGTACCTGGCACTTAGTAAGTGCTATATAAATGCTTATTCCCGTCTGCCTTCCCTATGTGACCCTGGACAAGTCACTTAACCTCTCCTAACCCCTTACTTCATATGCAAAATGGTGATAATAGCCTCTAGGTCCCAGGGTTGTTATAAATAAAAATGAAATAATATTTTAAGTGCTCTAGAAATAAATGCTAGTGATGATGATGATGTTTACTATGTTTAACTTTCCTTTGCATCAGATAAAAGTGAGGTTCACGGGATACCTATCTTTCCAACCCTCCATATTTGTGTACTTTTCATCTTAAGGACCTCTATTACATGAGATTGAAACTACTTCCTTTCCCCCCAGCATATTCCCTGACCTTTCCTTCTTTACCGAGACCATCAAAAGAAAAAATAAATAAACCCAACTCTAGGCCATATATATATGTTAGGCTTCTGAGAGGACACTTTTTATTCTCCCCCATTTGCCTGTAAACAATGTATTTTCACAAGGTGGTGCCAAGATGGTGTAGAAAAAGCAGTGACTTGCCTGACCTCTCCCCAAAACTCCTCCAAACCCCCTTAAATAATGCCATAAAACAATTCCTGGAGCTACAGAACCCACAAAAGGATGGGGTAAAATAATTTTTCTAGCCAAAGGCAACTTAGAAGGTGGGAAAGAAAGGTCTGTTGCACCTGGATGAGAATGGAGCACATTCCAGTGGAGGCTGCACCAGCACAGACCTGGCCCTGGCCAACCAGGAGCAGGCCTTGGAAACTACTGAATGAACAACAGCAGTGTCTGCTTCTGGAGCTCTCAGACCACAGATGGTAAGAGAGTTGAACAATTAACTGATCAGAAGGAAATTATAGGATCTCTTTGTTGGCACTGGGGGCAGGACTCTGTTGCTTTGCCTGTACTCAGGAAAATCACAATCCTAAGTGGCAATCTCAGGGCTAGGAGGAGCAGTAGAACATCAGAGCTTGTGGCCACAGTGAAGTGGGGACCCTCATCATAATTCCAGGGCAGAAAAGAGTACTTGTGGTCATTCACACACCAGAGCACAGGCCAGGAGAGGACACCTCTCTTTGGATCATACTACCTTGGAAAAATTGAAAATTTACAGGTTCCTAGAAATATCCCTGAAAACAGCTGCACAAAACCCCTGAAGCTTGGGGCAGTGTGCACTCCACCCTGGAAAAAGAGACCCACTTCAATAAAGAGTTAAAAGTCAAGAAGTAGATTAAAAAATGAGTGAAGAACAGAAAAAAATTCTAACACTGAAAGTTACTATGTGACAAGGAAGAGCAAAATACACACTCAGAAGACAGCAAAGTCAAAATTCAATCCCTCCAAGAAAAATACAATTTTATCTCAGGCCATGGAAGAGCTCAAAAGAGATTTTCAAAATCAAATAAGAGAAGTAAAAGAAAAAATGGGAAGAGAAATGAGAGTGATGCAAGAAAACCATGAAAAAAAGAGTCAACAGCTTGGTAAAGGAAGCACAAAAAACACTGACGAAAATAACACCTTACAGAGGAGAATAGGTCAAATGGTAAAAGAAGTGCAAAAATCCAATGAGGAGAAGAACACCTTGAAAAGTAGAGTTAACCAAATGGAAAAAGAAGCACAAAACTTCACTGAAGGAAAAAGCTCTTTACAAAGCAGAATTGGCCAAATGGAAAAGGAGATACGAAAGCTCATTGAAGAAAATTTCTTAAAAATGAGAATTAAGCAAATGGAAGCTAATGACTTTATGAGGAATCTAAAAACAATAAGACAAAACCAAAAGAATGAAAAGATAAAAGACAAAGTGAAATATCTCACTGAAAAACAATTGATTTGGAAAACAAATCCAGGAAAGATCATTTAAAAATTACTGAACTACCTGAAAGCCATGATGAAAAAAAAGGCCTAGACAACATCTTTCAAGAAATTATCATGGAAAACTGCCCTGATATTCTAAAACCAGAAGGTAAAATAGAAATTGAAAGAATCCACTATCACCTCCTGAAAGAGATCCCAATAGGAGAACTCCCAGGAACATTATAGCCAAATTTCAAAGCTTCCAGATCAAGGAGAGACTATCAAAAGCAACTTGAAAGAAACAATTCAAGTATCATGGAGCCACAGTCAAGATAACAAAAGACTTAGCAGCTTTTGCATTAAAAGATTGGAAGGCTTGGAATATGATATTTTGGAGGGCAAAGGAGTTAGGATTACAATCAAAAATCACCTACACAGCAAAACTGAGTATAGTCCTTCAAGGTAAAACATGAATATTCAATGAAATAGAGGACTTTCAATTATTACTGGTGAAAAGAACTGCTGAACAGACCATTTGACTTTCAGATACAAGACTCAAGAGAAGCATAGAAAGGTAAACTGGAAAGGGAAATCATAAGGGACTTAATAAGGTTAAACTATTTACATTCCTACATGGGAGGATGATACTTGTAACTCATAAAAACTTTCTCATTATTAGGGCAGTTAGGAGTATACATAGACAGAGGACACAGGTGTGAGCTGAATATGAAGGGATGATATCTAAAATTAAGGAGTGAGAAAGAGGAATGCACTGGGAGAAAGGGAAAGGGAGGGGTAGAATGGGGCAAATTATCCCACATAAAAGAGGCAAGAAAAAGCTTTTACAGTGGAGGGGAAAATGGGGGAGGTGGGAGGTGGTGCATGAACCTTACTCTCATCAGAATTGGCTCCAAGAAGGAATAACATACACACTCAATTGAGCATAGAAATCTATCTTATCCTACAGGAAAGTAGGAGGGGAGGGGCATAAGAAAGGGGAGGAATGTGATGGAAGGAAGGGTAGAATCGGGGAGGTGACAGTCAGAAACAAAACACTTTTGAGGAAGGAGAGGGTGAAAGGAGAGAGAGAATAGAATAAATGTGGTGGAGGAATAGGATGGAGGGAAATACATTTAGCAATCATAATTGTGAAAAAAAATTTGAAGCAAGTTTCTCTGACAAAGGCCTCATTTCTCAAATATATAGAGAACTGTCAAATTTATAAAAAAGTAGAAGCCATTCCTCAATTGATAACAAGAGATATGAACAGTTTTCAGATAAAGCAATCAAAGCTATCTATAGCCACATGAGAAGGTGCTCTACATCACCACTGACTAGAGGAACGCAAATCAAAACAATTCTGAGGTACTACCTCATATGACAAATGCTGGAGGCGATGTGGGAAAAATGAGACATTAATGCACAATTGGTGTGGTTGTGAACTGTTTCAACCATTCTTTACAGCAATTTGGAGCTATGCCCAAAGGGCTATAAAACTGTGCATACCCTTTGACCTAGGTGTGCCACTACTAGGTCTGTATACAAAAAGAGATAAAAAACAAAAAGGAAATGAACCTATATGTATAGAAATATTTATAGCAACTCTTTCCTGGTGGCAGGGAGTTGGAAATTGGGAAGATGGCTATCAATTGGGGGATGGCTGAACATATTGTGTTATGTGATTGTTATGGAAATACTATTGGGTTATAAGAAATAATGACCAGGATGCTCTCAGAAAAACCTGGAAAGACTTACGTGAGCTAATGCAAAGTGAAATGTACTGTGTACAAAGTAACAACAATTTTGTAAGACGATCAGCTGTGAATGACGTGGCTATTCTCAGCAATCCAATGATCTAAGACAGCTCTGAAGGATTTAAGATTAAGAATGCTATCTATCCCCAGACAAAGAACTAATGGTATCTAAATACATACTGAATCATACACTTTTTGTTTTACTTTATTTTTCTTGATTTTTTTGGGTCTATATTTTCTTTCACAACATGACTAATATGGAAATACGTTTTGCATGACTACAAATATATAACCTACATTGAATTGCTTTTCTCAATGAGGGAGGTGGGAAGGGAGGAAGGGAGAGAATTTGGAACTCAAAGTTTTAAAAACAAATGTTAAAAATTGTTTTTACATGTAATTGGGGAAAAATAAAATACTAAGTATTAAAAAATAAACACAATTTACCTTCACACAATCCATTCCTACTGATCAAATGTGATTATTTGTCTGTTCCTCTTGATTCCTGCACATCCATTTCAAATATTTATTTAGTTCTGACCTTTCCATGAAGAATTCTTGGGAATTATCCATGTCATTAAAAATTTATTTTTTTCCCTCTGTGAGATTATACTCACTTCTGCCAGATAGGCTATTTTTGATTTTAAGAATTTCTCTTTTGCCTTTTGGAATATCATTTTCCCAAGCCTTCCTCTCCTTTAAAATTCCAGCTGCCAATTCTTGTGTGATTTTGAGTATAGTTCCTTGGTACTTAAATTCATTTTCTTTTTTATTTTGACTGCTATATGTTTTTTTTTCTCTGACGATGAAATTCTAGATTTTGACTATGATTTTCCTAGGAGTTTTCATTTTGGGGTTTCTTTCATGAGGTGGCCATAGGATTTTTCTGTTTTCACTTTGTCACCTGGTTCTAATATATCTTGGCAACTTTTAAAATGTTTTCTTGAATTATGGTATCCATATCTTTTTTTGGTCATGATTATCGGGTAGTCTGATGAGTCTTAGTTTGCCTCTCTCTGATTTGTGTTCCAGGCCAATTTGAATTTGAATTTGAATTTTCTTCTTTTTTTCAATCTTTGATTTTGTTTTAATATTTCTTATGGTTTCATGGATTCATCATTTTCTGTTTGGCGCATTCCAGTTTTCAATTCTTGGGCAAGGTTTACCACTATCGGTTTTCTACTTAGCTATTCAATTTTGTATCTCTTCTCTATTTCTTCCAAGTATTCTTACAATATCTGTGGCCAGGACATTCTTTTCTCAGAGTCTTTACTTAGATTTTTTTTGTGGATTAATCCCTTAGGATTATCCTTGTCCAAGATATTTCTTCATTGTGTTGTTCCCTCTGAGGTTATCTCCAATTGATTCAAATGTATCTTGTTCATACATAGTTGTTTGCGTGTTGTCCCTTTCCTACATTTGACTGTGAGCTCTTTGAGACTAGAGACTAGTTTTTCTTTGCATCCCCAGCATTTGGCACACTGTCTAGCACATAGCAGGTACTTCATAAATGCTTATTGACTTGACAACTTGGTGTTTTCTTCTGTTTATTCAAATTTCCAGCCTTAGGTTTCTGGATCTTGGGTTTGTGTTTAGGTCAAACATTATTTCAATGTTTGTAATAAAACTCCTGGATAGTGTTAGGAGATCCTATTTGATCCTGAGCCCCACAGTTAAGACAACACCATATCTTCTGAAAGAATTGTCTCATCTTTTCTTTTCTTTCCTTTTTTCTTCCTTTTTTTAAGTAAATAGTATTTTTCCAATTACATGTAAAGATAGTTTTCAACATTCATTTTTAATAAGATTTTCAGTTCCAAATTTTTCTCCTTCCCTGCTTCCTCTCCCCCCTCCCCATAACAGCAAGCAATCTGATATAGGTTATACATGTGCAATCATGTTAAACATACTTCCACATTAGTCATATTGTGAAAGAAGAAAAAGAACAAAAAGGAAAAACCAAAAAAAAACCCCCAAAGTGAAAATAGTATGTTTTGATCTCATCCATAGTTCCTTCTCTGAATGTAGACAGGAGTTTCCATCCTGAGTCTTCTCGAATTGTCTTGTTGTATTGCTGAGAAGAGCTAAGTAAATCATAGCTAATCATCACACAATGTTGCTGTTACTGTATACAATGTTCTTCTGGTTCTGCTCACTTTAGCCAGTATAAGTTCATGTAAATTTTTCCAGGTTTTTTTGAAATCTGTGTCTGGCCTTTTCTTGTGCTGTGATTCAGCCACAGTTGCCTGGATTCTCAGTCAGGTATAGGTTTCCTGAATGCTAGTCTGGCCCTATCTTGTACCATAGATGGGGCCTTTGGGTCACTTTGTATTGAATGTTGTTCAGGGCCTATTTTATCCTAAGCAAGTAACTGGTCTGTCCTTGTATCCTGCCATTTATGGGATCCCTGGATCATCTCACAGTGGACTTATTATATAAGTCCATCTCTCCTAATTATATATTACCCTCTCTCCTGCTATAGGACCACGTTGTTTCACACTATGCCTCCTACTCTACTCTATCTTGTCTCTCCTTCATGCTTTTCCAGGATTCTGGCAGTCTTTTTGTGCAGTAATTGACTGGAAGGAGTTTATAGCTGACTGTGTTTGTTTTTTGTTTATTCATTCTGATCCATTTTTAGAGCTGTATGTGGGTGTTTATGGGAGATCTGGGCTCCTCTGCCTCCTAATAGGATACCTACCATCTTCCCATAATTCCTTTTGCCTTCAATTGTTAAGATGTCTCACTGATGGCTGATCTATTTTTCCCTTGAACTAATAATTGACATTTTATTTCTAATCTTGTGTGAAGGTCAGAACACAGAGACCAGACTAGACTGAAACTAACTGCCCTCATAAATCTCTATTTCGAGCTGTGGCTCTTTTCTCCGTGTAGTGGTACTGGGGTGGCAATTAATCTCTATTGAAAATGTATTTTATTTTTCATATTTCAAATGATTACATTATTAAATGTGAGAAGAAAGGTCTGCAAATTGCATGGCAGTGTTTAATGGAGAGGTCTAGCGTTATGATGAGAAAGAATCCTTCCCTCATTACTTTGGACACCAGCTCTTTCAGAATAAAAAAAAAGTGTATAAATATTGCTCCTCCTCTTCTCAGATAATTGAAAAATGAAAATGGTTACAGAGTTGGAATAACAATCATCCTACTGCCAGGAATCCAGTCATGTGGTTTGACCTCTTAAGTATCTATTGTGTACATAGGCTGGGAGAGCCCTTATCTTTTATTTCAAAATAGCAGAGAGGGCTGCTATAATAATACCAACAGAGTATTACTTTTGAGAGTTAATATCATGAATGGGACAAATGAAAAGAATTAATAAGTCTTGGTATTAGAAATGGATATAATCACCTTGGAAGGCTGGCACCAACAAGCACCATATAAACAAAAATAAGGAAACATAGAGAAGGCAAATTACCAGTCATATTGTCACATAGGAATTAGTGCCAGAGATTGAAAGAAAAGGAAGGTTTTAAAATTTCCATTCTGACACCTACAGCTATTCCTTGAAGCAGCTATAATCTTTAGAAACACAAAGACCTTTTCATTTAGGTCCTTTGCCCCATTTGCTCCTATGCAACCTACTACAGCAGTTTATTAGAAACCTCTGAATCTCTGGGACACAGTTTTGGTCATTCTCAAAGGACCGCAGAATTTTAGACTTGGAATAGCTTTTAGACAACATCTAGCCCAACCCTCCCATTTTATAAGTCAGGAAACTGAGGCTCAGATAGGTAAGGTTATCTTCCCAAAGCCAGTATAAGTGGTAGAGGCAGAATTTTAAGCCAAGTCTTTTGACTCCAGTTCCAATGCTCAGTTTCTTAAAGGTCAGAGTTTCTGAAATATATAATATCAATCAATAAGTAATGTGCTAGGCACTGTGCTTAGCAACAGGCATACAAAGACAAAAACATAGCCATCTCTGCCATCAAGGAAAACGTATATGTACACACAGAAGGAAATATCATGTCTACATATAAGTAGATATCAAGTATACACAAAATAGATACAAGGTAAATAAGAGGTACATAGAGGATGAACCTGAGGGAACTGGGAAAAGTCTCTTGTAGGTGGTGGTGATTGAGCTGAGATTTAAAGGCATACATGACTTCTAGGAGGTGAAGGTGAAGAAGGAGCACATTCTAGGCATGGGGGACAGCCACTGAAAAGGCATAGAGATAGGAGATGAAATATTGAGTGTCAGGACAGCAAAATAGCAAAAGGTCAGCTTGGCTAGAGAGAAGTGTTTGTGAAAAGCAGTGATATGAAATTAGTCTGGAAATGAAGGATATAGACCAGATTGTGAAGGGCTTTAAATACCAAATGGAAGAATTTAGAGCTTAACAAGTAGGGCAATGACCTGCTTAGGCCTGTGCTTTAGGAATATCAATTTGACAAATGTATAGAGGATAGACTGTAAAGGAAAGAAACTTGAGACAGAGAAATCAGATAGGAACTTATTCCAATATAGATTAAGAGCAAGGTTAAGAGGGCCTGAAAGAAGGTGCGGGGCTGGTGATTAGAAAGAAGGAAATAGAGACAAGAGATGTTGTGAAGTCAGAATCAACATGACTTGAGGACTGTCTGGACAAAGAACATTAGGGAGATTAAGGAATCAAGGATGACTCCAAGGTTTCAAATGTGAGAGAATGGAAGGATGGTGTTAGTTTTGAAGAAATAGGGAAGTGCAGAAGAGGGGTGGATTTTAAGAGAAAGCTAATGACTTCTTTTGGAGGCATGGTGAGTTTGAGACATGAACAGATTTTCTAATTCAAATTATCCAAGAGATAGCTGGTGATGTGAAATCAAAGCTCAGGACAGAGGTTATAGTGGGATATGTAGACCTGAGGAACATCTACAAAGAGATAATAACTGAGCCTATTGGAACTGATGAGATCATTAAGAAAGGGAATTACAGAGAAGAGAACCCAAGACAGAGCTTTGAAAAATATCCATAGGGAATAGGAATAGGGATTCCATTGGTATAGGGAATTCCCAGGTAAGGACATTCTCTTTACCATTGCAAGCTGCCATATTCTTGAAAACTTGTTATTTTAGGGAATATCCTGGGACACTGAAAGGTTAAGTAAGTTACCCAGGGTCACAAAGCCATATTTGTCAAAAGCCAGACTTGAACCAATTGCCTCTTGGCTTCAAGGATAGCTCTGCATCTACTACACAATGCTACACTCACAGATACAATACTTTTTTCTGGAAAAAAAGTTAAAACAGTGTTCCCTTCTGTGACTGTACTTTTTAAAAATTAAAACCAGAACCCCAGGAAAAACCCTGGAACAGCTGAACCAGAAGAAAGACGGGGTACAGCAGTCCAGTAGCCCAGGTAGCTTGAGGGATTAACTAAAAAGGCCCCTCTTACCCTGGGGGAAGGGGAGCAGTACAGAATGGGAGGCATCGTGGCCCCACCTCAGCATAGCAGCACGAGATCCTGAAACCCAGGTGGTGGAACAGGCAAACACCAACACCTGGACCCCAGTGCCTCATTGAGGGTGGGAGAACCAGTGGAAACCATCTCAGAAAACCACCAGGTGCCTCGGCATTCTACAGCAACCGGCTCTCCCAGTGTCTCAGCAAAACTAAGGGAAGCAGCGCTCCCAGGGGCCCCAAGTGGATAAACACCCTACAACATCCATCTGAAAACAGCTGAAGAAAGCAAAAGGAAGGAAAGGCCCCGGGTGAGCAGGAAATCTCCAGGAGCCACACTACCCAATCCTACCCCTAGAGTTCCAGTGTTGTTGTTTCCAGCCCAACACCAGGTAAACTGCCAGAATCCTATAGCCTCCAACTGCCAACATTGGAGGTCCCAGCACACAAAGCCATCGACCAGGCCCTGGGCTCCCAACACAAGAAGCTTGGGTCAGTGCCCTCTGCTCCCTAGCAGGAGAGCCCAATCTCTTTAAAGGCCAGGAAATAAGAAAACACCATGAGCAAAAAAGAAACGTATGATAGATTCTTATTATGGGAAGAGTAAAGATCAAGGCAGAAATTCTGAAGAGGACAAAACTGTCAACAAATCTACATCTGTAACCTCAAAAGGGAATATGAACTGGTCTGAAGCCCAAAGAGCCTTCTTAGAAGAACTCAGGAAGGATTTTAAAAGTCAAATGAGAGAAGTAGAAGAAAAATTGGAAAAAGCAATGAGAGGTATACAAGAGACAGTCAATAGCTTGGAAAAGGAAGGACAAAAATTAACTTCAGAAAACAAGTCCTTAAAAAATACAATTGGCCAACTGGAAAAAAAAAGTACACTGAAGAAAACAAGTCCCTAAAAAATACAATTGACCAAATGGAGAAGGAAGTACAAAATCTAATAGAAGAAAACAATTTGTTAAAAATTAGAATTGAGCAAATGGAAGCTAATGACTCTATGAGAGAACAAGAATCAGTCAAACAAAAACAAAAGAATGAAAAATAGATGAAAATGTGAAATATCTCATTGGTAAAACAACAGACCTGGAAAATTGATCCAGGAGAGGCAATTTAAAAATTACTGGTCTACCTGAAAATCACAATGAAAAAAAGAGCCTGGACAGTATCTTTCAGGAAATCATAAAGGAAAACTGCCCTGAGGTCCTAGAACCAGAGGGTAAAATAACCATAGAAAGAATCCACCGATCACCTCCTGAAAGAGATCCCAAATCGAAAATGCCAAGGAATATAGTGGCCAAATTCCAAAATTACCAGATCAAAGAGAAAATAGGGCAAGCAGCCAGAAAGAAACAATTTAAATATCATGGAACCACAGTCAGGATTACACAGCACCTTGCAGCTTCTATATTAAAAGACCATAGGGCGTGGAATATGATATTCTGTAAGGCAAAGGAACATTATCTTTCAGGGAAGGAGATGGATATTCAACGAAATAGGGGACTTCCATACCTTCCTGATAAAAAGACCAGAGCTCAACAGAAAATTTGATCTTCAAATACAAGACTCAAGAGAGACACAAAAAGGTAAATGGAACAGAAACTAACATGTTTATTAATAAGGACAAACTCTTTACATCCCTACAAGGGAAGATGACACTTGTACTAACTCTTGAGAACTGTATTGTTATCACACCATGTAAAAGGGGTATACATAAAGGGGGGTGGGTATAAATTGACTTTGATGTAATGATGAAAAAAATCTAATCAAGTAGGTTAAATAGATCCAAGTAAGTGAATTAATCTGATCTAACCAAGAAAATGTACTGAGAGAAAAGGAAAGGAGGAGTCAGACAAGGGTAAATTACATCACAGGAAAAGGCACAAAAACCTGTTACAGCAGAGGGAAAGAAGGGAGGGAGATGAGTATTGTTTGAACCTTATTCTCATCAAATTTGGCTTAAGAAGGGAATAACATAATCAGTTGGAGGGAAAAGGGAGGAGAAAAGGGAGGGGGCTAATAGAAGGGAAGTGGGACTGAGGGAGGTGGGTCAAAAGCAAAACATTAGTGAGGAGGGAAAAGGAGAAAAGAGAAAGAAAAGTATAAACGGGGGGGTGGGGGTAAGGATGACGAGAAAGACACAGATAGTTATCACAATTGTGAATGTGATATATGAATGTAATGAGAAATGATGAACAGGCAGACTTCAGATAAACCTGCAAAGACTCGTATGGTTTGATGCTGAGTGAAGTGAGCAGAACCAGGAGAACGTTGTACACCATAACAGCCATATTAAGTGATGACTGATTTTGATAGACTTAACCCCTCTCAGCAATACAAGGATATAATGCATCTCCAAAAGCCTCATGATGGAAAACGCTATCCACATCCAAAGAAAGAACTATGGAGCTTGAATGCAGGTCAAAGCATACTATTTGCTATTTTTTTCCTTCTGTTGTATTCTGATTCCTCTTTCTGGTGTTTCCTCCTATTAATTCAAATTCTTACTTACAACATCACTAATGTGAAAATATGTTTAATATGAATATATATGTATAGCCTATATTAGATTGTGCACCATCTTGGGGAGGGAGGTAGGGAGTGAGGGGGAGAAAAATTTAAAACTCAAAAGCTTATGGAAGTGATTGTTGATAAATCAAAATAAATTAATAAAAAAAAGAAAAAAGAGAAAAAAAGGAAAAAATAAATAAAACCCAGTCACTTAAAAAAATAAAATTAAAACTAGATTCCTTGTTTTAAAATGATTAGAAGAACCTCTGTCTAATCAAACTGGCAAGACTCCTATTTCCCTGGAGAGGCAAGGTACATAGGAGTATCAAAGAAGTCTGGCTGAGTTGAAGGATCTGCCTTGGCAAGATATTTGGTGGGTACAATATTGGAAAATCCATGCCTATAATAATTATTATTTTTTAAGCTTGTAGGCACATTAGTGACAAGAAAAGGCACTATAGAGGGA
Source organism: Vombatus ursinus (assembly GCF_900497805.2). Classification (NCBI taxonomy): domain Eukaryota; kingdom Metazoa; phylum Chordata; class Mammalia; order Diprotodontia; family Vombatidae; genus Vombatus; species Vombatus ursinus. Next base: position 30,308,223 of record NW_020954572.1, on the reverse strand, counting down.
AATGGTGGTAGGCTTCTTCTATTGCCACATATATTCCAGGTCTTAACTGTCAAACTATTTTGTCATCCTCCCTCAGTCCTGACACCAAGAAACTGACAACCCACAGCTTTTTTCAGAGAACAGAGATGTTAATATGGTCCATGTTAAAAATCTGTGGCTCTGTCAGTTCACTTAATTCTTAGATGCCCTTAAAAACTATGTTAGTTAAGTTGGCAAATTAGGAAGCCTATGCCAGCTTCTTTTAGTTCTGCCTACTTTTATTTTGTTATTCTACTTCTCAAAAAACTTTCAATGGTTCTTCACTTTTAATCAGATAAAATCTAAACTTCTTACTCTGGCATTCAATGTCCTGTAAAACCTTAATCTCATGTTTTTCCAACTTAGTCTGCTACTATTTTCAATGTAAAACCTCCACTCTAGCCAAACAGATCCAACTCATGGTTTACCAAAATAGCTTATATTTTCCAGGAACACCAAATAATTAATTCAAAAAATACATATTAGGTACTTTATGTCAAGAGATTTGGGGGGGAACACAAACTAAACAAGATAAGTATCTAGACACGAAGAAGCATAATATGATTTATGAGATATGTAAACAACATAAAAAGAATTAAGTTCTTTAAGGAAGCTATGAAGTAGACAAGAGGAAGGTATCACTTTATGGCTAAGGAGAACAGGAAAAGATACAATGAAAGACATAGCATTTGATCTGCATCTTAAAGGATGGAGAGAATTTCAACAGTCAAAGTCGGGTATGGGGAAAAAGGAATGTCATTTCATTCAAAAGAAACAGTATAAACAAAAGGAAATAGCAGGAGATATGTCTGGAAAGTTCATGGTTAGGTAGTGGAGAACGTTGGAAAACTATAATATTTAGAATTTAGTCTGTAGGCAATGTGAGGCCAGTGCTTACAAAAAGAACTGTTTCTGTTTACAAAAATGATAGTATTAGTCTGGCAATGATATATACGAGAGGCTTGAGTAGGAAGGTGTTAAATGTGGGAAGAGGCCTTTGAAATAATATAGGCAAGAGGTAATGAGGATTTCAACTAGGTGATAGCCATAGGAATAGAGAAGGGAGAATAGTTAGAGAAATATTCTAGGTAAAACATCAACTGAACTTAGCAAATGACTAGATGAGGGGGACAAGGTAGAGACATGAGTCAAAGAAAATGCTATCAATTGGGGTGCAGTCAAGATGATGGAATGAGAGTTGGCATTTCTGCCTAGCTCTCCCAACAGGCCAACATACCCTAATGTCACCATAGAAAATATGCCAAAACAAATTCTAATTGGGAAAGCCAAGAATAAGATACAGTTAGTTATTTTTCAAGCTTAGGAAGTTAGAGGGAAAGGCTTGTGGACACTAGGGTAGGGGCTAGCCAGGAGTACAGTGCAGCAGCCATAGCATCACCTTGGCAGATGGAAGCAGCGAGAGCAGCAGTGAGGAGCCCAGTGCCCTAGGACAGTAAGAGGACTGAACACTTGGTCAGAAAGACATCCCAGGGACCCCTGCACTAGCACTGGGAACAGGAATGGATGCTATCGGGCAGCTCTGTCACCTATTACTCAGTTCTGGGTCTTAGTTCCAAATTAGAGAGGAGGGATCCTACTTGTATAAGGAGCAAGGAACAAGTTTCAGAAACATAGCTATGTGGTTCTAAGCTCAAAAACACGAGTAGGGACTCTGTTCTCACCTATAGTCCCACATACAAGCCTGCAGTGGAATAGAACAGTGCAGGATACCAAAACCAAGGGGGAAGCTAGCAGTTCAGTAGCTCTGTACCTTCAGAAGCTCCCAGCAAGCTAACTGTGACTGAGTTCAGCAAAAGTCTACAGAAACTCAGTAACATACAATCCAACAGACTCAAACCAAGTCAAGGATTTGCAGAGCACAAACCAGGAGAGCAGTGAGCAGACCTCTTCCTGGACCACGTCACTTTGGAGGCACTAAAATCCTACAGGTCCCCCAGCTGACCTGAGATAGCAGCAGAAGGACATAAAAGACAGAAGATTAGGTCACACATCTCCATTCCATTCCCCTTCCCCAGAGGTAAGCAGAACTCAACACAACATAAAGTCCAAAGTCAGTAAGTTGGCTGGAAAAATGAACAAACAACAAATAAGAACCTGATCATAAAAAGCTACAATGGTGACAGGAAAGCTTAAAAACATCTTCAAGCAAAACCCCAAAGAAAAATACAGATTGGACAAAGCCGAACAAAAATTCCCCCAAAATGTTGTAGCTTTAATCTAGGTAACTAGAAGGATAATAGTATATTAACAGACAATGGTTTTATTCCTAGTCTCCTCCCATAAAGGTCTACTTATCCTTCAATACTCATTTCAAATCATACTTTCTGTATATGTCTTTTTCTCTCCAACTAAATGACACATTTCTTAAAGGAAAAACCTCTGTCTTAGATTTTTTTTGGGAGTATGCTGTATTATGTTTATTATGGTGTTGTGTACACAGTAGGTGTTCAATAAATATATTCACTGATTGTTTATATTGGTCATTAGGATTAATGACTGGAAACCTCTATGTTTAGCCACTAGAGGACAATGTATTTACAACTACAAACAAGGTTTTCATTGCCTGTCGATTCATGTGTAATTTATTCCCCCTTTCATTAAACTAACACTGTATAGTGACCTAAATTAATCAATCAAACCAATAGCTAGTAAATAGAGTTTTCTTCTTTTCTTTTTTTTTTGACCCTCCTTTTCCAGAAAGAAAAACAGAGTAGGCAAAGCATAAGGAATAGCATAAGGAAAATTGGATTGGGAAGCAGGAAACCCAAATTCTAGTATGGCTTAGAAAATAAGTAATTATACCAACACTGACAAGTCACTTTCCCTCTCTGGGCTTCAGTTTTCTTTTCTGTAAAATGAGGGTTTTATTTCTTCTAGATTCAGTATTACAGGATTCTATGTTGAAATTTCTGGCCCAAAGAAAGATTTCTTGATTTAAAATAAAATTTGTAATAAACTTCATAATCAATATCATTAACTATCGATTTGAACTACTAAGGAGGTTAATGAATACATCTTTCTGTTTTATGAAAGGGGAAACTGAGGCAAGAGAACAGTCAATATAAGGCCACTCCCTTAGAAAGAGAACCATGGTATAATTTTAGTTTCAAAAGTTTATCATAGTTCATCCATATGTCTAGACCTCTTAGGATGTTTGTTTCTCTATTTCTTTCTCTACACATTGCAAATTCCTCTACTGATACCTATAAAATGTGCAACTTCACTGACTGAATGAAATTGAGAAATAGTCAGCAGACCCCTAATGGGGTCTGTCACCCATCAGTCCCAAGATTAAGTTCCTAACAGAGGTAAAGATGACTTTGGTTAAAGATATCATAGTATGGCTCAGTCCCAGTCTGCTTCCTTTTGTTTAACCGGTCTGCAGGCCACTTAACTGTTCACTTACTTTTAAAAACTATACTTACTGAAAACAGAATAGAATCATTTTAGCATAGAAATCAGATGATATGAGAAAAATAAAGACAACAGATTTAAATAGAAATGGAAAATAAGCTTATGGTAGTATACTGTATCACTTCAACTTCATCATCCTCCCGAAGTATATCTACATCCTAACAAAAACATTATTACCTAGGCTCTCCAAGGTATAAGACATATACAGAGGTGATGATGCTCTAGAAGCTTTTATCCTAGTGCCTTAAAGAAGCTACTGCACCTAAAACTATTTTCAATCATATAAGAGAGACAGGAAATTAGAACATAGATGCTTCACAAAGCATATGTGCACTGCCACCACTCCCTATCACTTTGTTCAACTGCTGTAGATACCTGGTAGCAGGTGTCCAGTTCTTTCCCATTGGCTGAGAAGGATATCATGCCTGTGGCCAAGTCAATGAGGCAGCCAATTTCTAGGTCCACATTACTTCGACTTGATCTCTGGGAACTGGCAATTACATCTCCACCCCAAACCATGTAGCAATTGCTGCGTTTCACACTAGGAACCAAAATTTAAAAGAAAAAAAAAAGAGGATTAAAAGCTACTAAGTCTAGCCTCTGGGAGCTAATAATCAAACCTGAATAATGATAATGCCTTAGGTAACATTAATTTAGGTGTGTTTCCAAAATTGATCAACTTGAATGAATTTCCCTAAATAAAACCATACTTTGCCACATTTCACCAAACATAAATCATTACTCTCTACAGACAAGTGGAAATTTGCAAGTTGGCTCACCAACCATTATATGAAGAGACCATTTTTAGATGTTAAATTTATCATCACAAGAAGGCCATGAGACAGGATAGACTCACACTTTACAAGTGAAAAAAAGTGAAGCACCAATGTTATAGACATGCTTAGAGTTACACTTTAAGAACAAGAGTCTAGGCTCACAATCTAGCATTCAGGCCAATAAATCAGGGAACAACTTAGTAATCTTGCCCACATTTTCTAAGATTTATCCTTACTAAGCAAAACTACAGCACACAGAATTTGTCCTTGGAGATTCTCCCAATTCTTTTGTTGGTATTCCCTCTCTCCATAATGCTCTGAGCTAGTGTCATACTACAAAGTGTAAACAGTGTGATGTTATTCCTTTCAGGGATATTTAGATTTTAATAAGAAACTCTTGAAGACCAAAAGTCTTTTAGTATCCAAAGGATTAAATCTACAATGAGAGAATTTCAGGGCCTAAAGATTGTTGTGACAAGTTTTTAAAGGCTGTAGCACTGGAAAAGCTTCAAGCATGGACCTGGCAACAGACTACATCTGCTATTTGTGGACTAGCCTCATTTTGTGTGGGGAGGACTATTACCAGTAAGAAAAACAAGTTCACCTTGAAGCAGTATTATTCTGATGGCTGAAGGTCCATTATATGTAGGTGGCTCCAGACCAGACCATGTTTCTTCACTCTAGCCAACTTTAGTTTTGCCACCAGACATTATTGCTACATCCTCCAAAAGTGAACTCTTAACCTAGGTTGTTCTAGTCTAATTGTTAAGGGCCAATTATATCTAGCCAGCCTCAGACTCAACCATGCATCTGTAACCTACCACCTCCTATCCTGTTACTACACCCAAAATTCTACTGCCAGGGTCTGATTTCCAGGTTTTGTTTGGGGAATTATAAACATATCAACAAATTGCTCTGGAAGGAGTATGTCAATTGATTGTCCTATTCTTCCATTCAGAGGACTGTCAGTGAGTCCATTGGAGCACATCAGTTTTGATGAGAGGTTTTGGGAAACAGACTCATACAGAATTTGCAATCTTACCACAACTTTATGGTCTTTTTTATGAAACCTGTTGTCCAGTTACTCCTACTTGTAAAGTTAATTTATTTATTGAACCAAAGTGTAAGACATTACATATGTGCTCATTTAATCTTTTAAATTAGGTAAAATATTCTAGCCTATTAAGATGCTTTTGGATCCTGATTCTGTCATGTAGTATGTTGACTATCCCACTGAGCTTTGTCAGGTACAAATTTTATACAAGCATGCCATGATATCCACAGTCTTGATAAAGGTTGTCATACAGAAAGGGACTAAGAATAGATCCCTGTATCAACTCCTAAGCTGACACTGAACAATTAAAGATTATACTTTTGGTGTGGCCATTCATCCAGTTCCCAAATCTACTTAATTGTGCTATCATCTAGTCCAGAGATTCCTAAACTTATTTTACCACCTACCACCCCCTTTAAAAAAAATTATTCAATGTCCCTCCCCCACGCTCCCTGGAAAGCTATTTTCTTTAACTCTTTTACTTTTTAAAAAAAATTATGTCATTTAAAAAAAAATACATATATATATATTTTAAAATGACACATCTTAAATTTAATAATTTACTGTAAACTTGTCGGGTTTTTTTTTTCCTGCATTGAAACTCTGATGATGCAATATTGCATCATGTAACCATATAGTATTGTATAGTAAACAAGTCATTACACGCACATATTTCTGCCAATGCTTGCTGAACTTCTTGACACTGCATGACATGCTCACCTGCCAACACTTGCTTGTTGAGACCTTTCAGCGGACTTGCCTACCGATCAGTTACAACTTGCATTTTGTGTTTATTTGGAAAATAATGTAACCACTACAACTTTAATTCTGTTACACAACAGATGAAACATGTATGAATGGTTTTTCAAAATTTTCTTATCTTCTCTTCTTTCCTTATGCTTCCACTGCCCACTTCTTTTTAGCCAATGCCCCCCAATTGCACCTGAGGCTACTACCACCCACCCTCCCCCGGCCCCGATCATTCTGGCATCCCCCAGGGGGTGGTGTTGCCCACTTTTGAACCTATGCCCATATCTCTCCATCTTGCCTATAGAAACAACATAAGACCATCAAAAGCTTTTCTAAAATCTTGGTTAATCTGTATCTATAGGATCTCCTGATCCACCCACCTACTTGGTCTATCAGAAAAGAAAATTCTATCAGTTCAGGTTCAGGTGCTTAAGTTGTAGCTAAAGATGCTACCTACAACTCAAGTTTGCTCCTTATTGGAGGAAAAGATGACTAGCAACAGCAGTTATACATGCCTGACTGACTAAAAGGTATAGAACTTGACAGAGTTGCTTGGATAGTGCAAATTTGCTGTGATAGTGAAATCTGCCTATTCAGCAGTCCCACAAGTCTCCTGGGAGTATAATGTTACTGGCAAAATGTGTTAATATTTCATGTTTTAAGTATTTGTCAAAATACATTTATGAACCTTTTGTGTTCTAAGCATTTCTTTGGTGGTGGAGGGAAAAATGGCCTTTCTATACCTGAAAAATAAATGGGTAAGGAACTAATAAGATACTAAAGCACTAAGGTAAGAAAGTACTAAGAATCATCATTTTTAGGCCATCCATAAATGTTAACTAGTACTGTAAATATGAGATCCTTGTTCGATGTGCAATGAATTGCCATACTACTAGAAGCATATCACCATACCAATATTTACATCCTTATTATAAATAAAAACAAGATATAAAAAGGTTGCTGCTAAATGAAAGGATGGTTTTTAGGTTTTTCTTAATGAGACAGAGGAAGAATCTGGTACAGCTGGTTTCATCATATCTCCAAATGCAAGAAGAATATAATTTCAGGGGATATTTGGTAATTTTGTTTTGCTGTTTTCTTTATTTGCATAAGCAAAAAACCTCACATGAATACAGCATACATTATGTAACAAAAGCTGTTGGAGAAGACAAAAGGGTAGAAAAAGTACTTGATAAAATCCTCCAATGCCATACAAAATATGATTAACTACTCAAAGACTTCAATGTAAAGGTGAATGTAAAAGAAGACAGAAAAAACATGTTGGAAATTTGTTTCAGGATTAAGACACTTAAGAGGCTAAAAATTTAAAAACTATACAGAAGTTTCACTTTGATATAACTGCTCTCAATATCACGTCCAATACGGGTGGGGGTGATTCAGTGAAAGATAGGAGCAAATAAGTTTCTGGGAATGAGTTACACAAGGGGAAAGGATCTGTGAAGAAGCTTGTGATGGACACTTGACTTTTAAGGGGAACCCCATTTACCTTTCATGGACTCGGCCTCTTTCGTCTCCCAGAGTCACGGTCACTGTGCAGTTTTTATTCAAGTCAAACTTCTCACTATACAAATGGTAGTCTGGTGTCACCCACCCGACCCAAGTGTAGCAAGGGTCCTGGCCAGCAAATATGCGCACAGAATAATAGCACTGCTGTAGAGAAAATATGATGGGTTAATGAAAAAAGCTAAAGCACTGCCATACAAATTCTAAAGCACCAATGTTGATTGAAAACAAGAGCAATAAGATGGTAAAGCATTTGGAGCTTTGTCTGTAGATTTTTACTAGGTGGTGATTCTCTCTCAGTGGCCACACTGGGTTCCCAAGAAGCACTAGGTGACTATATATGTGAAATAAGAGTTGATCGGAGAGTAAGGCTTCCTAGTTGTTAACTTCCTGTCCATCCCTTAACAGCTCGTGAAAGTACCAATATCCCCTCCCTTTTGCTATAAAATAATAAAGACAGACTAAAGACCAGGAACAGTCATTCAGAATGGTGTTATATACACAGAAGAGACTAGTGACAAAGCACATTATTGTAAAATGCTGAAAAGAATTTTAACATTCACAATGGCTGAAAGGTTTAATAACTGATATAGCTTTTACTCTGGTGTGCTAGGTTAACCGTAAAGTTATTGAAGAGAAAAAAGCAAACCACCTAGTCAAACATCAATATTTGCTTTATATGTATGTTCTATCAGTAGTCATTAAACTTTACTGAAGTTAGGCTCCTCTCTGCACAATGGATTCCAATGTAACTTTGGGGAATCTATATTCCTGCAATGCAGGGAGGTGAGTATTCAATTCCTTTCAAGGGATTTTTTTAAACCACTAATAAATACCTATGATAGAGAGTAAGGAATTAAGAGGTATTACTTTCCTTTTTTATAACATATAATTATAATAAAATTATTACATATGATGCAATTATTAATTTTTATATATATTGAGTATTTTACATGTGCTGAAGCAACCCTTTTTCTTTGGACTGGCTTCTCACTGCTTCTCCCCACTTAATCACTTTCATTATCTTCCTGGTTTGGGGAGGGGGAGGGTTATGAGTAACTAATACATAAAAGAACAATCAGAAGGGTTACATGAAATCCTAATATACTCAAAAAGGTAATATTGAGATAAATAATCAAATAATGTAAACCTTAACCGAGCAAATATTACTTACCGTTGTTGTATGAGCAACTATTTCTTGTATCTGTTTCCTGGGGGATAGAAGGGAGAGAAAAGAAATAATCATGTTTTAGTTATTCACCAGTTTAGAGAATCTAGTTGATTTAACAGCCAGTTGACATTTCTTTAATATTTTGTTAAAATTTATAAAACTGGAATATGAGTCTTGACAATGCTAGCTGGTCCTTGGACTTTGCTCTAAACATGTCACTGCCCACCCTCCCTCTCTTAACCACCTATGGCTTCATAATATCTAGTATATAATGAGTTTTTATAGGAAAATAAATCAATTAGAGGCAGTTCTATAAGATAAATATATGCATGGTCACTATTAAAAATGTGGACCAGGTTGGGGCAGTATTTCCAATACATCAAACCAAAGTCAAGCTTAGGTTAATATTGATATTCTCTGTCCATGTGTATCTGTGCTAGGAATTGTTTCTTAGTTTAACTAAAAAACTTTGTCTCTGCTGCCCTCTATGAGTTTATAGTATCACAAATGGTCAAAAGAGATGAGAAATTTAGTTGATATTTTTCTCTAAACAAAAGGGAAATGGTATGTTAGAGGTCTAGGAAATAAGTGAGGTTAAGAATAAGTAGAAATCTCACCACTAGAGTTATATGCTTATATAGTTTTAGATTGATCATTTTAATTAGACACCTAAAAAAAGTCTCTCAAACTTCACAAACACATGCATGCATTTCTCTCCCTCCATTTCAACATACATCCATACACATAAATGCACACATGTGCATGCATACACATTTCTCTTTTCATAGCTGTTAGAGTGAAGCAAAGGCTGCATCTTACCTTTTCTGAAAAATGTCACTTTCCAAACCAGTACTGTGGTGGAAGGAGGAATAGCATTCCACAGGCATGCTCAGGCGACAGTAGATCATTTCAGCACTGCTATTCTGTGTGCCAAATGTCTTGTGGGTGACCTTAAGGCAGGGTGGGGTATCCATTGTCCCATCAATTCTTATGACCTGAAAACACAAACTTTACAATGTAGCATTTGGGGGTCCTAGGCCTTATTTTTTCTCTCTATTACTCATTTTGAATTTCTCTTGCTTACTTATAACTAAGAAATGATGATTCTCCAAATGCAATCACTAAAGTCACTGTGACTTTTCACTATTTTATGAGTTTGTCTGATGCAAAGTTTATTTTCTGCAGATCCAAGTAGGAAGGAGTAAAGTCTCCAAACTAGAAGCACTCCAAATTATTCTACCTAAAAGACTGACTGACATGGGCCTAAATTGGAGCAAGAAGACAGGAAATTTTTTATTTTTCATGTCTCTTTCCTTTGGTTTCTTATAGAGATGAACAGAGAGCTTCAGAAATCTTTTGTACCCAGCTACTTATGTATGCACCTCAAATGCAATTTCATATTTATGCCATCAAAGTCAAAACTATGGATCAGTGGCTTACAAAAGATTCATCAAAAGAGCAGACATTTCATGGAACAAGCAAGGGAGAAAAAAACAACTAAATTGCATCCTAGGAAGACAGGAGAATTAGGCTGTGTTTAGTAATACTTATTTTATTTTAAATCTTGGTATTTTTACCTTCTCTACACTTAAATAATGATCAGTGAAAAGCTCACAGAAGAGAGTCCTAATGAAGACAATGATACAGGATTAGGAGGTTAAGAAACTGGTTAAGAAATAATGTGCTCAAAATTAAAGAAAAAGAAAAAATGGTAGAATTTATAATGAACAAGAAACTAGAACACTTAGAATCAATATCATAGTAGAACTGCCTTGGTTCCCTTCATAGCACAAAATTGTAGCCAACTTGGGCTAGATGATTACAATTTAAGGGTATAGTTAGATTGGGCAGTTAGATTGAATTTCCCTCATTTTAATTTAAATCAGCAAACATTCACTGAAAAGCCTACTCTGTGCAGGGTTCCATTTTTATTACTAAGCTGGAAGTTTTGCAAGTTCTGGAAGTTGTATATTTTTGAAATAAGGGAAGCTGTAAAGACATATGTCATCTCTTAATCCACAAGCCTAGAAAGACTTCCACAGTGTCATGGTGTGACAGAAATCAAGTTAGGTCTGAGAGCTTGGGTTTTAAGCACATAAGGACTAAAACCACAGAATTACAACACTTAGTCCTTGTGTTCCTATAAGTGATTAATGTTGTTGATTATTGCATACAACCTCACCATGATAGAGCAGACTTAGAAGGGACAGTTTTATAGTTATGAGGAATCTGTTTACAAGATATTGCAGTTGTCAACTAAAAACAACCACCGAGTCATTAAGATATAGCTTTATAGACCTACACAGAATGCTTATAATTGTTACAAAGAGTCAAAAAGGAAAACAAGAAGGAGCTAAGGTAATGTTACATGGCTTTATGCAAGAGGTTAGATGATGACAGGGATTAATGTCTTGGCACATCAGGCTCCACTAGGGCTTCCCTTGAATATGTAATCCTACCTCTATATGAGTATGATCCTTTGGCACATTGACAAATGTAGGGAGGCGTTTGCTGAACCACATAGCAACATCTCGGTTCATGTTGACAGCAAAAGGCTCAAAGCCCTCCTGGAGGCCACACATGGTGTAATACTTGAAGGTACTAGCATCCATCCCAAGGTTCATACGGCCAATCTGAGACAAACCCAGTGAGCATATGGGGACAAAACCTATAGAACAGTAGAAAGAAGGCCCAATTTAGCCAGCACATTCTATTGCCTTGAGGCTGGTGAGGAAATCTAACATCTCTACATACTTAATAACAACGGAACCCAGGGGGAAGCTGGTGTTTTAGCAACCATTTTCTCCATAACATATCCAATAGAACTAGTGACTGACTGCAAAAATGATTTGGGAAAAGCAATTAATCACATGAATTTCTTAGTGATGAAAACAAGGACAAAACAGAAAGACGAAACCAAATACAGAAGAAAAAGTAGACTTTTCCTACTATTTCTTAAGGGTGGAAAGTTATATAAGGGCCCAGTTAGGGGGAAAAGATAAATTTTTTAAAACTATGAAATACTAAATTATAGGACATGACAAAAAAAGTTAAGGGAATAAGGTCCTTTCTCCCTTTAAAGCACTGGTGACATACATGGGGATATCATTACTAATCTACTTTATATAGGAAAAAAAAAGAGTTAAGGGAAGGTATAGCAAAAGTCTTAAAAATCTTCGTTTTCCTTCCTACAGCTATGTAATTATCTCACCAAGCTAGATTTTGAATCCTTACCCACACTCAAAATTACCATTCATAAAAAGACCAAAGAAGAAGTTCAGTCTGTTTGGCTCTCACTTGTGTTAAATCTATAAATACTAACTGTAGCCAAATAAACAGACCATGGAGGGAAAGCAATACTTATCTGGGTACTAGAACAATCTGGATGAAAGTTTATGGAGCAGGGAGGAAGAGAAGGAAAGAAGCAGAGAAAGATGTGTTTTTTTTTTGTTTGTTTGATGGCTAAAGGAAAATTTATCCTAAAGATATTTAAAGGTAACTTTAGAAAAGCTTACATTTCATAATGAATACTATCTTTCATTGAGATTAAAAACCAAAATATAGTCTTTCTGGAAAAATTTACACAGCATATTCTACTCAAGGCATGCAACCTAGAATTCAAAATTGAGTCAGATATAGACAGATAAACAAATCACTCCAGAGGGTAGGTGGGACACTTCCAGAGATACAATTATTCTTTCTAGATAACAGGACCATTTAGAAATGGGTAATGGCAGTAGATTAAGTGAGTGGGTGGGGTAGGTAATCTCCAAATTTCCATGAGCACCCTACACTGTCTGGAAGACCTTGGTTCTGCCTCTGACCCATACTAGTTGTATAGGCAGGTCACTTAACATCTGCAGTGCTACCTGGCACTACCTCTAAAGTTACAAATTACAGGTGAACTGTACATCTGCATGAGCAGAGGAAATTTCACAGTTTCCTACCTAGATGAAATAATTGGCTATGCTTAAAACAAAACCATATCCATAGGTAACTGTATACTGGTGAGTTAGAAAGTCTATTATTGGGCTAGGGCACACAAAGATGTTCTAATAGAAGCTGTCACCACAACCAAATTAAAAGTACAAGTTTCTGCTAATAGTGGGCAATCCAAGAAAAAAAAAAGCAAACCCAGTGGCTTCTCTTGGAATATAGTTACGGTGTAAGCAGAAATTGGGACTTTCCAAAAACAATCCTTTCCTTTCCAGTCCATTGATATGACTGGATTAAAGGCAGCAGGTGGCAGAAGTAAAAAAAAAAAAAAAAAAATTTAGGAAGCAGCAATTACAACTAAAAGCATAGTAAAATATTTCTAACTTTCAGCATAGTTTATTGGGTGAATTGATAATGCTACAGAAAGAAAAGCATGATCCTACATGTAATTTATTTTTTCTAAGGAAATTACAGCTTTTCTCAGATTCTTATTTCAGCGTTACTGAAAATTAAGCGGAGGGCTACATTGTATTAAAGAGAAAATTGATATGCAAAGGGGCAAAAGGATTTAAGCAAGGTCATTATGTGAATTTCTGACAAAGATGGTAAGAAATATTAGATTTTCTGACATAAACAATATGACAAGTCTTCAGGAGATCATTTGAATTCTACATTCATTCATCTGTGCATTATTCTGCAACAAAATGACCTTTTTCCAATTTTAACAGCAATTGTGTCTCTGGAAGTAAAGAAAAGGAACATTACAAAGCAAAATAGTATCATCCTCAATGATGGCGGTGGAGAGGTAAGACATAACAAAAAGTTACAGAAGAGAATAAATAGAAAGAAAATAGCTTAAGGGACATCTCAGTGGATGGGGGATAATACCTGCAAGTAGAAGATAAGCCAAACCAAATACCTGATTCAGAGCAGAGAGAAAGGAGAATAGGCTCCAGAAAAAAAACAAGCCCAAACGAATACTATAAGAGAGAGAGAGAGAGAGAGAGAGAGAGAGAGAGAGAGAGAGAGAGAGAGAGAGAGAGAGAGAGAGAGAGAGAGAGAAAGAGAGAGCAATAATGCCAAGATCATAGAGTCTTATAGCTAGAAGGGATCTTGAAGCCCATCTAGTTCAATTACTAACTGACAAGGAATATTCTCTTTAATATCCCTGACAAGCAGGCATCTAGTTTCTACTTAAAGAACACCAATGACAGACAATTCACTACTGCCCAAGGAAACAATCCATTACACTTTTGGACAACTCTAATTGTTAGGAGTTTTCCCCCCTTTCATTGAGCCAAAATATGCATCTTTGTAACTTCTACTCATTATTCCACATTCTGCCTCCAAAGAACAAGAACAAGACTAATCTCTCTTCCACATGTTAGCCTTTCATATCTTCGAAGACAGCTATCATGTCTTCCTTAAGTCTCGTCTTCTCCAAGTTAAACATACTCAGTTCTTTCAACTGATTCTTTGACTTATTGCACAATAGAACTTGCCTCTAATGGCAACATATCTCAGTAGTCACATTCATTACTTTAGTTCTTTCTATTGAATGAAAAGTAGAAGGTTATGACTCCATTTCCATAATGTTGTTTATTCAAGGCATCAAAATACTATGTAAATCTTCAGAACATTGCTCTGGTATGGGCAATATTATAAATAAGAGTCAACAAGTATTTATTATGCACCTACTAAGTATCAGACACAGTGCTAAGTGCTGGGAATACAACAAAAGAGAAAAACAAAACAAGTCCCTGCTCTCAAGGTAGGTGAGGAGAAAGGGAAATTAAGGCATGGAGAGCAAATCGGAAAGGGAAATGGAGAAGCAGGGCAGTGCTTGAATTGAATTCTATCTAGAGCTAGAATGTATATTTTCTAATTCTTGATCACTAATCATTATGTATATCAACTGTCCCTCTTCTCATATGTAATTTCCTCAACCATTGAACATTATGTTATATTGCTTATAGTTGTGGTAGATAGAAGAGCAGGACAAAGCATTTTGGGCTCCATGGAAAAAAAGAGAGCCCTATGCAGGCATGTTAAATTAAGAAAAAAAAAACCCTTACAGTAAGCCACAATACTCAAGGCAGCTAAGTGGGTTCAGTGGATCTCTATCCACCACCTGGAGTCAGGAAGACCTGGGTTCAAATCCAGCCTCATAAATTTACTAGCTATGTGACCCTGGGCAAGAGACTTAATCCTGTTTGTCTCCATTTCCTCATATGTGAAATGAGCTGGAGAAGGAAATGGCAAACCACTTCAGTGCCTTTACCAAGAAAACCCCAGAAAGGGTCATGCAGAGTCAGACATGACTGAAATGATTTAACAACAGCAAGCCACCATATATCATTAGGCCAAATAATGATCTTTCTGAACATCAACTATCATTTTTTTACTTGGTAACTTCTGAAGTGTATTCTCCATGTTGTAAATACTGGGGAACAAAAAAATAGTGTAAAACAGAAATGTCAAAAAATGTCAAACTCTCCTTTCTCCTCCTCCTGCTTCTCTCTGTCTCTGTCTCTGTCTCTGTCTCTCTCTCTCTTTTTCTCCCTCTTCCTTTCTGGAAATGGCACAAAGAAGTGCTATAGTCCAAGCAGATGAGAGTCAGAGAAATAATAAATTCTGTTGAAAGAGATGAAAGGAAATCATCTAGAATATTGATAGGAATAAGGATTTATGAATAACAGAAGAAAAGTCACATCAGAATTTTAAATGTTTGTACCTGCCTCCTCCTACAAAGTACCAATTTCATTTCACATTCTGGATAATTTTGAGTACATTAAATTAAAAAAGCTTTGCACAAACAAAGCCAATGCAACCAAAATTAGAAGGGAAGCAGAAAACTGGGAAACAATTTTTATAGCCAGTGTCCCTAATAAAGGCCTCATTTCTATAATATATAGAGAACCAAGTCAAATTTATAAGAATATATGTCATTCTCCAACTGATAAACAGTCAAAGGATATGAACAGGCAGTTTCCAGATGAAGAAATTAAAGTTATCTAAAGGCATATTAAAAAAATGCTCTAAATCACCATTGATTAGAGAAATGCAAATAAAAATGACTCTGAGGTACCATATCGCACTATCAGATTGGCTAACATGACAAAACAGGACAATGATAAATGTTGGAGAAGATGTGGGAAAATTGGAACACTAATGCATTGTTGGTGGAGTTGTAAACTGATCCAACTATTCTGGAGAGCAATTTGGAACTATGCCCAAAGGGCTATAAAATTGTGTATACCCAAAATCTAGAGCTTCTAGAATTTTGAAAAAATACTGTAAGTAAGAATTCAAATATCATGAAACTACAGCTAGGATACCAAAAGACTTAGCAGCTAACAGTATCAAGGACAGGAAAACTTGGAATATGATATTCCAAAAGACAAAAAAATAAAAAGTCACACATCCAAGGATAACACAAAGAGAAAAATTATCATCCTACAGGGGAAAAATAGACATTTTCTGAATGAAAACTACCTAAATCTCTTAAAACTGGAGGTCAATGGGGCAGCTAGGTGGCACAGTGGACAGAGCACCAGCCCTAGAGTCAGGAGGACCTGAGTTCAAATCTGGCCTCAGACACATAATACTTCCTAGCTGTATGACTCTGGGTAAGTCACTTAACCTCAACTGCCTCACTAAAAAAAACAAAAACAAACCCACAGATCAAAATAAAAATAGAAAGAATCTACTAGTCACATCCTAAAAGAAACCCCAAAATGAAAACTCCCACATAGAAATAGTGGATATGTAGAATAGTTTCTCACCATTTCCTCTTCATGTTCCACTTCAGTCTTATATTTGAAAGTCAAATTTTCTATTCAGCTCTGTTCTTTTCATCAAGAATGCTTGAAAGTCCTCTATTTCACTGAATGTCCATTTTTTCCCCTGAAGGATTATACTCAGTTTTGCTGGGTAGATGATTCTTGGTTGTAATGCTATCTCCTTTGACCTCTAGAACATTATATTCCAAGCCCTGCAATCCCTCAATGCAGTGTAAATTTTGTGTTATCCTGATTGTGTTTCCACAATACTTGAATTGTTTCTTTCTGGCTGCTTGCAATATTTTCTCCTTGATCTGGGAACTCTGGAATTTGGCTACAATATTCCTAGGAGTTTTCCTTTGGGGATCTCTTTCAGGAGGAGATTGATAGATTCTTTCCATTTCTATTTTGCCCTCTGGTTCTAAAATATCAGGGAAGTTTTCCTTGATAATTTTCTTGAAAGATGATGTCTAGGCTCTTTTTTTGATCATGGCTTTCAGATAGTCCAATAATTTTTAAATTCTCTCTCCTGGATCTATTTTCCAGGTCAGTTGTTTTTCCAATGAGATATTTCACATTCTCTTCTATTTTTTCATTCTTTTGCATTTGTTTTACAGTGACTTGACTTCTCATAAAGTCATTAACTTCCAATTGCTCTATTCTAATTTTTAAGGAAGTATTTTCTTGAGTAAGCTTTTTGACTTCTTTTCCATTTGGCCAATTTTGCTTTTTAGGGCATTCTTCTCCTCATTGGCTTTTTGGACCTCTTTTGCCATTTAGGTTAGGCTATTTGTTAAGGTGTTATTTTCTTCAGTATTTTTTTGGGTCTCCTTTAGCAAGCTGTTGACTTGTTTTTCATGATTTTCTTGCATCACTCTCATTTCTCTTCCCAATTTTTCCTCTACTTCTCTTACTTGATTTTCAAAATCTTTTTTTGAGCTCTTCCAAGGCCTGAGACTGATTCATATTTTTCTTGGAGGCTTTGGATATAGGAGCTTTGACTTTGTTGTCTTCTTCTGGTTGTATGTTTTGATCTTCTTTGAAAGATTCTATGATCTGACTCTTTTTTCAAGGTTTGCTCAAGATCCCAGCCAAATACTTGAGTTTTAAACTCTTTGTTAAGGTAGGGGTCTGCTTCCAATGTGGAGAATGTACTGTCGGGGTTTGTACAGCTGTTTTCAGAGATACTTCTAGGGACCTGTAAATTTTCAGTTCTTCCAAGATGGTATGATAAGGGGCGAGGTATTTACTCCTTTCCTAGCCTGTGCTCTGGTCTATGAGTGACCACAAGCACTCTTTTCTGTCTTGGAACTGTGAGGAGGATTTCCTCTCCACCACCATAAGCTCCACCATGCCAGCGCTCCTCCTCACCCCAGGACTGCCACCCAGAACTTTGACCCAGATCCAAGCACGGGCAAAGCGAAAGATTCCTGTCTCAGCACTGGCAAAGAGATCCCTGCAATCCCCCTCTGATCAGCCACTCAATTCCTCCTCAGTCTGTGGGCGGGAAGCTCCAGAAGCAGCCACTGCCCCCGGGCTGCGCTTGGAAACTGCGGCTGGGACCTAGCTTCTATCTCTTACCACAGAAACAGACTTTTCCCACTGACCTTCTAAGTTGTCTTTGGTGTTCATGGGTTGAGAGGTCTGGAAACTGCTGCAGCTACTCGCGATTCAGTCCTGCAGGTTCGCTGAGGCCTGCATGCCCACACCGATCTGCGTTCCTCTCCCTGCCTGGCGCGATATACCTTTTCAATCAACCATCCAGTCTGTCTTGGGCTGGAAATTCGTCTCACTCTGTCTTTTCATGGGTTCTGCTGCTTTAGAATTAGTTTAGAGCCATTTTTTTTACAGGTATTTGGAGGGGTTTGGGGGAGAGCTCAAGCAAGTCACTGCTTTCACTCTGCCATCTTGGCTCTGCCCCCTACACTATGCTTTTCTTAAACAAGTTTCTCTGTTCCACCTCCTTCCTTGGTGCTTACAAGATGCTATGTGTCCCCTTTTACCAACGTAGGCTGGACAAAGATATTCACTGTGGTTTCTCTATTTCTAAATCATTATTTGATCTGATGCTCTTTTGTTTTATAATTTCTGGAGCACATGCCTGGAAACTGGATTGTGCTATTCCTATTTATTCTGCCATCTTGCATGGAAGTAATGACTACTTCTATTCAACTCCCCCCCCTTTCCCATACCAAATTCCTAAGCCATTATTGAATGAACAGAATTGTTGTTTATAATTTAAAAAGTTCATTTACATGTTTAATATATCTGAAAGTAGATATTAAATCTCACTTCATTTTGTACAGGGTAATGCCCAAACTCAGTCTTGTATTCAATATCCACCATAATCTGGTCATATTTACCTTACCAGACTTGTCTTCCAGAATTCCCATGCTATGAATCTATTTGTTTTAATTAAATTGCTCTTTCATTGTTCTTCAACATGTCTTGTGCTTTCCTTTCTATACACAACTTGCTAAATCAGTTAGCTCCTTTCACCTGGAATGATGCCCCTTGCCTTCTCCACTTACTGAAATAAATCTTTCCTATCATTCAAGGTGCAACTCAAATGCCACTCAAATTAAGCCTTCCCTGACCAATCTAATCCTTAATAATCTCTTGATACTTAGTCATCCTATAGCATCATCTTAATTGCCCTCCTTTAGGTTCTCCAGTTTACCAATGTCCTTATTAAACCATGGTACCCAGAACTGAACACAATAATCCAGATATAGTCTGACCAACAGAGTGGAATACGGAAAGACTTTGTATTCATCCTCCTTGTTCCTGGAAGCTATGCCTCTCAATGTAGCTCAATACTGTGTGCTGTTGTTCCTACTTACTTATAAGAGTTTGCAGCCTACTAAAACCTTGAGATATTTCTTAGACATACTGCCATTTAACCATGTCTCTCCCATCCTGTACTTGTGAAGGTGATTTATTGAATGTAAGTGTATGAATTTACATTTCTTCCTACTGAATTTAATCTTATTGGATTCAGTTCAATAATCTAGCTCAGTTATGTCAAACTTAAATAGAGTCATGGGCCACTAATCTGCATATATGGATCCTTAGGGTTGCATATTGACTTAGTTTTAAAATGCAAAGTTATCTCTCTTTTATTTTCATCTTCCATTTATTTTGTTAAACATTTCCTAATTGTATTTTAATCTGGTTCTGGCCACACTTGTTAATATTGTGACGCCTGTCGTTGCACGTTTGACACCTTTGCTCTAACCTAGTAAGATCTTTTGGGATCTTGACATTGTTATCTACTGTATTAGCTATCCCTCCCAATTTTGTATCACTTGAGTATTTAAAGAGCTTGCCATCCAAGACCTTGATAAAAATCTTAAATAGAACAAGTCCAGGCACAGATACACAAATGATAATTCCAGTTTTGAGTCCATTTACCTGCATTATTATCTAGCTTAAATCTTTGCATCGCTTTCCATAGGAATAGTATGAAATACTTTATTAATTATTTTGCTAGTCTATATAGTCTACTTTGCTATATAGTCTAGGCAGACTATATTTTCAGCATTCCTCTGAATGGCTTGCTTAGTAACTTTGTAAAAAAATAAAGGTTTTTGCAATGATATATTCTTGATTAAGCTATGATGGTACTTTGTAGTTACTGATTTCTTGAATAGACTTTCATTAACCATCTCTTTAAAGATCCATTCTAAAATTTCTCAAGGAACCAAAGTCAAACTCATTGCCTCACTGTTCTCTTCCATTTTAAATGAGGGCATTTATCCCTCGCTAAGCTGATATCCCTTCCATTTTTCATGATTTTTTATATAATAAATTAGATCACAGACAGTAACTTAGTAATCACACCTGCTAGCTCTTTAAGTATTTGGAGATGTAATTCTTCTGGGCCTAATGTACTTGAATTCATTGAGGGAGGAGTGGGAAGAGATGCTAGAGTATTTGACTTCACCTAAACCATATGACCCTGAGCAAATCACTTAACCTCTCTCAGTCTGTTACCTTATGTGGAAAATGGGGATAATAGCCCTACACTTCAGAATGCTATTTTGAGGATCAAATGAGAAAGTGTATGCAAACTTTAAAGTGCTATATTGGCTATTATCTCTTTATTTTTATTCTTTCAATCCAAAAGTCATTTTCCTTAAGAGGGGGGAAAAAGGAAACAAAGAGTGGAGCACCTCAGCTTTCTCTGTTGTTAGTTATCAGTATTCCATGCACTCCAAGTCATGGTCCTATCCCTTCTCTTATCTTCTTTATTTCCTGAAATAGAGCTTTTATAGTATTTCTATTATCCTTGGTTTCCCTCATCAGCCTCATCTCACTCTGAGATTTAGCATTGCTCACACTGTTCTACAGGACTTTGCTGTGCTTTTACATTCATCATGTCACCAATTTTTCCTTCCATCTTCTCTACCTAACTTTATAAAATCTAAGTTTCTTGGGGAGTTCTCTGTGTATACATACAAACTTCATTAGACAAGTCCCATTGTTCCTCCTCACTGCAACTGTCCTTTCCTAACTGCAACATGTTAAAGAGGAATGGTCACTCCCCACAAGATTTCCATCACTTAAACTTTTTGTTTAGCTTTTAAAGTCCTTTGCAATCTAATCTCAATCTATTTTTCTAGCTTCAATGAACATTCTTCCTCTCCTCTCAACCCTCCCATCCCACATCTGTGCTCAAGACAAACTGGCCTCTCTGTTCTTCACCCATCGCACACCACCTTCAGCCTTCTCTGCTGTTCTTCACCCATGACACTCCTCTGCAGTATTGCTATCTCTTATTTTTGCATTGGCTTTCCTCCAGTCTGAAATGAACTCCTTCTTTATCTCAACCTCCTAGACTTCCCAACTTCTTCAAGACATCCCTTAAATAACAACTACTACTTGACTCCTCAAACTGTTAGCACTTTCTCCTCCCAAACTATTTTGTACTTGTTTGTATTTATTTTCTCTTTTTTCTGTATATCTTATGGTCTTCCCCTTTAAAACATAAGCTCCTTATTAGCAGGCTTTTCCCCCTTCATTTTCTATACTTGTATCCACAGTGCCCATCACAAAGGCGCTGAATAAACGCTTGTTGCTTGACTTATTGATTACAAATCAGGAACTAGTTCTTCCCTATTTAAGAGAATCAGTTCATCAGAGGATTGCACTTTTTTGGTTCCTCCACCTTTGAAGGATGACATTATCATTAAGACAAATCTAGAAATTATTAGCTATTCTGCTTTCTCCACATGAGGACATCGAACAAATATCGAGATAAATGAAATTTCTCATCATTACTATATCATGTTTCAGTGCTAGGCTTGTGATTTCTTTCTTACATTTCCCATCCATTACCTTTTTGTGCCCAAGTGGTTTAAAGCAGGTTCTTAAGCTTTTTTCCATTCGCAATGCCTTTTTGGGTTTCAGCATCATTCAATGGCACTGCATGGCCTGAGAGCAGGCAAAGTGCACATGCTTTGTATTCAGAACCAAGGCTGCAATGAAGTTGCCCAATGCACCACGGGCAAGAGCTGCTACAAACATCTCAGATTCATTAAGTGTGTGATTTTTAATTAATTTTTGGTCGTTGCATGTTCAGAAGCCTTATACTGTTGCCAAATTTTTCGCGACCCCATATGGGGTAATGACCCACAGTTTAAGATGCACTGCAAGCATACACAGTACTTTTAATGATATTTCTTTGAGAATTCTGCCAGGATGCAAAGCCAATAGCTTGCAAACTTCATTATCTTTTTCTTTTTTCCAAAAACCAGCACATTTACTTTACCCCTTTATTTCTGCTGCTCTATGTTCATTTCATGGTGATTTTCTGTTTGTGGAGGAAATCTGGAGAGTCTGGAAATTTCTGACCTACTCTTCCATCTTCCCAGAATGTATCCACCTCTTCCTTTCACAGTTGAGAAAATGGAGGCTCAGGGACTTATATAAGTCACTTATATAAGAAGTGACTTATATAAAGTTTTACAGGTATTAAGAATCAGAGGTAAAACTTTAGCTTAGCTCCTCTGACTCCAGTCTGTGCTCTTACCACTGCACCAAGCTACCTTGATGATGTGCATGATCCTTTATACTTTTCTTCATCATTAAGGAGAGAACTATATATAGTGGACATACAGTTAATTTCCATTGAATTACACACATTTAGAACTGGAAAGGTAGTGACATATCCATTCCAATTCACTTATTCTTTTCTTAACCAATAGAAATAAAGCTCAGAGAGATAAAGTATGTTGCCAAAAGTCACACAACTAAGAAACAGAGACAGGATTAAAATTAAGGTCTCTTGGCTATTAGAGCAATATTGACTGACCTGATTAATGGGATGGAGTCACTTAGTATAAGCTAATTATTTTCTTTATTTAAGAATTCCATAAAGTATATTCAAGTCAAAATTAGTAAGTAAAATGGTATCTAGATTTCACAAGTATGAAAATGAATTACACTTCTTGTCAGAAAACCAATTTTTGTCAAACTTTCATATATTATTACCTCTGATCAAATTATGATCAAAATATAGAGACTGTTAAAACAAACTAATAATTAACATTAAAATAACTAAAACCAAACAAAATAACTAAACTGAGTCACTGTCCTGAATTTGATTAATATGTATAGATACAGCTCTTGGCAAAACATCTTCTGAGGCGCTGGTAAGCCAAAGGAAAAGTGTAAGACAGTGGGCTAGGGCAGGGCCTTTTCAAAAAATTCATAACTTAAAATATTTATGTCAATGGATACATCACATGTTATTATTATTATTATTTACTAATACAAATGGTAATTTTTAATAAATAGTAAAAATGACTATCTACTGAGTGTTCTTGGTCCATAAAATCCAGTCTATGCCCTCAGAATATATATCCTAAAAAAAAGAATACCCTAACCTTAAGAAGGAAGGTCAGAAGAAACCTCAGAGACAGGTGACAAAGAGATTTGGCCAAAGAACCAGAAGAATAGCCCTAAAAGTTCTAAATATTTTGATCTCTGGAAGGGAAATAGTCCTTTGGAGTTATAGTATCCTTGGAAGAACAGCAGGTTAAAAGGCTCTTAAAAATCAGAAATCATTATATATGAGCATGATTATAGATATCTAAGTATATGTATGTGTATGTAAGTGTATGTATGTACACGTATATGTATATATCTTTGTGTGTATGTGTATATATATGTATGTATGTGGTGTGTGTGTGTGTGTGTTGTGTGTGTGTATCTATGCTTAATTGTAGCCTTCTTGGGGGAGAGGGGAAGGAAGGGAGAAAAAAGAACAAAGTAAAAACTACACAGCAGAGAACAAAAGAAAACTTACAAAGAAGCACAGAAAAGATCTCTGAACACAATGCATAGTATTTATTATTTAGACCTTCTCGAAATGGAAATTTATTGCTGTATATTTTGAATCTTCTCCTATGTTCTGCTGTGCACATGGCAATGCTTTTGTTTTCCTTTTCTTATTTTGTATTTAAGTTTTAATATTTAAGTTTATAATGTTTCTTTTTCTTTTCTTATTGTGTATTTCAGTTTTAGTATTTAAGTTTAAAATAAACCAACAAAAAATAACCAAAATAAATCAGAAAACAAATGCTCAGTCCAACCTTAAATAATACTTTCCCATTATTTCATTTCATCTAGTACTATGTAGGGACAGGGTAAATGGACATACCATTCTCAATCTCATAGTCAGCAAAGGCAAGTTCTGAACCTTTATTGGTAATCAACAGTTCCCCATTCAGAGTGAAGATCATTGATGCATCATCTAAGTTAATCATACAGCCAACCACATCCCCTGGTTGCCAATTGCGCCCAAAATATCCACTCCCCTGATGCCAGCGCTGGCCCTAGGGAAAAAATAAATGAACAGGTATGAGGAAAATAAGTTACTCAGCACTACTCCTGTGGTTGGTGAAATGCCCAGACCAATAATATTTATTCTTGATGAGTATTGGTACATGCTTTCTATTGGACACTCAATTTTCTACAGAGCAGAAACTGAGGGGAAAATGAGCTACATGACAGCCAATAGGTACAATGACACTTGGTCTGAGAGGAGGGACCCAGTTCCCTGGACTCTCAGTCTGCTATAATAATGAAAAGACTACACTTCCCTTTTGTGGATGTTTATGATGCTTCTGTAATATGTTCTTTCACTAAAGCTGGGCCTAGGATGGAGGGGAAGTCAAAGCTACAGTGTAAAAGCTGATGCTATAGTCAGTGTGGGGCTCTGTCATACACCTAATATATGCAACAAAGGAATCATAACCTCTTTGATCTCTAGTGTAAGTGTGTGACATAGTTAGTACTAAGAAACATTTAGTCCGCAAACCACAGCATCTAGTCCTTAAACCACAGGTATCTAAATCTTCAATCATTTAAGTTTCTATGAAGTAGTTATGTATTTCTGAGGAAGAGCACCTAAATTAAGGAAGTGCAGATAGTGCCAGTAAATTGACTCACCTTGCTGCCTTCAAATACAAAAGCTTGATCATCTGCCCCTAGCTCAATATCCGGCCGACAGCCTGGCCTGGCCCAGCCAACACGCATATCTCCTCCTGTCACCACTTCAAATTCAAAATACCACTTTCCAGATTTCACTGCATAAGACTGTTCCACTCGGAAAAATCGTATCTTGTCCACACTGACTTTTTCCATAGTTTGGTCAGCTAGTGAAAATCAAAGAAAGAAACAGGGCAAGGCACAAAGGCCCTTAATCATTAGGTGGTATTTCCTCTAACAATAAATACTGTCGTGACACAACCACAGAATCCTGCTCTTTCACCTCCCAAAACAATTTAAAATTAATTTATCTATAATACCTCCTGGTATTACGGGGATGACCATAACATAGTGGTACTCATCAGCACTGTTGCACATTTAAAAATATTCCTAGAATTATATTTGTGGATTAGCAAAAGTAGTCAGTCACCAAATAAGCTTAAGTCCAAATGAATGAGATCTAAGAAAAATAAAATTAGCCTGGACTTACTAAAGCTTCCTCCTCAATTTCTCCCAAAACAGTGTCTAGCATATAGTCAGTGCTGAATAAACGCTTTTTCTTTCATTTCAATTCCCTGAAAAGATCTAGTCATAAGAAAATACATTGTAACATTAAAGTACTTATCATATAGTAATCTATTTCATATTAAGTATTCTTTCCAACCATGTTTTGATACAATAAAATTTTTCTATAGTAACACATTTAGCTACTATAAATCTACTCGTGATCCTTATTGTTCTGTCTTTTTTCAAATGTCAACTCAACAAAATTTTATTAAGTGCATACTACCTGCCAGGCATTGTGCCGGGCATCGGGCATATGAGGACAGAAATGAAATTGCCTCTGATCTAAAGAAGGTTACATTTTATTGTGTGTGTGTAAACACATACATACATACATATGACATTCTGAAGAATACACTAACCACATTAACTTATATGTTAGACCTAAACATATAACCATACGTTATATGGTTTGGCATTTATTTCTTTAAAAAAGCAGTTCCTCATATTGGGGCTAGGATGAATACTCTGATCTCAAAATACCTAATTCTTGGTCTGAAGGCTCAACATTATACCCATAACCAATAAATGTTCGAACTGCTTCACGAAGACTGTCTCTGTTTGACTTCTTTGTACGTTCATCTAGTAATGCATATGGTACCAAACGAGGATTCCTTTTATTCTTCAGATCCTAGATGAAGCCATAAGGAAAGTAATGCAGAAAATTCATAGTTAACTTTTATGCATAGGAAGTTACGTACATACACACACACACACACACACACACACACACACACACACACACACCCCATATATACTCTCCTAGCCACAACTTGGCCTCCCAGAAGGCTCATGTAAAGCTGTCAATTTTCAAATGGTTGTCAATAGAATTTCTTAGGTTTTCAAAGAAAGCATTTATTTGAAAATTTACTCCAGGCTAACATTTACTGATGTCAAAAATTTGCATTAAAAAAGTTGTATTTACTTGAGTCAAGCAATGAAATGAAGTGATACAAAATTATTTGCAACTTGCTATGCCCAAAGCAGGGTGAATGTAGTTTCAAATAACTTTCATTTTAAAATAAAAACTCATTCCCTGTCTTAAATTGTGATAGCTTACTTGCTTACAATTCCTTAACACATACTTGGGTTCAACAAAGAGGTGCACCGGTAAAGTGGCCACAAATGGTGCATTTCAGTGCACTCAGTACATGACTTTACTCCGTTTTCCTCCAACTCTGTAGAAGAAAGGGATGATGCAGAAAGATGGTGACAACTACTGTGCAGTGTCAAACCACTACGGAATGGCATGTGCTCTATCATGTTTTGAACTGTCATAGATCCCATGGCTATATTCCTTCTCCATTGCACATCTATAGGATATTAGAGGCATAGGTGAAAATTCATACATTTCAATGATGAGAAAAGAGATTAGAGAGAAGCTTCAAGGAGGGTGTGTCAGCCTTTAGGGAAGCAGGCAAATTCATCTGTTTTTCTACTCATATGCTAAGAGATTCATGTATGGAGGATCAAGAGATAGAGGAAGGAAAGAAGAACAGAGGGGGATGAACTAGTGCTCTGGATTTAGCTGCTTTTCTTCAGAGTGGTGTCTTATTCCATTGAATCAACCTCCCCATCTTCTATGTTTTTATAGTGTATGAGCCCTATCAGTCAGCTCCAGAAATACTCTAGCTACATGCCTCTGGTTTGATTTGAACATCTACCCAATCTTAGTATGGATAATAAAAAGGAAGTAGCTAACGGCAAATATTCCATGGTGCAACAAGATATGAAGAATGATAACATGCTCTCAGGGCAAAACACACTAAACATAAATCAGACATAACTAAGACAAAAAATAAAAATATTAACTTTTTAGGAAATTCACATTAGAATTGTGCCTGGAACCAATGACAAGGTGACCATCAAAGGCTCTCTTCAACCTTATAATCCTATGAATGATGAATTAACTCAGCTATGACATTTTAATAGATATTCAACTTTTTCAAATAGAGCTGGATCTTCATTTCCTTTGCTAGAGTCTCATCCAGATCATGCCTTCTAACATAGGTGTCCCATGTTCTCTTCTGGGCCCTCATCTCTTCCCCTCTATACTACTTAATTTGGTGAAGTATCCATCAGATCCCATAGATTTAATTACCATCTTTGTACTGATGATTATCAATTGTACATATCGTAATAACCTTTTTGCTTATCTCCAATCTTACACGTACACCTGCCTTTTCAATATGTTAAACTACATTTCCATTTTAAACTCAACATGTTTAAAATGGAACTTATTTTTCCCCCAAACCTTATTTCCCATTTTACTTCCCTATTACTGTTGAAGGCAACACCATCCTAGTCCCTCAGGCTCACAACTTAGGTGTCATACTTAACTCCTTAATACTGCTCATACTCTCACCACCTTCCATATCTAATCTGTTGCCAAGGCCTATTGATTTCATCTTTGCAACATCTCTTGAATATGTCTCTTCTCTGACACTGCCATCACTCTGGTTCAGGCCCTCAACAGGTCACACAGGACTATTACAATATCCTGCTGGTAGGCCTGTCTATCAAATTTCTCCCCACTCTTACCTATCTTCCATTCAGCCACTAGTCATTTTCCTAAAGCACGGGTCTGACCATGTCAACTACCCTACCCCACTCCACCCCTGCTGCAACCACTCTATAAACTCTAGTGACTCTCTATTGCCTCTAGGTTCAAATACCAAATTCTCTGGCATTCAAAGCCCTTCATAACCTAGCTCCCTTCTACTGCTGGCTACTTTCTCTGGCTGTCCCCCATGCCTGGAATGCTCTCCCTTTTTATCTTCACCTACTGACTTTCCAAGCTTGCACCAAGTCCCAACTAAAATTCCATCTTCTACAGGAAGCCTTTCCTCACCCCTCTTAATTCCAGTGCTTTCTTTCTTTCTTTTAATTATTTCCTATTTATACTATATATAGCTTGTTTGTATATGTTTATCTGCTTGTTATCTCCCCCATTAGATTGTTCTGTGTGAGGGCAGGAACTATCTTTTACCTCTTTTTTTATCCCCAATATTTAGCAACAGTGACTAGCACAATGCTTAAAGTTTGCCAACTACTGACTTCTCACCTGTTGGATGCCATAGGTCCATCCTTGTTTTATTCTGTCTTTTGCCCAAACATTGTGTGCGTTCTCTGCAAGTTTATCAACCAAAATTTCTTGAGGAGGTAACAGCTTCACATCAGACAGATCCAAAGGGGCAGGCTTATAGCCATTTGACATCATGTAGCTACAAGTCAAGGTAAATGCAAAAACAAAAACAGCAGAATTATGAATATTTTGAATAGACTTACATGGCTCTCCAGATTCAATCTGTGACTAGTCAGCTCATGATTACAGCACTGTGCTAGTACGGCCAAAATCACAGGCTCCATTTTGGTACAGGATAAGTAGCTTTGCTACATGCATACTGAGGTCATATGCTGTTCACCTAACTGCCCAGGCATATCATAAATTTGTCACAAAGGAAAGGGAAAAGAAGGAATATGAATGAGTCAGGCTAAAAACATTCCTACGATTGGAAACAACAACTATTCAAAAGTTCAAGCTTTAATGATGATGGTAAGCCAATCTTTACATACCCCAGGTGGCATTATTATTGAAAAATTTATATCCAATGTCAAAAAATAACAGATTTCAGAAAAAACCTGTCAAGGGACTAATTGAGTCAGTATTAAGTAATCAATAATAAGTCAATGTTACTGAGCACAGAATGTTCATATGATTTCAAACAGCTACTGCCTCCTTTATCAGTTATCTTATTACTCCAGTAACTAAAACTGATGTAGTCAAAGAATTTTAGAACTGAAGAGGGATTAAATATCATTTAGTTCAACCTCTTTATTTCATAGATTAAGAAATTGAGGTGAAGTTCAAACAAATTAAAAAAAATAAGTGATCTTGTGGGAAAGGTACTATACTAGCCACTGGGAGTACAAAGATGAACAAAAAAAGATAGTTCAAGGTAAAGCCTCAGAAGGGTAAGAATTCAATTCTCCTTAGACCTTGACCAATACTCTATTTACATGGTAACTTTTGGACAGGAAGCCATGAAGAGCCTGCTGGAGAAAGGAACCATGACTTGAGCCCAAAGCTGAGTCACAATGAATGTAACATTAGAAAGAACTGGTGTCAGTCTTCGGTAGTAAAAATTAGGCCCTGAATGAAACTTCAATTCCAATTCCTCACTTCCAATCCCAATTCCAATCTAGCACAGAGGTAAGGAAGGTCTGAAAGCTCTGGAGTTATATGGGTAAGGGAGAGTATTAAGAAGAATTTCATAGAATTTGGCACAGGAATGAAGTTGCTTATGCTCACAGTCTATAATTAAAGATCATACCCAGGTATGTATTTTATGTGTGTCTAAGTGTTTAGGAATGTGAATCTGTGTGACAGGAGGTAAACAGTGAATACATAAATTCAATGGGCCAAACTGAATGTTAGAAGACTTAACCATATGCAGAAGGTATTTGTGAAGCTGGACTAGCACCCAGAAAAGTGGTTATTTAGTATGGCTATTAACCATTTTCAAGGCACCATTGCCAAATGGAATTTTTACAAGCCAAACCAAACATTCTGATCTGGAATGCCTGCTCCCCCTGGTTAAAAATCAAGGACAAAGGAAAATATGCTGATGTGAGAAAGGAATGGGAAGGAAGGAAAGTCTTGGAGCACTTCTTAGAAAATAACTTCTTGAAAGTTATAACATAGCCAAATTCATTGAAGTCAACCCAATAAGCTATTGGACCTACTATTGTAGCTGATACCTATCTGCATTATCAGCTTCCCTAATGTTTTCTTCCCATGTCACTGGTCTTAAAATGCAGGTTACAACCAAAGAATTGAGGTATTTAAAAACCACCTACTTTTTGGGAAGTTTTACTTTCTTGAGATCTTCCTCAGCAGCCAGATTAGCATGAACAATGTGACATCCCAGGGCTAGAAGGGTTCTGTGACATTTAAAAACATATGCAATGAATAGAAGTAAATAAAGAAGAAGATGATAATATATTAGTTATACTCCTACCTGCATATCAGATAAATTACCTGCCTGCTACATATTACTATACTTTTACTGGGCATTTTATTCTTTTCTCTTTATATTCTCTTTCTCTTGGTGATCTCATCACCTACCATGAGTTCAAGTATCTATAGGCAGATGATTTCCAAATATACATCTATGTATATACATACACATGTACATGTGGTCATAACTTATTAATGGGTTATGCTACAAATGTTCATATATGTATGTATGAAGTATGTATATAAGAACAATCCACAAGTGTACATTTAAGCACATGCACACAACATACACATATGTATACAACTACATACACGGGTGCACACATATACATATATATTGTGTGTATGTTTGTGTATATATGTGTGTATGCATACACATATATATATATTCACACATGAATGATCTCTCCTCACTCCCCATATCTCTCTTCTTAGCTCTAGTCCTATACCATCAACTGACATGTCCACCACCTAGATGTCTTGTGGGCATCTCAAACTCAACATCCCCAAAATTGAACTAGGGGCAGCTAGGTGGTACAGTGGATAGAGCTCCAGCCTTGGAGTCAGGAGGACCTGAGCTCAAATCCGACTTCAGACACTTGACACTTACTAGCTGTGTGACCCTGGGCAAGTCACTAAAGCCCGATTGCCTCACCACAAAAGCCAACAAGCCAAAATACTCCTAATTTCTTTTTTTTCTGTCAAGGGTACCAACATTCTTCCAGTTACCCAGGATTGCAATCTCAGAGTTAGCCTCATTCTTTCTCACCCCAGCTGGCAAGTGTACTTTCACATGTACTCTTAACATTTGTCCTATTCTCTCCTCTCACATATTCAACATCCTAGTTTCAGGTCCTCATCATTTTTTCTGTTATTAGAAACCTTCCTAATTGGTCTCTTTACCTACAGTCTCTCCCTTCCCTAATACTTCCTCCAAATTGATAGTTCTAATAAGTTTAAGCATGTCAGTTCAAGAAGCTTCAATAGCTTCCTATTGCCTCTAGGATAATATCCAAGCTCTTTTTTTGGGGGGGCAAGCCATTCACAACAAGGTTCCAACTTATCTTTAAAATGTTTTCATATTACTTTTTGGGATATAGTAAGCACTAAAAGCATGCTGACTCTTAACCAAGGCACTCTATATTCTAGCCAAACCAGCCTACTTTCTATTCCCTGTATATGACATTCCATCTGCTTCTGTGTCTTTGCACAGGCTATTCCTTATTCCCGTGGAATACTCTCCCTTTTAACCTATAACTCTTAAAACTTCTAGCTCCCTTTCAAATCTCAGCTCAAGTGCCATCTCTTACACCAATCATTTCCTGATTATCCAAAATCATTAGTACTTTCTTTTATGTCTCCCCAGAAAAAATTACTTTGTTTCATTTTGCATATATTTTGTACTTAGTTATCTGTGTGTGTATTGTTACCCCCTCCCCAGAAGAATATACCTCCTTGAGGATAGGAACTATTTCATTTTTGTCACTGATTACCCAGCATCTAGCATACTACTTTGGAAATATAGACATTGAATTGTTGAATTGAAAATATGACTATACTCAACATTATACTGGTACCTCAACATATCACACACTAAGTTCCTTCCCATTAAACCAGCTCCTTCTGATCTCACTATTTCTTTCTCTAGTATGACTATTGACTCATGTTCCTATAACACTAGAGATATCTTAGGCTCTTCTCTTTTCTTTGCCTTTAATAGCCATTCAATCAACTGATGGCTCCTGTCAATTCCACCTATGTTGACTCTTACATTTAGTCCAGTTCAGATTCTTATGACCAGCTGCCTAGTCTACCACAGTAGCCTACTTACTAGTTTACCTACCTCTACTGTTTCTCTTCTCCAAACCATGCTTCACATTGTTGCCAGAACAGTATGGTTTTTTGAATAGATCTTGTAACTTCTCTTCTCAAATATTTTCAGGGACTCCCTATTGCTACCATGAGGGACTGGTTGTGTAGCAGGGACCTTATAAATGAAAGGAGTTTTAGAAGAGAGGGCTAAGTCTAGGCCGAAGGTACTAGGGAAGATTTCACAGAGGAAATAGGACTTGAGCTGAACAGTGTAAGATATGGAGGAATTTGAGTTACAAAAAATTACCTTGTACACTATTTAAGGCAATTTATAACCTGACACCACATCACCTTTCCAGCCTTATCTCGTATTTCTCTTTTCTATGTGGTCTAAAGCCAAATGGGCCAACTCTATGGTTCCTTAATCTATAATGAACTCTCATACCTTTCTGCCTTTGTGTGTCTAATATACCTGGAATTGCCTCCGACTCTTTATTTTTACTTGTCAAATGCCTACTTCTTTTTTAAAACCCAACTAAAATACTAAACATATACCAACTAAAAGAATAAATTACTTAATGAGTTGTTTTATTTTTCGCTTTTTTTAATTTAGTATTTTATTTTTTCCAGTTACATGTAAAAACAATTTTTAACTTTCATTTTTAAAGCTCTGAGTTCCAAATTCTCTGCCTTCCTCCCACTCCCACTCCCCTCATTGAGAAGGCAAAAAATTCGATATAGATTGTACATATGCAGTCATGCAAAATACTTCCACAATAGTCCTGTTGTGAAAGAAACATAGACAAAAAAAAAACCAAAAATAAACCTCATGAAAAATTTTCATCATTTATCAGTTAGGGAATGGCTCTCATTTTTATAAATTTGACTCAGTTTTCTGTTTGAGAAATGAGGCCTTTATCAAAGAAATTTGTTTCAAAATTTTTTTTCTCAGTTACTACTGCTAACTGCATTTTCCTCCATCCTATTCCTCCTCTGTTTATTCTATTCCATCTCTCCTTTTACCTTGTCCCTCCTCAAAAGTGTTTTGCTTCTGACTACCCCCTCCTCCAATCTGCCCTCCTTTCTATGACCACTCCCTTTCTCTTATCCCCTCCCCCTCTACTTTCCTGTTGGGTAAGATAGATTTCAACACCCAACTGAGTGTGTATTCCTTCTTCAAGCCAATTCTGATGAGAGTAAGGTTTACTCACTCCCCCTCATCTCCTTTCCCCTCTTCTCTTCCACTTTTTCTTGCTTTTTTTGCCTCTTTTATGTGAGATAATTTATCCCATTCTACCTTTCCCTTTCTCTTTCTCCCAGTACATTCCTCTCTCACCTATTAATTTCATTTTTTTAGATATCATCCCTTCATATTCAACTCACACCTGTACCCTCTATCTATATGTACTCCTAACTACCCTAATAACGAGAAAGGTCTTAGGAGTTAAAAATATCTTCTTCCCATGTAGGAATACAAACAGTTTAATTAAGTCCCTATGATTTCCCTTTCTTGTTTACCTTTTTATGCTTCTCTTGAGTCTTTTATTTGAAAGTCAAATTGTCTATTCAGCTCTGGTCTTTTTATCAAGAAATCTTGACATTCCTCTAATTCATTGTATACTCATTTTTTCCCCTCATGGGTTACATTCAGTTTTGCTGGGTAGGTAATTCTTGGTTGTAATCCTAGCTCCTTTGTCCTCTGGAATATCATATTCCAAGCCTTCTAATCCTTTAATGTAGAAGCTGCTAAATCTTATATTGTCCTGATTGTGGCTCTACTATACTTGAATTGTTTCTTTCTGGCTGCTTGCAATATTTTCTCTTTGACCTGGGAACTCTGGAATTTAGCTATGATATTCCTGGCAGTTTTCATTTCGGGATCTCTTTCAGGAGGTGATCAGTGGATTCTTTCAATTGCTATTTTACTTTCTGGTTCTAGACCATCAGGGCAGTTTTCCTTGATAATTTCTTGAAAGATGATGTCCAGGCTCGTTTTTTAATCATGACTTTCAGATAGTCCAATAATTTTTAAAAGATGTCTCCTGGATCTATTTTCCAGATCAGTTGTTTTTCCAATGAGATGTTTCACATTGTCTTCTACTTTTTTTCATTCTTTTGGTTTTGTTTTATTGTTTTTTGATTTCCCAAAGAGTCATTAGCTTCCATTTGCTCCATTCTAATTTTTAGGGAATTATTTTCTTCACTGAGGATTTGTACCTCCTCTTCCATTTGACCAATTTTGCTTTTTAAGGCACTCTTCTCCTCATTGGCTTTTTGGACCTCTTTTACCATTTGGCCTAGTCTGTTTTTTAAGGTGCTACTTTCTTCAGTATTTTTTTGTGTCTCCTTTACCAAGCTATTGACTCATTTTTCGTGATTTCTTGCATTACTCTCATTTTTCTTCCCAATTTTTCCTCTACTTCTCTTACTTGATTTTCAAAATCTTTTTTGAGCTCTTCCAAGGCCTGAGACCAATTCACATTTTTCTTGGAGGCTTTGGATGTTGGAGCTTTGATTCCATTGTCTTCTTCTGAGCGTGTGTTTTCATCTTCCTTGTCACCATGGTAACTTTCTATAGTCAGAGGTTTTTTTTTTCTTTCTCTGTTGCTTGCCCATTTTCCCAGCCTATTACTTAACCTTTTAACTCTTTGTTAAGGTAGGGCTCTTCTTCCAGGATGGAGGGTGCACTGTCTCAAGCTTCAGGGGTTTTGTGAAGCTATTTTCAGAGACACTTCTAGGGACCTGTAAATTTTCAATTCTTCCAAGGTGGTATGATCTAAGGAGAGGTGTTTACTACTCTCCTGGCCTGTGCTCTGGTCTTGTGAGTGACCACAAGACTCTTTTCTGTCCTGGAATTGTGAGGAGGGTCCCCCCTCCATTGTGGCCATAAGCTCTAGTGTGCTAATGCTTCTCCTAGCCCTGGGATTGCCACCCAGGACTGTGACCTGGATCCAAGTATGGGCAAAGCAATATAGTCCTGCCCCAATGCTAGCAAAAAGACCTCTATAATCTCCTTCTGACCAATTGTTTGACCACCTTGTAGTCTGTGGGCTGAGAAAGTAGCCGCTGCTGTTGCTGATTCAGTCTCTCCCAAGGCCTGCCCCTGGTTTGCTGGGACCAGGGCTATGCCGGCAGGGCCTTAGTTGGACTGTTCTCCACTCTCACCAAAATGTGACAGACTTTTCCTGCTGATATTCTAAGTTGTCTTTGGCATCTATGGGCTGAGATGTATAGAAACCACCACTGCTGACAGTGTTACAGTTGGCCTGATGTCTGCTCCAGGTTTGTTGGGGCCAGGTCAGCGCTGGTGCTGCCTGAGCTGGACTGCACTCCTCTCTCAACCTGGTGCAACAGACCTTTCCTGCCGACCTTCCAAACTGTCTTGGGCTGGAAATTTGTTTGACTCAATCTTTTTATGGGCTCTGCCGCTCTATAATTTGCTTAGAGTCATTTTTTAAAGGTATTTGAAGGGGTAAGTTGCAGCCTTTACTCTGCCATCTTGGCTCTGCCCGGGGAACTGTTTTCTAATCCTCAACTGGCAACCATCTTTCCCCTCATAACTCACACAGCAGTTAAATTTTTTTTGAATTTACTATTAATATTATGTATTATCTGTTTTGGTGTCATAGGAACTACTGAGACTGTTAGCTCAAGGCCAAGGATCTTGTCTTATTGAGACATAAGTCTCCCACACACATGATTTTACACACAACTGGCACTTAATAAATGATTGTTGATTAGTTGAAAGTGACAGTCACTAACAAAATATTGATAACTTATATTTTGGAGTAGTTATGGTCCTGATGACTCAAACACCAGGTATGTAGTGAGTATTTACTATGTGCCAGGACTGTAGTAATCTCTTTGATCTATAAAAGAGTCTGCAATCATGAATCAAGTATTACAAAAGACATTGTAACATATGCCCACTTATATATAGTAAAAAATTAAGCACTAAATTATACATTACAGACAAGTGGAAATCAGAAGAATACACAGTGATATACTTGTTGGATAGAAGAGATATTAAGTACAAACAGAATTAGAGAAGAGAGAACTAAGCCTGTGCTGGAGTCATTAGGGAAGATGCCACTGTCAAATAGGGCTTGAGCTGCACTGTGAAAGGTAAGAAAAATATAGATAGGTAGAGGAGATTAAGTAATGTAATGTTTGTGTTTGTGAGGTTTTTGTAAAGTGCATCATATTTTCTATGGACTTTCAAATTTGGAAATGTTTCATTTCCCTTTTTGATTAATCTCCAGAAACAAATGGGTGGTTTCCTAATACTTTTCTTACTACCTTCTAACTTTCACCATAAACAATCTAATTTAAGAAATATGCATTAAGCATTATTATGTCCTGGGCATACAAAGAGGAGACATCAATATTCCCTGTCCTTAAGCAATTGTTATGCACCTACCATGTGCCAAGCACTGGACTAAAGTGCTGAGGGACATGAAGAAAGGCAAAAAACAAAAAACAAAAAAACCCAAAACCAAAACTCCACCAAGGTCTGCTGTCAAGGAGCTTACTGTCTAAAGGGGGAGACAACAAATAAACAACTCTGTACAAACAAGATGTATACAGGATAAATTGGAAATAATGAACAGAGAGACTAATCAAGAGAGGTACACAAATAACTATGATATTAGTTAAAATGTGGTAAATACACAAGAAAATGTCAAATGGAGGAAAAAAGAGATTGAAGAGGGATAGCTCTCTTCTAACTGAGCAAGGGGAGCAGTGAAGTTTTCATGTGGAAGTGGCATGAGTTGAATCTTGAGAATTTTTAAGAGATGGAGTTTGCAGGTGGTAGGAGGGAGGAGGAGAAATTTCAGATATCAGCAATGAAAATATATGGCAGTGGGAGTGGGTGAGCTGAATAAGTCAGGTGGAGTGCAGTTTCTCTGGAACACCGAGTGAAAGGCAGCAATGTGAAGTAAGGCTGAAAAGCTAAGCGGACATTTGATTGTCAGGTGCCTTAATTGCTAATATAAGGAGTTTTTTTATTTTATTCTGTAGTTCATGGGGAACCCTTGAAAGACTTTGAGAAGGGAGATAATTGATTAGAAACATTTGGCAGTGGTTTGAAGGATACTAGATAGAAGTTGGACTAAAATAGGAACATCATCTAGTTAGAAGGATACAGTTTATAGTGAAAGGTAATCAAAGTCTGAATTAGTAGATACACAAGTAGACAGTAGGTGAGGAAAACAGGAGATGGATGTGTCAGATGGATTCATAAGGACTTTGTTCTCTGAAACTGGAGAAACTGCTAGTTAAAAGGGCCTAAAGTAGAATGTCCTATATTATAAATTATCATCTTTACCTTCCCCGTACCCTTAATTCCTCAATATATGTTTTTTTTAGAATGGTATCTATATACCCATAATACTAAACTACATGTTACTAAATTATTCACATTTGTGAAATCTTAATTCAACTTAGTTTTAAACTCACTTTAAAGTTTCTGTTGACATTTGCAGGTTATAATTCTTCTCAGTTTCAGGTAGCTTTGAGAATTCCACAAGACAGGGGTGTTGCCTTTTGTTGTCATCCCGCATCTATATGACACCATTAAAATATAACAATTTGAGTTATAAGAGTCAATTACATCTTGGCAAAAGTTTAAAAAAAGATAAAGGGTAAAATATATATCATAAATCCTGAGTGAGGTTATCTGGTGATAGCTAAGTGATATTCTCTCTCATCTTCTTTGACTCTTTCCTGTCCCTCACCACACAGATCAAATCAGTTGTCATGTTCTGTTGATTGTGCCTTCACAACATCTCTTACAGCTGTCCCCTTCTATCAAGTCATTTTTCCAACAAGCTATTTCAGGTCTACATCACTTCTTATCTACTGTAATAGTCTCACTGGTCTCTACAATTCATTCTTTATGTAATTGCCAAAGTAATATGCCTAAGACAAAGATCTGACCCTAATTAAAAAAAACTTTTATTTAATTCCTGTTGTTTCTAGGATGAAGTATGAACTCCTTGGCCTGTATTTAAGGTCCTTCACAATCTGGTTGAAACTTATCTTTCCAGACTTATTTCACATTACTCTCCTTCAGATACATTACATTCCACCCCAAATGGAGTGCCCTAAACTTTGTGTTAGCTTTTACATTGACTTATTATCTAGTTTTCCTTCAAAACATTCCCTCCAGCCTCAATTTAG
Source organism: Vombatus ursinus (assembly GCF_900497805.2). Taxonomy (NCBI): domain Eukaryota; kingdom Metazoa; phylum Chordata; class Mammalia; order Diprotodontia; family Vombatidae; genus Vombatus; species Vombatus ursinus. Next base: position 30,269,702 of record NW_020954572.1, on the reverse strand, counting down.
GTGCTACATTCTCTGTAAAGTGCTCTCTAATTGTGTCAGGGGCAAGTGCTTTTTTCATCAAATTTTGCAATAATATTTCAATGGATTTGGGGGGGGAAGAATTTCCAATCCATTCTACCACATATTACACATGCATAACCCCCCAGATTATAAAGAAAGGGGCTTGTATCATTTTATATGTTTAAATCCACAGTGCCTTTTGCAAATAGATACTTTATATTTGTGGAATTGAAGAATAAATGGTCAGCAGCTTATCTCTAGATTGTGCTCCAAATGTTCAACTTTAAGTTGCTTGTTTGGAATTCGGAATGAATTTTATTTTTCCAAAGAAACGGGCTCTCAGGCCAGCTAAAGAAATCTAACTTTGAGGGGACCATATAGCACTGATGATAGTCCAACTAGACTTGGAGTTAAGCAGAGCTAGGTTCAGATTCCTCCTCCAAGATTTGCTGTCCAAGGGAAAAATCACTGAAGCTCCCTGAGCATTAGTTTTCTTATTTGAACAATAGGGTAAATAACCCTACATTAGATAAGTCATTTGATAGTGGTGAGGATCAAATGATCATGTATATAAAGTGTTTTGTAAACCTTAAAATGTTATTTAAATGTTAATTATTATTATTTAACCTATAATATACCTAAAATGTACTCCACCAAATTCTACTCTGATGCCTCACTATAACACAGTGATAACATGCTCAATGCTTTGCCAGTAGAACATAAGCATTGAAAGATCCTATAAAACTAGAAACTTTCTGAGTATAGAAATGATAACAGACTATGTCTGTCATCCAATGACCAGCCTAGTAAAGTATGGAGAGGCTGGTCACCAACAAAAAGTAGCCTCTGACTGATTTTTTGATTGTACTCCCAAGCACTCCCAAGATCATGTACTAAGATTCAGGGTGGAGGGTGGAGCTAAGATCATGGAGTAAAGGCAGGGACTTGCCTGAGCTCTCCCCTCCAAGTAAGATTAAAATAACCCTTAAAATGAATTCTGAAGCAACAGAATCAACTAATGGATGAGGTGAAACAATTTTCTAGCCCAAGACAACTTGGAAGGTTGGCAGGAAAGTACTACCTCACTGGGATGAGAGTGGAACACAGTCCAGTATAGGGCCCCAGCAAGACAGGAGTAGACCTTGGGGGTGACTGAATCAGTGGCAGCTTTCAGAGCTCTCAGCCCAGACAGTAAGGCATGTCAGACAACTTGTCAGGAGATTACAGGAGACCCTTTGCTGGCCCTGGGAACATTGCCCATAGACAGATTCAGGTCAATGTCCCAGGATGAGAAGGAGCTCTAGAATGAGCAAGGACCCTGAACACAGTTCCTGGTAGAAAAGAGCGCTTGTGATTGCTCACAGACAATAGCACAGACCAGGAGAGCAATGATCACATGTCTCCTTAGATTATACCACCTTGGAAGAACCAAAAACCTCCGGACCCCCAGCAACTATTTCTAAAAACAGCAATACAAAAAACAAGAAACAAGAAACTTGGGACAGTGCTCTCTCCAACCCAAGAGCAGAACTCAACTTTTAATACAAAGTCAAAAGTCAAGAAATAGGCTGGGAAAAGGAGCAAACACAAAAGGAACCTGACAAAAGAAAGTTACTATGTTGACAGGGAAAATCAAAACACAAACTCAGAGGAAGACAACAAAATTAAAGAAGCTACATGCAAAAGCCTCAAAGAAAAATGTGAATTGGTCACAGGCCAAAAAAAAATTTCCTAGAATAGCTCAAAAAGGATTTTAAAAATCAAATAAGAGAGGTTGTTGTTGTTTGTCCTTCAATCTTAAAGAGGACTACGATGTTACAGAGGTGATGCCATGACATGCAAATGAATTGGATTTAAGTGAGGGAGGGCTGTGCTAAGTCACTAGCCTCACTTTCTCCTCCAAAGCCATCTGGGTCCAGTGGCCAGATATGAATCAGGAAAACTGGGGAAGGCCCAGGATGCAGTGGGGGTCCTTGGCCTTTTCAAGCTAAGGTTTTGTTTTTTTTTTTAACAGGTCTCAGTTTTACTAGGGCAATGCCAATTCAGTGAGTAAGGCTTAATGAGAAATGAGGGAGAAAATAGCCTTTTCACCTAGTCTTAAAAAAAAAAGTCAATCTGGGAGGAGAATATACTCAGGATTTCTGGCCAAAACAGAAACAATTGTTATTTACATTCATCCTAGGCCAATCAGAGCCCAAATGATCAAGTAGGGGTTAGCCAGGGACCTATTGTTGGCCAATCAATAAGAGCCAGAGTGATTTGGGGTTAAGGCTGGTCTTTAAGGAAAAAAAAAAGTTTCAGAGAGGGAAAACTGTGGAAAGAAATGAGTTATGCAAGAAAATTATGAAAAAAGAGTCAATAGCTTGGGAAAAGAGACACAAAAAATATTGAAGAAAATAACACCTTAGAAAACAAAATAGGTCAAATAGTAAAAGAAAAACAAAAATTCACTGAAGAGAAGAACTCTTTAAAAGAACAGAATTGACCAAACATAAAAAGATTTACAAAAATTCACTGAAAAAAAGAACTCCTTAAAAAGTAAAACTGACCAAATGGAAAAGGAGGTACAGAAATTCACTAAAGGAATTAATTCCTTAAAAATTAGAATTGGGCAAATGGAAACTAATGACTCTCTGTGAAAGATCAAGAAACAATATAACAAAATCAAAAGAATGAAAAAATACAAGAAAATGTGGAATATATCATTGGAAAAACAACTGACCCAGAAAACAGACTCAGGATACATAGTTTAAGTATTATTAGACTACCTGAAAGTCAGATCAAAAAGAGAGGCTGGACATCATATTTCAAGAAATTATCAAGCAAAACTGCCACAGTATCTAAGATCCATAGGAGGAAATAGAAATTGAAGTAATCCACCAATCACCTCCTCCAAAATGAACATTCTTAGGAATATTATAGCCAAATTCCTGACTTCCTAGGTCAAGGACAAAATATTGCAAGCTTCTAGAGAGAAACAATTCAAATGTCAGGCTGCCACAGTCAGGAACACACAGGATTTAGCAGCTTCCAAATTAAAGGAGCAGAGGGTCTGGAATGTGATATTCCAGTAGGCAAAGGAGCTAGGATTACAACTAAGAATCACTTACTCAGCAAAACTGAGTATCATTCTTCAGGGGGAAAAATGGATATTTAATGAAATGGAGGACTTTCAAGAATTCCTAATGAAAAGACCAGAACTGAATAGAACATTTGACTTTCAAATACAAGACTCAAGAGAAGCATAAAAAGTAAACAGTAAAGAGAAATCATAAGGGATTAAATAAGGTTAAATTGTTTATATTCCTACATGGGAAGATGGTGCTTACAACTCCTAAGAGCTTTGTATTAGAACAGTTAGAAGGAGTATATATAGATAGAGGACAGGGGTGTGAGTTGACTATGATGAGATGATATCCAAAAAAATAAAATTAAGGGGTGAGAAAGAGGCATGCATTAGAAGAAGGGGGAAGGGAAAGGTAGAATCTCACGTGAAAGAGGAGAAGATGGGAAGGGATGGCAGGCAATGCTTGAACCTTACTTTCATTGGAAATAGCTCAAAAAGATAATAATATACACACTGAATTGGGTATAAAATCTATCTTACTCTACAAGGGAGAGAAAGAAAAGAAGGTGGAGGTGGTTGATAGAAGGACAAATTGTAGAAGGTGGTAGTCAGAAGTAAATCACTTTTGAGGAGGAATAGGGTGAAACAAGAGAGAAGGAAAAAAGATAAATGGGTAAAATATAGGATGGAGGGAAATAGTTGTCCTTTGTTCTCAAAGAGGACCAAAATGACATCACTATGGTGGAGTCAAGGTACAGAGTATCCAACTGTGGATCAGACCAATGTGAGCTTGGAAGGCTCTACCAGAGGCTGGGCACAAATAATCCACATGAACATTTGGAGTAGAAATGTCCCTAAATATGTGCATTTCACATTAATTTTGAGCTACTGCAATTTTGCTTCGCTCGTAGAGCACAACGCCTTCTTTGACACAAGCACACCATGATGAGCGGTCCTATGCCAGTGTTTCCCATGTTATGCAATTGTCTCTGAAGTTCTTCAGAGAGATTCTGAAAGTGTTCTTGTATCATTTCTTCTGACCGTCATGTGAGCAACCCAGTTAGTAATCACAGCTGTGAATGTGAATGGGATGAACTCACTCATAAAACAGAAGTGGATAGCAGAGTGGATTACGTGATTTAGACAAAATGATACCATAAGCAAATTAGAGGATCATGGAATAGTTACCTTTCAGATCTATGGATAAGAGAAGAATTTATGACCAGACAAGAGACAGCATTACAGGACATAAAACTGATAATTTTGATTACATTAGGTTAAAAAAAAATTGCACAAACAAAATCAATGCAGCCAAAATTAGAAGGAAAACAGAAAACTGGGGAATTTTTTTTCACAGCAAGTTTCTCTGATAAAAGCTTCATTTCTCAAATATATAGAGAAATCAGTCAAATTTATGAAAAGATAAGTCATTCCCCAGTTGATAAATGGTCAAAGGATATGGATAGTCAATTTTCAGAAAAAGAAATCAAAGCTATCTATAGTCATATGATAAATGCTCTAAATCACTATTTATTGAGAAAGGCAAATTAAAACAACTCTAATATACTACCTCACACCTATTTATCAGACTGGCTAATATGACAGAAAAGGAAAATGATAAATGTTGGAAAGGTTTTGGAAAAATTGGGACACCAAAGCATTGTTGGTGGAGTTATGAACTGATCCAACCATTCTGGAGAGCATTTTGGATCTATGTCCAAAGGGCTATAAAACTATGCATACTTTTTGACCCAGCAATACTACTACTTGGCCTGTATCCCAAAGAAATTAAAAAAAGAAAAAGGACCTAGAGGTGCAAAAACATTTATAGCAGCTCATTTTGTGGTGACAAAGAATTAGAAATTGAGGGGATGTCCATCAATTGGGGAATAGCTAAACAAACTGTGGTATATAATTGTGATGGAATACTATTGTGCTACAAGTAATGATGAGCAGGATACTCTCAGAAAAACATAGGAAGACTTATATGAACTGATGCAAGTGAAGTGAGCAGAACCATTGTAACCAGTAACAGTAATACTGTATGATAATTAACTGTGAATGACTTAGCTATTCCCAGCAATACAATGATCTAAGAGAGTTGCAAAGGACTTACAATGAAAAAACTGATGTAGTTTGAATGCAAATTGAAGCATACTTTTTTTTTACTTTGTTTTCTTATGCTTTGTTTTTCTTAGGTTTTTGAGGTTATTTGGTTTGTGTTTTCTTTCATAACATGTCTAATACAGAAATATGTTTTGTGTAATTGCATATGTATCACGTATATAAAATGGCTTGCCTTATCAATTAGGGGAAAGGGGAGGGAGGAAGAGAGTGTGGGACTCAATTTTTTTTTTAAATGTGAAAGTTATTTTTACATGTAATTGGAAAAAAAATATTAAACTGAAAAGGAGATAAAATCCTATATAATGTAAACCATAAAGAACCTGGGGAGAGGGAGCCACTTCTTTCTGGCTCTTTTTACCAAATGACCTAATAAACAACAAAAAAAATGCAGAGGAAATAGTCATGTGCTCAAACCACATATCCTAAAAGCACTAAAATATCTAACATAAAATTATGTAAAAACAGTACTACAGAATCAACCCTTCAATATTCAATATTTCTGTAGAAAAATGCATTGGCATATCTCAGAGATAACTGCATCTGCAAGTTACTGGTAGCACTTCTCTTGCCCTGCAGTAGAGTCTCCAGCAAGATGGGGTGAAGGTGTAGTCCAGGTCAATTTGTCTCCCCACCCTTCCTCTTCTGAGGGCCTAGGAACGAGCATGGCTTTCGCTGAAAACACATACTATTTCTTATCAGGTTTTCTCTTCTTTTCTATGCCAATAGAGAGCAGAATTCAGTTTCCTGTCTTAGAAACAAACACACTGTCCTTCTGAGGTTTTCAAAGTGTTTTATCTGCTAACAATGGAGGTATAAAGTTTTCTTCTGCTATTCTTGATTTAAAATATATTTAAATAAGATTTATCTAAATTCAGATGAAAAGCCAGATACAGGCTATGCATTCATCATAGCACCTACACAGAATTCTGTAGTGGAAAGTAGTTTAGAGCGTTTAATTGATTGTGGAATCTATTATCATACCTATTTAGACTCTAGACTGTGGACGTAGAGAGGGAAGGGACCTCAGAGACTATCTAGTTCAACCTCTAATTTTATAGATGAGGAAACTGAAGTCCAAGATTAGACTGTGAGCTCCTTGAAGGCAGGGACCATCTTTTGCCTCTTTTTGTATCCCCAGCACTTAGTGCAGTGCCTGGAACACATCAGGTGCTTAGTAAAATGTTTACTTATTGACTTGATTTGTCCGAGTTATAAAGTAGTAAGCATGAGTCTGGCTTTGAATTTATATTAGGTGTCCTTCCCAATAGGGGATAAAGGGGTATAGTACTCTGAATGCTGCCCAGAAAATCTAGTTCAAGGGCTGAGGGAGCAAAAGAGTAATAAAGAGACAGAGGAACGGCCATAGGATTTTACTCTCCTCTTCCTCCTTACTGCAGAAAATCCAACTACCGTTGACCCAATCCTGGAATGACAATGAGGAGAGCTGAAAAAATAAGCAACTGGAGCTAGGGAAAAGATCCCAGGAAGTAGTAAGATCTGCAGCAGAATAGGAGAAAGGAAAGGAGGCAGAGAAGCAAATTCTAAGCAGTGGCAGCAGAGAAGTAAAGGAAAAAGACCACCAATTCTCCCCAAGATGTAAGTTAGTTACTATCTTTGCATGGTTCATAAACCAAGATAAATGCTAAATTGCATGAAAATCTTGATGGACTATTCATCAGTGGACATTGCAATAAATTTTAGAGTTCTTGGACTAGTAGTGAGCTTCAGAATTCCTTTAATCTTTCAGATATGACCTACTATAAACTTCCTTCCAAATTAATCAATCTCTTTATTAACTTTTTACCTTTGAATCTTCTTTAAAAAGTTTTCTAGAGAAGGAGATTCTATAGGTTCATTTAGTCATCTATTTATCTTACCAGATTATCCGAAAACTATAACTAAACTTCTAAAAAGTGTAATTTCCCTCTCTGTAGTTTTTAATAATAGTAACAACTCAAATTCATATAGTGCTTTAAGGTTTGCAAAGTGCTTTTCATATTGAGTAGGTGCTATTATTCTCCACATTTTACAGATTTGGGAAGTGAGGCTCAGAGAAGGTAAATGAATCACACAGCTAGGAATTATCAGAGACTGAATTTGAAGTCAGGTCTCGCCAACTCCAAGTTCAATGTTTTCTTTACTACATTATTACTTTGGCAGAACACTTAAGAGTAAAATTCTCCAAAATCACTATTTTAGTGCATATTAACAAATAACATAAGGTTCATTAACAAAAAAAAACCTTCAAGGGGGGCAGACTTCTGCGTTCTTTGCAGTACAATGTGAGAAACACTGCTTTAAGTCTCAAGCCAGATCAAATCATGGATTCTTGAAATATTCATGTATTAAATATGAAGACATTTTGTTCAAGAATCAAGTCAAATATTGGGTGAAATAATCTTTAAAGCCTCTAAAAGAATGAAGATGTAATTCACTTAGTGTAATTATGAGTATGCAGATAAGATGGAGGCTGCTGTTGAACAGAACCAAGGCTAGAGGCCAGAAAGAATGAATAATCAAATTTCTCTTCCGCCTCATCCTATCATTCTTAGAATTTCTCCTTCATGCAGATAAAGCATCTCAACCAACACCTGTAGCCTAAGTCATAGTCATTACATACCTTGCCAAAGGTCCATCCTAGCTCTATTTTATTCATGCCCCATAGCTCATGGATGTTTTCAGCCAGTCTGTCTCTTATCTTTTCTAAATGAGGAGGCAAAACAATCTAAAGGGAATGGAAAGAAATTTTTAAAAAAGTGAGAATTGATTACCATAAATGAATTAACTGTAGGAAATTACAAGTCCTAGCATTTACTATATCCACCATCCCACCTTCCTTATTTAAGCCAAATTTTCATTCCAAGAGTAGATGTAGGCCTTAAGATAGAACAGAGAGAAAACAGTTTATAATGACTATCAAATGAATGAATATATATGAAATTGCTTTGAAACTAAAAGGCAGGGGAGATTAGGGAGGAGTACATAACAGGTATGAGGAATGTTTTGGGAGGATTCACAGAGGAAGGTAGGAGGTGAAATGTCAAGTTTGGGGAATATATAGTAGTTCAGTTTTGTCTGTATTAAAGAGTTATGTGAAGAAAAGTGATGTGAAAGATCATTTCTGTTTACAGAATTTGTAAGCTGCTGACAATCTTCTTTGGCGGAGGAAGTTCCTCCTTCTCAGGAGCTCCCTACACTGATGAAATCACAAGTGTGATGCCCCACACTCCCCAAAGTGTTAATTACCCAGTCTAGTACAAATAGTACAATATTTGGTCCAACAAGTATAGCAGCATTATAAAGTGGTTCCACTGTTACTCTTTGGATTTTGATGTACTTACTCTTCATTAAAAACAGCCACTCTCCTGGATGAATGAATGAAAGGCACTTATTAGACGTTTATATCTACTCAGCATTGTGCTAAGCATATGAAAACTGCACTAAGTTAATGCTGTAATTTGACTCTTAAATGAAAAACTAGGGTTTCTAAGAGTCAGAGGTAAAGAGAAAGTATATTTTTGATGGTGGTAGAGTGGGGTTGTTAGATAAGAAGCCTACTGAACCAAGGAGAAAAGGGACCAAGGTAGAATGTAAGGGTATACTCATAGTTAGGGGGCATAATATGGATGATGAACCATCCAAGAAGAGGGAAAAGGAACACTTATAAAGATAAGAAAAGAACCAAAAGAAATTAGTGTCTTGAAAAAGCAGAGAGGAACATGTATCCAGGAGCAGAGGATGGTTCATGGTATCAAATGCAAAAGAAAGATTGAGCAGGATGAGGACTGGGAAATGACTATTAGATTTAGCATTTAAGAGATAGTTGGTAACTTTAGAGAAAATAATTTCAATTGAGTGACAAAGTTGGAAGCCAGTTTGCAAAGGGCTAAGGAGTGAGTAAGAGGAAGGAAAGTGAACTCATGGACAGATTTTTCAAGTATTTTGGATGTGAAAGGGAAGAAAGATATAGGAAAAGCTTGAGGAGATGGTAGAGTTGAGTGAAGTTTTCTGTTTCTGCTTTTGTTGTTTTTAGGATTAAGTCTTGAACATATCTGAAAGTAACAGGGAAGGAAATAGTAGATAGAAGTTGCAAGTTTGAGGGAGAAGGAGCAATGATTGAAATTATAATCTAGTGGAGGAGACAGAATCAAGGACCCATGCAGAAGGGTTGGCTTTGGTAAGGAGAAGAGCTACATCAATCTCTAACATTGGGCAAAAGAGGACAAGAGAAAAGAATGATGTCAAGGGGTTTTAAGATGAAGAGAATGAGAGAAGAGGAAACTAAAATCATTCCATCTCTCCTTAATCCTCACTCTCCCAAACCTCTTTGTCCTCATCATGAGGAGTGTCCCTTCACTCTTTAGTACTTTCATGCCATTTGTACTGTTCTGATGAAGAGAAATTATGGAAATGGTAATGGAAAATAGAATATTTAGACTCTACATCGAGGACCAGTGGGTTGGGGGGAGGGGTGTAAGAGAAAAGATATATTCAGATCTAGAGAGGATGGCTCGGGATGCACTATTATTAAGAGGAAGCCAGGTCTCAGAGTAGAAGGTACGTGACAGAAAAGACTCCAGAATGAAGGGAAGCTTGTACACTATGAAATGGGACTTCTAGAGGACAGAGTAGAAATGCGTAGAGTTGCAGTGGGACATGGTTTAAGTCCAGGCTTTACCATTTATTATCTGATTGCTATACTTATTTTTACCATTTTTTTGCATTTCTGTTGTCTGAAGTATTTAAAAAACAAATAATTTCTTCAGATCCTATTTTCTTTCTATGACTGTTCCAAAGCCTCTTTTTTCAACTGAATGTTCATTTGTTTTTTTTTTTTTCCCTTCATTAATGGTTGGTCTCAGATTTGCAGGATAGGTCACTTGGTCAATTTGAACTCCTTTGCTCTATGGAAGACGTTATTCTATTCCCTTCTGGTTTCTGGTGGGTATATAATAATTTTGTGTCATTTGAATTTCCTTTTCTTGATATTTAAAGGTTTTTCTCCTGGTCACTTGAAGGATTTATTGTTTGTCTCTGAATTCTTAAATTTAAACACTATATGTCTTGGAGTTTGCAGCATAGGTTTTTTTTCCTTTCTCCTCGAGGTGATGGCTAGATTCTTCCAGCTGGCAATTTGTTTTTTGTGTTTGGAATTTTGGGGCAGTTTTTTTTTGTATTATTTTTTGCCTTATGTTAGTACTTTTTGACTTGTGTTCTCTTGGAGAACTATAATCCTTAAGTTGTCTCTAGGCAACCTGTTGTCAGTATGATTATGTTTTGCTTATATGGAGGTCATGTTTCTTTTAACGGCATTGGTTCTTGATTCTCTTTTTCCAGTTTGTCCTTCACTTCTAATTGTTTTCATTCCCATTCAGTCATTTTCTTTCATTTCTTTGGTGAGATTTGAAGGTTTGGATTCCAATTTTTCCATTCTGCCAATTATTTCTGCTCTAGAGGCCATGAATTTTGCTTTCACAATTCTTACTTCTCTTCCAAACTATTTGGGAAAATCCTGATGTGGTTCCATACTCTCTGGAGAATCAAGAGGGTCCTCCGCCTCATCAAATGTTGATTTTCTTTTGTCATGCAATGTTTTTTTCCTATAGAAATCTGGACTATTTTTTCTGATCTGGAGGCCACACTCCTTTTTGTTATTAATATCTTCCATATTGATTTATCTGTTTATGCTCAAGGTCTTTGAGTTTTCTTCCTCTTGAAATCTTTGGTAATTTCAGTCTTTTTTTTTCTTATATTCCTCCGTTACTCACTTTTTGGCTTCTCCTTTGAGTGTGGATTCTGCGAAGGCTATCTCAAAGCCATCTCATTCTTTTTCCATGCTGGAAAATTCAGTTTGCTAGCCTTAATTTCTGCCCCAAGTTACTTCTTGGAGGATAAAATTAGTCCCAGCTGAAAGCTGGGCTTTTCCCCTTAGGCTTAATGGCATACCAACAGCTTCATACACATGTCCTGTACCAGTTACTGCTGTTTCTCAGTTTTCTCATTGAGCTCTGATATTCCACAGAGCACTGCCACATTGTTGTCCTAGCCTAAGCAAGTTTGTCATCTGGTTTTCTTTTCTTTTTTAAAAAAAGTGAAAAAGTTATATTTCAATCTGCATTAAGATTTCATCACTTCCCTCTCTGGGGGAATGAGGATTAGGGACAGATGGAATGATTTTAATGCAGTGGACAGCATTTTTCATCATGAATCCTTTGGAATTGTTTTGGATCACTGTATTGATCAAAGTAGCCAAGTCTTTCACAGTTGATAATCATCGCAATATTGCTATTACTATGCACAACGATCTCTCAGTTCTTCTCAATTCACTCTGCTCAGTTCTTCTCAATTCACTCTGCATCAGTTCTTACAGGTAGGCCTTACCACATTTTTCTGAAACCACCTCCCTTGTCATTCTTATAGCATAATAGTACTTCATTGCAATCATATCCCACAGCTTGTTCAGCCATTCCACAAATGATGAAACGTCCTCTCAATTTCCAATTCTTTGCAACCATAAAAAAAGCTGCTATAAATATTTTTTGTACATAGAGTTCCTTTTCCTTTTTCTTTGATCTCTTTGGGGCTGAGACCTAGTAGAGGTATTGCTGGATCAAAAAGTATGCACAGTTTTATAGCCCTTTGGACACAGTTTCAAATTGTTCTCCGGAATGGTTGGACCAGTTCCCAACTCGATCAACAGTTTATTATTGTACCTATTTTCTCTCATCTCCTCCAGCATTTGTCATTTCTGCTACGTATGAGGTGGTACCTCAGAGTTGTTTTAATTTGCCTTTCTCTAATCAGTGGTGATTTAGAGCATTTTTTCATATGATTATAGATAACTGTTTTTTTTTTCTGAAAACCGTTCATATCTTTTGACTATTTATCAATTGGATAATGGCTCTTATTTTTCTAAATTTGACTCGGTTCCCTATATATTTGAGAAAAAAAAGCCTTTATCAGAGAAACAATATAAAATTTTTTGATACTGCTTCATTGTTTATGGTATCTTGTAGCAAAATGTAGTTTCCCTGATTATCTCTTTTAATTAGGTCTCTTTCTGCTTTTGCTTTGCCTGAAATCATGACTGCCTTTATGTTTACTTCAGCAGAAGTATAATAAATTTTGCTTCAACTCTTTATTTTAACTCTGTGTGTTTCTTTTTCAAGTGTGTGTCTTGTTAACAACATATTGTTAGATTCTAGTTTCTAATCCATTGTGCTATCTGTTTCCATTTTACAGGTAAGCACAACCCATTGACTTTCACAGTAATGATTACTGTGTATTTCCCTCTATCCTATTTTATTCTGTTTATCCTTCTCTCTCTTTTTTTAGCCTGTCCCTCCTGAAAGGTCTGTTTTGTTTCTGTCTACTGCTTCCCTTAATCCATCCTCCCTTTTATCATTCCCCAGCATTTATCCCTTTCCCCTCCTAAGACAGATTTTTATACCCATCTGAGTATGTATATATATTCTTCCCTCTTTGAACCAATTCCAGTGAGAGTAAGGTTCAAGTTTTGCCCACCACTCCCCATTTTCTGTCCACTATAAAAGCTCTTCCTTATATGCCTCTTTTATGTGAGAAAATTTTCCCCATTCCACACCTTCTTTTCCTCTTCTTCCAGTGCATCTCTCTTTCTCATCTCTTCATTTTTTTGGAGATTATTCTACCACAGTCAACTCACATTCATGCCCTTTGTCTATGTAGACTCCTTCTAACTGCCCTGATGATTATAAAGTTCTAGAGTTACATGTATCATTTTCCCATAAGAGAATGTAAGTAGTTTAATTTCATTGAATTCCTTATGATTTCTCTCTTATGTTTACCATTTTATACTTTTCTTTTAGGCTTCTGTTTGAATGTCAAATTTTCTATTAGCTCTGGTCATTTCATCAGGAATGCTTGAAAGTCCTCTATTTTATTAAATATCCAATTTTTTCCTGAAAGATTATACTAAGTTTGGCTGGGTAGGTGATTCTTGGTTGTAATCCTAGCTCCTTTGCCTTCTGGAGTATCACATTTCAGGCCCCCTAATCCTTTAACATGAAAGTTGCTAAATCTTGTGTGATCCTGACTGTGGCTCCATGATATTTGAATTGTTCTTTCTGGCTGCTTGCAATATTTTATCCTTGACCTGGAAGCTTGGGAGTATTGGGGAGTTTTCATTTTGGGAATTCTTTCAAGAGGTGATAAGTGGATCTTTTTCCTTTTCTATGTCACTCTCTGTATCTAAGATACTATAGCAGTTTTTTCTTGAAATATGGTATCCAGGCTTTTTTTTATTATGGCTTTTAGGAAGTCCAATAATTCTTAAATTATCTCTCAATTTATTTTCTTGGTTAGGTTTTCCCCCCCAATGAGATGTTTCACATTGTCTTTTTTTTTTTTTCCATTTTTTTGGCTTTGTTTCTTGATGTTTCATGGAGCCATTAGCTTCCACTTGCCCAATTTTTATTTTAAGGAGTTCTTTTCTTCAGTGGGCTTTTGTGCCTTTCTTCCATTTGACCAATTCTGCTTCTTAAGGAACTCTTTTTTTTCCCAGTGAATTAATGTGCCTTTTTTTACCATTAGGTCAATTGTGTCTTTTAAGGCATTATTTTCTTCAGTATTTTTTGTGCCTCTAAGCTATCAATTCTCTTTTCCTAATTTTCTCACATCAACCTCATTTCTTTTCCCCATTTTCCCTCTACCATTCTTATCTGTTGCAACTCTTCTAGGAATTCTTGTTGGACTTGGGTCTCATTAGCATTTTTCTCTGAGGCTTTGGTTGTAGCTGTTTTCATACTGTTGTCTTCTTTTGAATGTTCATCTCGGTTTTCTCTACTATTATAGTAGCTTTTTATGGTTAAGGTATTTTTTTTTTATTATTATTTGTTCATTTTCCCAGCCTATTTCTTGACTTTTATCTTTATGTCAAAGTTGGGCTCTATTCACCTGGAGGTGGGAAGGCAGTGTTCTAACCTTCAGGCTGCTGTTTTCAGAGCTTTTTCTGTAGGTCTGAAAGTTTTCAATGTTTCCAAGGTGGTGTGATCCAGGGATAGCTGTGGTTACTGCTCACCTGGTTTGCACTATGTTTACTCAGGAAAGGCCTGTGCTCTCTTGTAGCCATAAGTATTAGAACTCCTTTTGGCCCTGGAACAGTAACCAGATCCCCCTGTTTTCCTAGAGCCACAAACACTCTTGACCTTGGAACTGCATCCAGGGCCTTTTTTCCCTTGTGACCTACAAGAAGTATTCCTTTCTACCCTGGAACTGAGACTCAGAACTGTTTATGGTCATGCCAGTCACATCCAGTGCCATCAAAGGATCCTATATAATCTCTTTCTGACCAACTGACCCACTTCCCCCTCCCACCCTCCTCCTTTACCATCTCTGGACTGATAGTTCTCAAAGTTGCTTCTGTTGTTGCTGCAGCCAACTCCACTGTTGGTGCTACCACACTGCATTCTTTGCTGACACCTACCCAGTGTCCCAGACCTTTTCTGTTGACTCCTAAGTTGTCTTAGGCAGGAAAAATATCTTACTCTGACCTCTTGTTGGGTCCACAGCTCTAAAATTTGATTTGTGGAGTTCTTTTAAAGTTGTTTGGAGGGGAATTTTGAGTTCAGCTGTGCTGCTGCCTGTACTCTGCCATATTGGACCCACCCCTCTGCTGTTTAGTTTTCTAAAGCAATAGAAAGAAGAAAGCAGTACACAGCAGAATTCTGTTGCAAGGCTGTGAGTTGGCTTGTACAACACTGTTGCTGAAGCATGGTAGGGCAATAGGTGCTGAGGGAGTATGTTATGGGCTAGTGATTAGTTCTGTTGTTAGTTTGTTTAACTATTACTTCATTTGGATTCTTAGCATCCGAGACAGTGGAGACAGCTGAGATTGCTTTATCTCATGCACATAATTCCTATTTTGAAGAGGTTTCAAGGATCATGAAGATCAGAGAAAATTTCTAGTTCACCTTGTTGATCACACAAGAAAGTTGAAAAGACACAGAGAAGGGAATTGCAGTGTTATTATTTGTGAGGATTCTCAAGAAAGCCAGTATTAGTGGATCGTAAAGAATGGGGGGAGGAGAAAAGCATAAGAGGAATGGAAATGTATGCAGGGCCAGGTTGTAAATGGCTTTAATAGTCAAACACATAGAGTTTTATATTTGATTATTTGATTTTGGAGTTTGGTTGGTTGTTTCTTGTCCTTTGTTCTCAAAGAGAACCAAAATGACATGACTATATTGGGGTCAAAGTATAGTGTGTCCAACTGTGGCTGATCAGACCAATACAAGCTTGGAAAGCTCTACCACAGGTGGGGCACAAATAATACATATGAACACTAGGATACAGAAGTCTCTAAATTTGCACATCTCACATTTCTTTTGAGCTACTACAATTCTGCTTTGCTCATAGAGCACAGTGCCTTCTGTGATGTAAGCACACCATGTTGGGCAGTTCTTTGCCAGTGTCTTCCGTATCACACAACTGACTTCCAAGTTCTTCAGACAGAATGTGAGAGTGTCTCTTTGAGGTAATAGGGAGCCATTGGAGTTTATTGAGTAAAGTACTGACATGTCAGAACTATGCTTTAGAAAGATTTTGGCAGCTGAAAGGAAGATGGACTAGAGTAGGGTAAGATTTGAGGTAGGGACACCAATATGATAGTTATTGTGTAAGTCTAGGCATTAATGATAAAAACCTTCACCAAAGTGGTGAATGTGGGGGTAGAGAGAAGAAAACTTACATGAGCAATGTTGCAAAAATAGAAAGGTAATATTCTGGAACAGATTGGCTATTTGGGATGTGTGAGAATGAAGAGCTGAGAATGACACTGAGATTGTGAGCCTGTGTGACTGACAGAATGGTAGTACTTTTAATAGCAAAAGGGAATTTCAGAAGAGGGGAGATTTTAGGGGGAGAATAATGAGTTCTGTTAGTTCTGGGTTTCATATTTTGAGTTTTGTCCAAAAAGTAACGCAGGCCTGGAATTCAGGGAAGGGACTATGACTTGTGATATAGATCTTAGATTCATCTGAAATGAGATAATAACTGATCCTAGGAGAGCAAATGTGATCACAAAGAGATTTAGAAAAAGAAAAAAGACTAGGACAAACTTTGAGGGACCGAAAGGAAGATCCAGCAAAAGAGACTGAGAAAGAGTGATCAAACAAGTAGGAGGAGAACCAAGAAAGATCAGTGTCATGAAAACTCAGAGAGGAGAAAGTACATGGGAGATGAGAGTGATCCACAGTGTCAAAGGTTGTAGGGAGGTCAAGAAGGACTAGGATCAAGAGGAGTCCTTATGTAAATGTGACATACACTTAGCTATAGTGTTAGAGACAGTTTATATCATAATGAGCAATATAAATTAAACTTGTTATTTAGTCTCAGATACCAGAGCTTAACAAAGGCTAGAATATGTCCACCCTGGTAGCAAATTCACACTCCTGGGAGTATGAACTCCCCTTACTCTTAGAGATAGTCATTGTCATTCTCTTTAAAGGCATGAAACACTTTCTAGTTATATTTCCCCTTTTAATAACTGGCACAGAAAACTGTACTCCAACTAAATTGATTTATTCCTCCCCTCCACTCAAACATGCCTTGCTTTTCCCTACCTCTATTTCCCAATCTCCATTCCCCAAAACCATGGCAGGTATATATAATAAAAGCACAAATAACACTAATTAATGATAATACATCTTATGATAACAATATGAGCAGAGAAGTCAAAATGTCTGAGATAATTCCCAAACATTACCAGGATTAGAACAAAGATCTTGCCTAGATATATAGATTGCCACCAAATAATTTTAACCTACCTGACTGGTGTCTATAGGGCATGGGATGAAGGAGGCTTGAGAGAGGAACCGTGTAGTGCCCAACAAATCCCTAATTCCTTCAGAATCACGCTTATATTCTTTGACAGGCTCCAAAATCATCTTCTCTTTTGGAAGCAAGGCTTCATAGCAGGGGGCATAACCAGATGGAGGCAAAAACTTAAACTCCCCATGACGTCCACCCAGAAGGAAACGCACTCTGTGTTATTTCAAAAGACAAGACAGAAAATAGTGAAAAGCACCAAGAATATATGAAAGAAAAAACTAAAAATCTGCAAATAACTCTTTGAGTGACAGTCACTAAGGCCATAAATTTCAAGCAACCAAAATTCCAGAACGTACAATAAAATACTAGAGAAATGCATCCTCAATTAGCTGAAAGAGAAAAGAAAAAAGAGGACAGGCAACACAGAAGAGTGGAAGGTGCAACGGATTCAGTCAAAGGACCTGTGGGTTTTGGCTTATGACCTTGGGCAAATCACTTAAACTCTCTGGGCTGAGAAGTTTGGCTGTGAAATTATAGTGATCAATTCTTAACCCAGAGAAAAGTTGAGAAAATTCATCTAGCTTTTAGTAGAAATTAGAGATATAGATAGAGAATATAGGATATACACTATCAGACATATTGATATGCTGGGTCAATTTATTTAACTGCATTTTTTCCCTCTTGGCTCATGGAATATGGGAACACAGGATATTTAGAAACAAAAATGATATAAAGAATTGAAACAAAGTTTGAAGACAAATAAAATTAGTCTGTAATGTAGGATTTTATAAATCATATGACCTTAAATATGACATAGAATTAATATTAATTAATATAATTGGCAACTTAATAGAACAAAAATGACAAAGATTCACCAGATTTTAAAAAACCCTTCTGGGATACAAAAGTTGTACCACAGAAATTATTACATCATTGACAATAATTGTCATGACTGACTTATTCTTAACAACATGAAATTATTGAAACTGTAGTATAGGTTTTCTACAATAGAAAGGTATTATTCACATAGAAATTAAAGAAAAACTGTTGGAAATATGTCTGGAGAAAATTTTAGAAACTTATCCTAAGATTGTGGGCAAGAATAATAAGGTGAAAAAAATTGTTTGGATAACAGTTTTTAATATACTCATTTGATTAAAAAAAAAAGCTCAAATTTGAAGTTATTAGCAAGTGATATGTGTTAAAGTCAAAATGCTGTATGTAATATCTGAATGCCACAACTGAAAGGACCTCTCTATCTCTCAAAGAAGCTGGAATCAAACTAATGAGCATCAATAAAATAACATGGCTCCAAAAATCTGAAAATCAAGGAAGCAAATATTTATTTATTTATTTTTTGTTTTTTGGCTAGTCAATGAGGTTAAGTGACTTGCCCAGGGTCACAGAGCTAGTAGGTGTTATGTGTCTGAGGCTAAATTTGAACTCAGGTCCTCCTGAATCCAGGGCTGGTGCTCTATCTACTGCACCACTTAGCTGCCCCCTGAAGCAAATATTTATTAAGTACCTATATGATAGGCACTGTGATAGGTTCTGGGACCTAAGCCTACCTGCTATTTCCTGGCCCACTCTTTTCAGACCATCACTCCATCCTTTCCCCTTTGGCAATCTAGATGCCACCATAGGTCCTTCGGCTCTGATAGGGAAGTTTTTGCCTTACCTTGCAAGGGCCCAGACCTCAACACTTCTCTGTGGCTCTAAGCCATGGCTTCTCTACAGGACTATAGCCTCTACCTGTTTCCCACCAACAGTGTGGACTCCATCTCTGAGTCCCTTTGCACTAATAGATGAGTTTTGTCTTATCTTGCCAACGCTTCCTCCTTTCCCTGTTTCTACTTCTGCTTTATGTGTTGGGTCTCCATTAGAAAGTAAACTCCTTTCTTGTCTGTGTTTGTATCTCTATCACATAGCACAGAACCTGGAATATAGCATTTAATAAATTTTTCTCCTTCCTTCCCTCTATTCTTTCTTTCCTGCCTCCCTCCCTTCTTTCCTTCCTATCTACTTATCTACCTATCATTTATCTATCAATCTAGGGGTAGGGTGTGGGCATAGATGAGTATTGAGAAGGGAGGGGAATTTGGCTCACTCCACATAAGCAAGTGCTATATAAGCAAGGATTAGAATTTATGGCATTATTTTTAATAGGTATGGTAGTATACCTTAAGTGCTTATACTGTAAGTAGTATACCTTTGACCAGTAGATCAAAGAAATTATATGATGATTAGTTAAGTAACTGGTGAACAGCTATAGAACACACTATGCTGACTGCTGTGTGTTGTAACAAAAGGCATAAAAATATCGCTAATATTATAGATCAGCAATTAAAATGCTACAAATGTGGGTTGGTAAATAAATTAACAAAGTACTATTCCAGATGGACTTGCGACAACACACCACAAGTTTGGTTGTTTTATACAGCTATGACAGTATTGAGACATATTCTTTTAGTTGTTCTATTTGGTAAACAGCTTCCTGAAGAAAATTAACAAGCAGGTAGCTATGACAGAAATGCTTAGGCAAATACAGAAATTAGACTGCATAAAATCTATTATTTCTTCAACCCAGGTAATTTCATGTAAGGTAGGCTGATATTTTACAGGAAGCTAGATGGCACAATACAGAGATCCCTGGATTTGGAGTCAGGAAGACCTGAGTTTGAATTTTGCCTGAGACACTTACTAACTGTGTGATCCTGTACAAGTAGCTAAACTCTGTCACTCTCAGTTTCCTCAACTGTCAAAAAAAAACCTATACAAATACTAGCTCTTAATATTTCTTATCATCTTGATTTAAGGGTTCTAATCAATTGAAGTTTTACTTTAAAGTCTTGCATTTGTCATTTTTAAAGCTATTTAAACATATTTTTATGTTTAGTATTTTTAAAATTTATCCCAATAATCATTCACATAGTAAATGGCAAAAGTTTAATGACAATTAAATAATGGATAATGAAAGACATGGTGGAAAGGGTGCTGGATTTGGAGCCAGAGGACCTGGGCTTCAATCCTGGCTCTATTACTTTCTAGCTGTGTGACATATGAAAATTGTTTCCTTTCTCTGAGCTGTAGTAGTCTCTATAAAACGAGAGGATTGGACTCTATGATCTTTAAGATACTTTTTTAGCTCTAAGTCCCATCATCCTATAAACACTTCCAACGGTGCAGAGCTCCTTTTTGATAACATCTAGACTAGAAATATCTTCAGACTACCAGCCCAAGACTGCACTGGATTTCTATTTCTTCCTACTGTAACTTAGCTATACTGGCCAATTTGAAGTCTCATCAACTTTCACATAAGCTATTGAAAAAATTTTTTTTCTGTTTTTTTCATAACTATATTTTCTCTTTATTGATACTTTTTGTTTTTACATCACATTCATTTCCAAATACATTTGCTACCCAGTGTGACATACCTTTTAACAAAGACCAAAAATATAGAAAAAAAATTCTGCTAAACTAATTCACTGGCAGCATCTGACAGTATATACAATATTCCACCAGACGTGGAAAAAATATTGCAATAATGAAAGGGAGGTACCTTTCTCAACACTTTTCCAGAGTGACAATTATTATAATTATGCAAAGTTCAGTTTTATTTGTATGTTCTTTTTATTTATATTGTTGTTGTCATTGAATATCTTGTTTTCTTGGTTCTGCTTACTCTATATCAATTTCTATAAGTATTCCCATATTTCTTTTACTTCCTTATATACAGTACATAATTCTTTATGATGTAATATTTCATTACTTTCATGTATTGCATTTTGCTTAGACATTCTGTGATGGACATTTACTTTGTTTCTATTACTTTGATACCACAAAAAGTACTGTTATGAAAATTCTGGTCAAATAAATAAGAAATTTTTTCTATTATTGGTCTCTTGGAAGGTATGAAACTAGTAGTGAGATCTCTAGGTCATGGGGCATTTTAATCACTTTTCTTTTTTAGCATAATCCCAAACTGCTTTCCAAAATGACTGGGACAACTCATAATTCTGCCAGTTGTATGTCTAAGAGCACGGGTGGGAAACCTTCAGCCTCGAGGCCACACGTGGTCCTTTAGGTCCTCAAGTGCAGCCCTATGACTGAATCCAAACTTCACAGAAAGAATCCTTTTATTGAGGGGCGGCAGGTTCCCCACTCCTGCCTTAAGAGTACCCCTTCCAATGCTGACTATT
>NW_020954572.1:30028101-30248491 GCF_900497805.2 Vombatus ursinus | reverse complement strand
AAATAAATATAAAAGAATGGCATGATATCATAATAAGAGTAAAATAAATTCTCAAGTTCAGAAGCTAATATGAATAATCAATTTTGAGGGCAGCTTTTTTTCCCCTGAAACCTAAATTGGGAGAAAGGAAGATCAAAGCAGGGTCAGGACCTCTAATTTATTTTTGCAGAATGAAATGTAATGCATATAAGTTGCTGTGAGGTTAATTTAAGTTTAATATTAAGAATAAGTTCCTAAAAGTTAGGATTGATGAAGATGAATGCTCATGTTAAGTGATGGTGAATTCCTGATCACTGCATGACTTCCTGTCAAGAATGCTGTAGAGGTCATTCTTGCTTAAGTTTAGATTGAACTAGATGATCATTGCTATTTTTTTGTACCTGAGATTTTATAATTCTCTCAAGCTTTAAGATTATGAAAAATATTCTTGGTTTGTTATTTTCATGGATGCTTCTATTGTTACTATGTACATGGAAAATGCCTTTTGGACTTAACTAATAGTCTAAAAGACTGAAACAAGAAAACTAGATAAGTTACATTTAGAGAGGATGTTTGCTTTGAACTAGAAGAAGCCTGGTTATTGCTCTCATTAGATGATTACAAATATATCACAATGAAAAATTAACATTATGAGTACTTAATACTCACAGATTGTTTTCCAATTCATACTGAAATACCATTACAAGGATTTTAGTGATAGGGGGAAAAAAGGTCCTGGATTGCCTTCATTGTCTTGCCATTTTCTTAACAGTAACTGTAGACAAGAATGAAACAAAGCAGATATTTGTATGATATTCTTTTCCCTTTCCATTAAACAAAAGCTGTTCAGAGATCTTGTGAGAGCTGACCTGATTTAAAACTCTACAAATCAAAGCATCACTTTTTCCAGGAAACTAAGGCTGATGATGGTAAAGGAAAATAACTGGAAGCAATAGCTACATGCCTGAAAACAGTGCAATCTACAAGCAAGTCTTCAAAGAATACTATGAAGGAAAATATTAAACTCACTGGATCCAATTATGATGTAGATAATTCTTCTATTCTGCTCTTGAATCCATTTTATCTTCTCTTCTGGGATCTTATACCCTTGATTATCCACTATTTTTTTTCTCTCATCTTCAATTTCTCCTTAAATATTGACTTCTCCCTACCTAAAAACATATCCAGATGTCCTCATCCTTAAAACAAAACAAAACAAACAAAAACCTTCTTTACAAAAACCCTTATATTCTCTCAAGCTATTGAGGGAATAGTCTTCCTTTTCTAACCAAACTTCAAGAAAAGATTATCTAAAATGTTTTATATGAAATATAGGCATTTCCTCACCTCCTAAATTCTTAGGCTGTCTCAATGTTAACTCTAACCTCACCACTTAATTAAAACTGCTCTCTCCAAGCTTACCAATGATTTTTAACTGCTAAAACTCTTTTCTAGTCTTTATTCTATTTGTACTCTGTATCTTTTAAAAACTATCAACTACTTCATCTTCAGGTTTCTCTTGGTTCTTCTCCTATGTTCTTAGTCTCCATAGCTAGATCAACCTCCTTCCCCTGAATACAAATAGTGGACCTCCCAGGTTCTCTGTCCACATGGATTCAATTTTAAAATATTTGCTGATGACTCTGAAATTTATATATCCATCCCTAATCTTTATTCTGAACTCGAATCTCACATTACTGCCTATTGTTTATCTCCATCAGGTTATCCAAAAGTACATTAAGTTCAACATAACCAAAATAGAACTCAACATAATTTCCCCAAAACATATCTCCAAATTCCCTTGTTTCTATTGATGGCACCACCATTTTTCCAGTTGCCCATATTAAAAAGTTTGGAGACATCTTTTACATTCTGCTTCCCTTAAATTTCCATATCTAATCAGTTGTCAAGTCTTGTCAGTCTTACCTCTATAAAATTTCTCATTTCTGTCTCTACTAACATAGCCATTCATCTAGTTCAAAGCCTCATCACTTTTCATCTGGATTACTGCAGTATACTCCTAAATGGTCTTCTTATGTCTTGTCTCTATCCTCTTTAATCCATTATTCACACAGTGGCCAAATAGATATTCCTAAAACATAAATCTGACCATATAACTCCTCTACTCAAAAATCTTCAATGGTTTGTTCCTCATTTGTTACATTCCATCTCCAACCTCCATGCCAAGACTATCCAGCATACCTGGAAAGGACTCCCTCCTTATTTGTAAAATTTCTTCAACACCCAGCTCTTATGCCACTTCCTGTCCTACTTCCTCCTCCCCAGCCCACCTTCAGTCAGTCACTGGCACTTGAAATTGCTTTGTAGACATTTAGTATTCACTTACTGTGCACATTTTGTAACCCCCCAATATAATGTAAACTACTTGAGAGCAGAGACTTCTATTTGTCTTAATATTTCTAGGCCCTAATATCCTGCATTGCACAAAGTAGGCACCTAATAAATGTTTCATAAGTTATTGTGTTGTCCATATTTTAATCACTGTTATATCTCAATAGTTCTGAAGAGGGGTAGGGGTTTTGGGGTGCTCCTAGTTGCACAGAAGCACCCCAAGATTGCAGGAGGTTTTGGGGTGCTGGGAAAAGCCCCAGATCACAGTGCCAAGTCTGCCTGAATGAATTCAACCCAAATCTTATTCCAGCCAGAGAAAAAGTTTATTAAAGATAAAGCATATAGGCCAGACTCCCAAGGAACCCAAACATCAGTGATCTAAATGGGGGCTACAGTGATCAGGTGACTAGTAAGGACGGGTCTTGAGACAGTCTCAGCCTCTAGGCGTGAGAACAACTCAGCCTCAGAATGGGGGCTGGGGGCTAAGGTAGCCGTGACATCTGAATGGGGGTCTGAATGGGGGAGGCCAGGTGACGAGCAAGGACAAGGGCTTGAGAAAACCTCAGCTTCTGGGCTTGAGAGATTCTCAGCATCTAAATGGGGGCTAAGGTGGATCTTAAATACACTAAAGTAACTTTGGGTGGCCAGAGGAAGGGGGTTTGGTTGGGTCATTTGGAAGGTAATAAACAATGAGAATAGATAATGAAGGGAGCTGAAAGGTAGAAGTTTGCTTTCAAAGGGAGATAAAGAGAGTAGATAAGAACCTAAAAATTTTCAGGGTTTTCTAGGACCAGTAGACAAACTTCTTTTTAGAGCTAGGGGTAAAAGGTGCATTTTAATAAGCTTTCAAAGAGAGATAAAGTGAGTCTACAAGGAATCTAAAAGTTTTAAGGATCTTCTGGGCATCTGTAAACAAAGGAGCCAAATTCCTTTTGGTGAAAAGGGGCAAAGCGAAAACGGACAAAGAGAAAGACTTTCAAATTTAAAGGAAATTCAAGTAATATGATATTATTCTGCACCTACCAGAAACCTCTGAAGGAAATAGAATTTGTTTTAAAAACCAAAGGAGCTTAAGATACAACCCAATGTGACATTTTCTTTAATCTGAGCCTAATGATTGACGAAAAAAATGGTAGTAAAAGAATAAAAAGGCATTTAAAGCATTTCCATAAAGAAAAAAAAAGATATGAGTGAGCATATCATTGGCTTCACAAATGAAGAAATTGAGGGGATGAGAACAGCAAGTGGTTAATTTTGGGAATTGAGTGAACCACACTAACTCCATTTTGTGACTCAATTTTGGAGCTAGTTCAGTTCTCTTTTTATTCAATTATGAGTCTAGTCCAACTCTTATTTTGTGAGAAAACTTTATTCAGTTCTGGGAATTGAGAGAAAACCTTATTGCATTGTTTGAACCTAGCCCTGCATGGTTGGGAAACTGAACCATCTCTACCTCCTATTCAGAGATCCTTAACTAAGGACCTAGTTTATGCTGACCAGAAACTCAGTCAGATCCAAAGACTGATGCAAGGAGTTTTCTCACAATTGTGCATCTCAGGCAACCCATATGTCTTATCTGAAAACTGGTCACATACTGATCAATCAGTTATTGTTTCCATGTTACATTGATTGTTCACAGAGACTTGGGGCAGTGGGATACCTCTTATTCTGAATTCAGGTAACCGCACCTGTTTGTTCTCCCCCTCCCAACTTGGAAAGTCCCTAATTTTTCATTTAGTTATAAATCAGACTACCTAATGTTGTATTGTTTCCTTTTAATAACTAGTCCTATTTGATTGTTTTTAATGCATAGAAGTCTGTCTCCCCTTGTCTTTGGGGTCCAGGCCTAAGCTGAAGAAGTCTGGTCCTGAATTGCTGGACAGTTGCCATGTATTGCTTAATAAATTGATATGCTCAGAAGACTGAATCTTTGTTTCCTCAGTTATTATTCTCTCTCACCTGCCAATTTTTTGTGAGCCTTGCTAGGTCAAATCAGGACGTGGACCCTGCTGAACAGCCTTCCAGAAAAACTCCCTAGAGATCTCTGGTTAATTTTTTACTTAAGAACTTTTTGGTGGAAGACTGACCCTGAAGATAGAACTCTTGCTCTGGATCTCTATTTCTTCAGCCACCAGTGAAGTTTAGGGTTTAAGTTTAGATTAAGTTTGCCCTAAGGATTGGGATGGTATAGGTTTAGATTAAGTTTGCCCCAGGGGGTAAGGTGATTTAGATTAAGTTTTCCCCAAGGAGTGGGGTGGTTTAGGTTTTTTTTTTTAAATTTTCCCCCTGGGGTGGCAAAGGAAGATGGATTCCAGTAGTAGCAAGATATCTATATCTATATCTGTATCTATCTATATATATATGTATGTACATATATACACATATGTACATATATATTTGAGAAATGAGGCCTTTATCAGAGAAACTTGCTATAAAATTTTTTGATGTTACTTCATTGTTTATACCTTTTAGAAAAATGTAATTTCCCTGATTAACTATTTTAATTAGGTTTATTACGGCTTTAGTAGTGTCTGAGATCATGATGGCCATCCCTGCCTTTTTTACCTCAACTATAGTATAATAGATTCTGCTCTAACCTGAAAGAAGGAATTATTGGTTCAGTGGTGGAAGGAGATCCCAATGAAGAAGGCACCCATGATGGGAGAAAGAGATTCTATAGTGGGAGAATGGAACATTAAAGCGGGTATAATATGCAAGGATTCAATACTTAAACCATTACATCTGAGATGTGTGCTTTCATGGAGAGCATAATGCCTCAAGAGAAGGGAAAGCAAAGCTCCTTGGGGCAGGTGACATCCAGAAAGGTAGGAAGACATTAACCCAGAGAGATTTCATGGTTAAAGGAGGAGAAAGACCATGGGGAGAACAAGGAATAATAATGATCACACAATGAAGAACACAGGAAAATTTCTGCCAACAAGCAATATTTCTTTCTGTCTCCTGCAGGAATTGATACTTCTGAGAATGAGGTACAACAGAACAAAGGGGATGAGGAAACAATATCTCCAAGGCAACAATACAGAGGGAAGTCAAAATAATTATGTTTTAATTTGATGAATAATAAAGTACCTAAGGAAGGCATACATAAGTATAAGGGCCATGAATCAAAGAAAAAAATTAGAATAGGCATAAAAGTAATAAAGAATAGAGCAAGGGAAAATCCTTTTTTAGAAAAAAGATGTAAAAATAAAAAAAAACATACAAATGAAAGAAGTAGAAGAAGAGGAGAGGAATGGGAATTTTATTTGACTACTTAATTGAGAAAAAAAGAGAGAAAGAATTAGAAGAGAAAAGAGTTGATGTTCAGCAAAACTCCAAACCAGGGAAAAGGGTGACAAATAGAGTAAGTAGACTTGAGAGTAAAGAAACAGAACTATTTAGAATATGGTTTCCTTAAAGTAGATGAAGCAAAAATACCACCCCCCCTTGCACTCTCCCTCCACCAAAAAAACTAATAAAAAAAAATTAGAGACAAATGGAGGAAAATATAAACCTAACTCTCATAACTTCAATATGAATGGATTAAACAATCTAAAAAGAGTAAAAGTACCAGGTTATATGAGAAAATAAAGTCTCACAATCTGTTGCTTACAAGAAATATATCTAAAAAACAAAGACTTGCATAGGCTAAAAACTAGGAGCTACAACAAAATTTACTGTGCATTTAGCGAATTCTAATAACCAGGAATTACAATCATGCTATCATACAAAGTAAAATTTTAAAAATCCATAACATAAAAAGAGAAAAACAAGAAAACTACTTTATGCTGAAAGGAATCATAGAGGAAAACAAATATCAATATTAAACTTATGTGTTCCACATGCCTTAGCATCTAAAGTAATGAAGAAAAAGTTAACTGAATTATAAGAAGACATATACAGAAATACAATGGTGGCAGGAGACCATAATGTCTTTCTACTAGTTTTAGACAAATCTAACAGGATGGTAAACATAAAAAAATACACAGAACTGAACAGACTACTGGAGAAATTAGAATTAAAAGACTAATAGCCTCTTCCAAATAGGATTACTGAATGCCATACACATTTTTCAGCACAGAGATGTTATAAATAATTATAAAACACATAAATAGAGGGGCAGAGCCAAGATGGTGGAGTAAAAGCAGTGACTTGCTTGAGCTCTCCCCCAAAGTCCTCCAAATACCTGTAAAAAATGGCTCTAAACAAATTCTAGAGCAGCAGAACCCACAAAAAGACAGAGTGAAATAAATTTCCAGTCCAAGACAACATGGATGGTTGACTGGAAAGTCTACTGTGCCAGGCTGGGAGAGGAGTGCAGTTCAGTGCGGGCCACACAGACAAAGATCAAGCCTCAGTGAGCCTGGAGCAGTCCTCAGGGGACTGAATCAAGTGGAGCTGTGGGGTTTCCAAACTTCTCAACTCACAAACACCAAAGACAACTTGGAAGGTCAAGTAGGAGTCTGCCAGACCTTGGCCCCGGGTTCAGTCCCAGGGCAGGGGCTGCTTCCAGAGCTCTAGGCCAACAGATGGAGTGGTAATCTAGTGGCTGATCAGAGATGGATTGCAGGGATCTCTTTGCTGGTGCTGAGGAAGGATTCTCTTGCTTTGCCCATGCTTGGATCTGGGTCGCAGTTCTGGGTGGTGGTCCTGGGGTGAGGAGGAGCATTGGCATGGTAGAGCTTGTGGTGGCAGTGGAAAGGGAATGCTCCTCACAGTTCCAAGGCAGAAAAGAGTGCTTGCGCTCATTTATAGACCAAAGTGCAGGCCAGGAAAGGAGGAAACACCTTGCCCTTGATCACATCACCTTGGAAGAATTGAAAATTTACAGGTCCCTAGAAGTATCTCTGAAAACAGCTGCAACCCCCAGAACTTGGGACAGTACATTCTCCACACTGGAAGCAGACCCCCTACCTTAACAAAGAGTTTAAAGCTCAAGTAATTGGCTGGGATCTTGAGCAAATAGCACAAAAAAAAGTCAGACCATAGAATCTTACCTTGGTGACAAAGAAGATCAAAACACACAACCGGAAGAAGACAACAAAGTCAAAGCTCCTACACCCAAAGCCTCCAAGAAAAATATGAGTTGGTCTCAGGCCATGGGATTGGTCAAAAAGAATTTTGAAAATCAAGTAAGAGAAGTAGAGGAAAAATTGGCAAGAGAAATGAAAGTGATGCAAGAAAATCATGAAAAACAAGTCTTGCTTGCTAAAAGAGACCCCCCCAAAATACTGAAGAAAATAACACCTTAAAAATAGCCTAATCCAAATGGCAAAAGAGGTCCAAAAAGTCAATGAGGAGAAGAATGCCTTAAAAAGAAGAATTGGCTAAATGGAAAAGGAAGTCCAAAAGCTCACTGAAGAAAATATTTCCTTAAAAATTAGAATGGAGCAAATGGAAGCTAAAGACTTCATGAGAAATCAAGAAGTTATAAAACAAAACCAAAAGAATGAAAAAATAGAAGACAATGTAAAATATCTCATTGGAAAAACAACTGACTTGGAAAATAGATCCAGGAGAGATAATTTAAAAAGTATTGGACTACCTGAAAGTCATGATCAAAAAAAGAGCCAAGACAAAAGACAGAAATAATAAACATATTCTTTCAGGTATCAGTTGAGAGAGTAGGAACAAAAGACACAAATCTGAATGGAGACTTAACAATGAAATACTAAATAATGAGTGGATCAAAGGACAAATCATAGAAATAGTTATCTAAAAGAAAGTAAGTCATGAAACAGCATACTAACATTTCTGATATGCAGCTATAGAAGTCCACAAGGGAAAATTATATCCATAGTTCTTTCTTTGGATGTGGTTTGAATTTTCCCTCATAAGTCTTTTGGAATTGTCTTAGATCATTGTATTGCTGAGAAGAGCTGAGTCTATCAAATTATCTTAGATCGTTGTATTGCTGAGAAGAGCTAAGTCTATCAAACTTTAAATTTTAAAACTCAAAATCTTAAGGAAGTGAATGTTGAAAATTAAAAATAAATAAATAATTTAAATTAAAAAAAAGATATATCCTACAAGACATAGTCATAAAGATACCTTTTTTAAACATAAGAAAGTATAATCTATGACCAAAAGCATCATATGGAATGGGGATATGCTGGATTTCCCAATAAATGAGGAAAATAAAGATTCATTTTCCCCACCATTCTCTGATATAGTTCTGGAAATTCTAGCCATAGTAATGAGACAGGAGCAATAAATTAAAGGCATTAAGAAAGATAGGTAAAGAGTAAATAAAACTATTCTTGTTTGCTAATGATATGACACCATTCTTGGAAAATCCTAAGGAAATAGTGAAGATATTATAACAATTAATAGCAATTCAGGAAAATTGCAGGACAATCTTCTCTCCACACCCCCCTCAAAAAAAAATCAGCAGCATTTCTATGTAATAACAAAAAAAATCCAAGAAGAAATCATAGAAAATGAAACCACTAAAAATAACTAAAAATGCATAAAATACTTACAGATTAATCTCTCAAACACACTAATTATAAAGTCAATCACAAATAATGACTTATAGAAATAAAGAAAACTTAAATAGCTGGCAGAATCTCCCATGCTCATGGTTGGGCAATGCCAATATAATAAAATGACAGTAACACCAAAGTTAATTTATAGTTCTAATGTTATACCAATCAAATATCTAAGGGATATGTTATAGAACTGGATAAAATAAGAATACAATTAACCTGGAGAAACAAAATATCTAGAGGATCAAGTAAAATAAAGAAAAGATATAGGAATGAAGAGGGAATAGCATCTCCAGACTTCAAACTGTATTATAAAGCAATAGTCATCAAAACCATTTGCTACTGGTTTAAAAAATAGAGAAGATCAGGGGAATAGACTAGACAAGGAAGAACCAGGAATAATGGAACTCAATAACCCAGTGTTTAATCCACCAGAAAACCTAAGTTATTTAGGAAAGAACTTCCTATTTGAGAAAAACTTCCAGGAAAACTGTAAAGTACTCTGGCAGAAATTAGGTTTAGATCAATGAACCTTATACCACATACAATAATAAATTCTAAACTGATGGTAAGCTCAATATTAATGATCATACCATAAGAAAATTAGAAGGGAAGCAGATCACATACTTTTCATAGCTATGGGTAGGTGATGTATTCTTAACTAAACAAAGAATAGGAATAATTACAAAAGCTAAAATAGATGGAAAAGCTTTGACATAGACAAAATTAATGACTCTAGAATAAAAAGGGAAGTAATTGAATGGGAAAAATATTTATATGAAATTTCCCATATGAGTTTGGTATCCAAGATACACACACACACACACACACACACACACATATAATCTGAAAGATAACTAATAGAAATATGCAAGACCAAAAGCTGTTACTCAATAGATGAAAGGTCAAAGGATATGAACAAAGAGTTCTCAAAGTAAATGGTAAGCAATCATATGAAAGGACATTCCAAATAACTAGTAAAAATAGAAATTACAATCAAAATAATCCTAAAGTTTCAGTTCATATCTTGTAAGGTGGTAAACACAGCAAAAAATGGCAATAGTTATTGTTGGAGGAGTTGTGGGAAGATAAACACTATGAATCAGTCCAACCGTTTTGAAAAGTGAATCAGAATTACAGAAATCATTTGACACAGAAATTGCAATGCTAGGCTAATACCTCAAGGAAGTCAATGAAAAGAAGAAGGTCACCAAAATATTGATTGCAATACCTTTTTTTGTGATAGAAAAGTATCAGGAACAAACTAGATGCCCATCTACTGGGGAATGTCTAGACAAACTGTTGTACTTGAACATAATAGGATATTACTGTCCCTTAAGAAATGATGAATACAAAGAAGCATGGAAATTTACCTGATCTGATGCAGAATAAACTTAACAAAACAATATATACAGTTACTACTACAACATAAATGGAAAGAACCACCACAAAACAAACAAAAAAGAATGTTGAAATATTATAAGATAAAAACATTATTCCAAAAAAGAGATATGAGAAGACACTCCCACTCCTTTGAAGAGGTGGGAGGCCCATGGGTGTGTTATTGTTCTTGTTGTAATTCTTTAGTCAAATAGTACTCTCTGTGGGGCAGCTGGGTGGCACAGCAGATAGGACGCTGGACTGGGAATCAGGCAGGCTCATTCATGAGTTCAAATTTGGTCTCCACTTACTAGCTAAGTGATCCTGAACAAGTCACTGAACCCTATTTGTCTCAGTTAACTCATCTGTAAAATGAGCTAGAGAAGGAAATGGCAAATTACTCTAGTATCCTTGCCAAGAAATCCCAAATGGGGTCATGAAGAGTCACACAATACTGAAATGACTGAACAACAACAATGTATCGAGGTCTGACTCTCTATGACCCCATTTGGGCTTTTCTTGGCAAGGACACTGAGTGGTTTGCCATTTCCTTCTTCAGCTCACTTTACTGATGAGGAAACTTGAGATAAACAGGGTTCGGTGAGTTGCCCAGGGTCACGGAGCTAGTAAGTGTCTAAGGTCATATTCGAACTCAGGTCCTCTTGACTCCGGGGCAGGCATTCTATCCAATCCACTGTGCCACCCAGCTGTTCCTGGATGTGGTATATTGAACATATACTTAAGACTTTTGTTATGTATTTATCAGTTTTACTGATTTTTTTCTCTTTCATTTTTCTTCTTTAAAAGTATTATTTGTTATGTGGGATGTCTCTCTGGGAGGGTAGAGTTGGATGAATAATGGGATAAAACTGGTTAATATTAAAACAAAAGGTATCAACAAAATTACTTCCAAACTGGGCACTCAAATGTCTACAACATGAGTGATTCAGCCAGCAAACAGCTCTGGGCTGCCCTGTTTCAGTCTGGTCACCTAACACTAGACTTTTGGTTTCCGAGTTTTTCCAGAGAGCTCTACTTCAGCCCTGATCCTCTCCACTTTCCTTTGGCTTCTTCACCCTGGATTCAGTGCAACTGCTTCTAGCCTCTTCACTCCATAGTCTTCCAGTGGGGCCTTACATAAGCTTTAACTTTGCCTCAGGGCCTGTTCCAATACACCACAAACCACTCATGGACCAGAGTCAGTTCAAACTGCTATCTCTAGATTCCTGTTCACATTCCCTAATGCCATACTTTCTTTTGATCCTGCCTGTTGGGAAGGGGGCTTCATATCTCTACCTGCTACAAGACTGGGCCTTGACAGAAGGTTCTGAATGGTCAAGTCAGCTGCCTCCCTCAGCGGACCTCTCTCTAACTATTAATATATTGCCTGATCTCATTCCCCAATGGTTAACATATTCCAGCCCTCTCATAATCACCCTATCCCAGTGATTCTAAACACCTGGATAGCTACCTGCTCTCTTACTCCCATATCCCATATCCCATATCATCACCCCTTCCTGTACTCCCCTTCCATCCGTTCCTGTAAGGGAAACTGAGGAGACCCTCCCCAGTCCCTCACATGACCGCCTCTTGACCTGACAAAAGGGATGTAATTTAATTAGGATGTGTGACCAGAAGCACCAAGGAAATGGAACATCAAAGAATAAACAAACTATTTTACTTGGGCAGAACAACTCATACCTCAAAAAATATGTGTGTGTCCAAGGATCTGGCCTATCCTTGAACACATGCATAAAATATAGGCATCTGGAGCTCTGGTCAAACTCCCTCTTTGTTCTAAGGTTGTTTTCCTGTAGTTTACATAGATATAAAAAGGGCCACCTGGGAAAGGGACCTTTGGAGATCTTCGTTTCAGAGATGGGGATGCCCGTCAGGACCCTGGTAGTCATTTCTCTTGAAGTCTCCCCAGCATCAGAGATGGAGCTCGCCTGATTTGGTGACATATCTTCTTTCTTTCTTTCTCTATTTCTATCCTTTCTTTGTTCTATGTTGATTCACTAGATTGTATGCATATGTACATTACTTTAATTCCTACTTCTCTATCACCTTAAGCATTATCAAATAAACTGAATTACTTGTTAAGTTAGCATCCAGCATGTCTTTGTATCTTAAGATCCGAACCTAAAGTAAAAGTACTACGCAGTCCGTAAGGTAGGTGACTTTGCACAGGCTGGCCTCACTTAAATCCATTTCACTTGCAAGTCATGACACATCACCTTCCTGATATCATTGTCTTCTTCCAGAAGGAAGGACAAACATCAACAACACCACAGTTATTCTAAGGTCATCAGTTACGTCAAGAAGCACTAAGTACTTACTATGTGCTATGCATATAGAAAGCAAGAGCACAAGAATAGTTATAAAAGGAGTGACAGTGGTGGAGATGGTAAACAAATAATAAGAAAAGTAAGAATATAATGTCAACAAAATATTTTTAAAATATACATAAGAGAGAAGAAAGAAGTACAGAAGGCGACATAGGCAAGCAAGGCAGAATTGATACTTTCATTTAAAATTTTTCAGCTGAGAGATTTGTGTTTCCCATACAATCTTCTTTTTTTGTTCCTTTTTGTATATGTCTATGTCTATGTCTATGTCTATGTATATGTATTTGTATATGTATATGTATATTTGTATTTTGTATATATCTTTTTGTATATGAAATCACCTACCTTTCAATTACAGTTCCACTGCCCTCTCTGGAATTTTTGTTCCATAATAAACAAACTTGCTTTTGATTTAAAACTTTTTCTTTCTCACTTCCTCTATCTTCTGGCTCTTATTGAGATCTGGCTTCTTCATGTTAACGGTGAATTTCTGGCCACTCTTTCTAGTGCTGCTTGTGTTTTGATTCATACCCTTGACTCATTCCTTGTGTTAAGTGAGTTGGAATATTTGCTCCTCCTGCTGTTTTCAGACTCACCTTCTATCACTATCACTAAGTAACTTTGCCTCCTTTGAGGTTCAATCCAGATTTATCACTAAATCAAGATTCTGGTAGCTATTTTCTATTAAAGCCCTGGACATTCTTTTACCCTTCCTCAATTAATTCAGTGACTGGCTTAGAGTCTTTCTATTCTTTCTCCATGCCCAATTCTTATCCTCATAGGGGACTTCACCATATATACTGATGCTCCCTCTACTACCATAATTTCCCAATTCCTCAATCTACTCAATTCTTATGATGCCCCTCCCCCATCCTTTCCCTTGAAGATGTTGCTTCATACTGCCTTAAGAAATTGAGGCCATTTGTGGAGAATTTCTTTTTCTTCCCTCATCAATTCACACAATTAACTTTCTTTCCTCATTATTTCTTCCTTCAACCCTGTCTCACATGAGTTATAGCCCACCTTCTCGTCAAGGCCAACCCCTTTTGATCTCATTCTATTCTGCTTTCTCCAACAAATTATCTCTTTTAGCCCCTTCACTCTAGCAATGAATCTACACTTCCATCTACTAGATGCTTTCCTGCTGCCTACAAACATGCCAAAAGTTCCCCAATTTTTAAAAATCTCTCATTTGATATCACCATCCCTGCTAGTTATCATTCGATATATTTCCTACTCTGCATGGCTAAACTACTTGAGAAAGCCTTCTACACTCAATGTTTCCACTTCTTCTTTTTTCATTCCTTTAATAAGTCCCTGAAATCTGGATTCTGACCTTATTATTCAACTGGAACTGCTACTAATTATATCTTAAGTACCAAATTTAATGTCCTTTTCTCTATCCTCATTCTTGTCTTTCAGTAGCATTTGAAAATGTTGATCACTCTCTTCTAAGATACCATCTACCCTCTAGTTTTTAATGACTATGCTCCTTACTGGTTCTTCTCGTACCTGCCAGACCATTCCTTCTCAATCTCCTTTGCTAATTCTTCATTCAAGTTACACACTAGGTGTTCCCCAGTGCTTTATTCTGGGGTCCTTCTCTCTTTTTCCTCTACACTGTTTCGTTTGTTGATCTCATCAGCTCCCACTGGGTTTGATTCCAATCTTCCTATACTTTTCTCTCTTCTATGCATTCTATGATTCAGAGATGCTGACTTTCTTTCTCTCCCTCCCATATGCCACTCCATCTGACTCTATTCTTTTTCAGCTTTCCCTCATGCCTGGAATGCTCTTCCTTTTTACCTCCACTTTTTAGATTCCTTCAAAACTTAGCTCTAAAATCTTACCTTCTGTAAGAATCCTTTCCCAGTCCACATGCTTTCCCTCCCCTAGTACCTCCTTCTGGGATTAACTATCACTTATCAGATAGATAAATAGATAGATAGATAGATAGATAGATAGACATATTCTCTCCTTCATTAGAGTGTGTGCTTCTTGAGGCAAGGGACTATGTTCTTGCCTTTTTTAAAATTATGAACTTGACAAACATCAACAAACATGAATATTTTCATATACAAAAAAGAACAAAAAAAGAAGATTGTATAGGAAACACAAATCTCTCAGCTGAAAAATTTTAAATGAAAGTATCAATTCTGCCTTGCTTGCCTATGTCGCCTTCTGTACTTCTTTCTTCTCTCTTATGTATATTTTAAAAATATTTTGTTGACATTATATTCTTACTTTTGTTATTATTTGCTTGCCATCTCCACCACTGTCACTCCTTTTATAACTATTCTTGTGCTCTTGCTTTCTATATGCATAGCACATAGTAAGTACTTAGTGCTTCTTGACGTAACTGATGACCTTAGAATAACTGTGGTGTTGTTGATGTTTGTCCTTCCTTCTGGAAGAAGACAATGATATCTGGAAGGTGATGTGTCTTGACTTGCAAGTGAAATGGATTTAAGTGAGGCCAGCCTGTGCAAAGTCACCTACCTTATTCTCTCCTCCAGAGCCATGCAATGGAAGACCTTGTTTAAGCTAAGATTTTTCCCAGGTCTCAGTTTGTCTGAGGCAATGCCCAATCAGTGATTAAGACTAGGTAAGAAATGAGGCAAAGAATGGCCTCTTTTACCTAGTCCCAAAAAAACCAAAACAAACCAAAACAAAAAAAAAACCCAAACCCAACCTGGAGGAAAAGACTCTCAGGTTTCTGGCTAAAACAGAACAATTGCTATTTACACTCACTCTGAACCATCAGAGCCCAAACAATGACCAAGTGAGACTTTGCCTGGGACCTACTGTTGGCCAATCAACGAGAGCCAAAGTGATTTGGGTTTAAGGCATGGTCTTTAACAAAAAAAAAATCTAGCAGGTAAACCCCAAGATACCTTGTGAAGTTTCAGCAATCAAAATTTATATTCATTTGGTCAGAGCACCTGCAGGTAAGGGTATAATTCCTTATGTGCACAAAGGGAGAGAAAAAGGTAGGGAGGGAAGGAAGGAGAAGGAAAGAAGGAAGGAAGGAAGGAAGGAAGGGATGGCCCTATGTTACCCAACTGGAACTGGCCAATTGGGTCCCCAGTGGGGCAGCTCCTACTATTCACAGGTTGTTATTTGTCCTTCATTCTTGAAGAGGACCATGACATCAGGAAGTGGATGTCATGACTAACAAATGAATTGGATATAAGTGAAGCAGGGCTATGTAGTCACCAGCCTCACTCTCTCCTCTGGAGCCATCTGAGTCCAGTGGCAAGATACAGATCAGGATGACTGGGGATGGTGAACTGCCTTATCCCCACCAAAAATTCAACTTCTCCAAACATATCTTGAAAAGGCACCAGACCAAATCCCGATAGGGAAATCCAAGAAAAAAACCACAATGAATCATTTTTTTGAGGCCAGATCAGCAAAGAAGGCAGAAAGGTTTGTATGCTGGGAACAGTGTAAGTCAAGGAGGGTGTCAATGAAGTATTCCATTGCAGAGAGAGGCTGTGTACTAGGGCAAGGGAGAGTGCTTGATCCAACATAGAAGGGCCTAAACTTGTGTAGAGTAGAGAAACAGGTGCCAAATGGCTACTTTGTTGATCATTACCAGTTCTGGGCAGTGTGGACTTAGGAGAAATCTACCCCTACACGTGGTATTTCAGGGTGGAGAGAAAGGAGCTACATCAGAAATGAGCAACAGCTGTGTATCTCAGCTCCCAGGAATCAGGTCTGGAATTTCACATCAAATGGAAGCCTACAGTCCTATCACTCTGAAATAACAGAGTTTTACAACTAGCTGATAGTGGCTGAGTCTAGCAGCAGTCCACTGAAACTCTAAATAGGGAAAGACTACTGGTCTTTTGTTCAGACCCAAACCTAGGTCGGAAATTTGAAAAGCCAAAACCAGGTAGGAAATAACCAGACCACCATGAATCATATCACTTTGGGAGCAATGAAAGCTTTGTAGGTTCCCTGAGATCCTAGAATAACATAACATTCAATAGCCCCAAAGAATGCAATAGCAGAACCATCCTGAGACATTCTGTCCAGAAGTGTACAGAGCCTAGTCGTAACATAAAGTCCAAAGTTCAAAAGTAGGGTGGAACAAAGAGCAAACAAAAAAGTTATTACTGTGATAGGACTCTTTTAAGACACAGCAAGAAGAGAATGGCTCCAAAATATGGACATAGAGCTGGGTCCAGAAATACATTTCACTTGTGAAAGTGATAATTAATAACCAGTATCTTAGGGAGATTCAGAGCTCCTCCATCCCCTCCTTCTAGTTCTTCTTCAGAAGGACATTACTGATAATGCAACTGCATTGACTCTCCCAATCCTGGTCAAACCCCACCCAAGCTTGCAAGGAATTTAATCTAAAGTGGAGAAGCCCATGGTAGAACAACTCAAGCTTGAATGGAGACAGATACTTTTGTCTAGATGGCCCAAGGCTGAGAGTGATTTGGTGTAGCTGGGGGTGATTTGATATAGAGATATTTTCTCTGTTCAGGGATGAAATGATGATGGAATCACATCATCTTCTGTTGGAAGGATATATAAACAGGTGTGGACTGTTACTCCCATGCATTCATATGCATGTCTGCCTGCTTTGATAAAAATGAAAAATAAATGCACATACTGCCTAATTTTGTTTCTCTTTCTTAGACCGAACTCAGGAGGTTGACACACTCAATAGGAAAATAGGAGGAACCATGATGGTTGCACTAAACACACTTCCCACCTTCTGATAGGGAAATGGAAGATTCAGGGTTCAGCATAAGGCTACTTATTTTGAGAGGAGTGTGGAAGGGAATATGGTCAATGCAAAAATTTCTTTTGTTTGACTATATATGTTTGTAACATGGGTTTGATTTTCTTTCTCAATCAGGGAGGTTGAGATGGAGAAAAGGCAGATCTCTGCTGACTGAAAAAAAAAGATTAAAAAAGCTAATTCAAAGTTAAGCGGGTAGAATAAGGAAAATAAACATAGTGACTACAATAATGTAAATGTCATGAACAGAAAACTGAAATAGAAATCTGAGATTCTATTGACCAAGCTTAAATGTAGAAAGCATTGACAAAATATATTCCCCTCCCTATATTACAAGGGGGCAGCAGGAGATTAGTACTGGCAATATAGTCAATGTATTGATTAATTTTTCTGAACAGCTTTTTCTGCCTCTTTTTTTTTTTAACATTTTTGTTACAGGAAATGGCTTGCTGGGTAGGGGAGGTAGGAGGGTTATATTAAGAAATGAATTCTTTGTAATCATAAAAGTTATCAATATCTTTTCCCCCAAATTTTCTCTCCATCTCTCCTCTTCCCCCACTCCAAGACGGTGTACAATTTGATATAGGCTCTTCATACATATTTTTTCACATTAGTCATGTTGTAAAGAAGAATTAGAACCAATGAGAGAAACCATGAGAAAGAAGAAACAAAAAAAAGAGTGCGAGAGAGCAAATAATATGTTTTGATCTGCATTCACACTCCATGGTTCTTTTTCTGGATGTGGACAGCATTTTCCATCATGAGTCCCTTGGAGTTGTCTTGGATTCTTGCATTGCTAAGAAGAGATGAGTTTATCAAAGTTAGTCATCGAACATTGTGGCTGTTACTGTGTACAATGTTCTCCTGGTTCTGCTCACTTCACTCAGCATCAGTTCATGTAAGTCTTTCCAGGTTTTTCTGAAGTCTGCCTGCTCATTAATTCTTATGGAACAATAGTATTCCATTATATTTATATACCACAACTTGTTCAGTCTCAATATTTTCTTAAGCCAC
Source organism: Vombatus ursinus (assembly GCF_900497805.2). NCBI lineage: Eukaryota > Metazoa > Chordata > Mammalia > Diprotodontia > Vombatidae > Vombatus > Vombatus ursinus. The sequence goes on along the minus strand of NW_020954572.1, from coordinate 30,230,171 downwards.
AGAACAAAATAAGAGCAATTTTAATTTCAACGGAAGAAAAAAAAACTCCATTAAACAGGACTTTTTAGAAAGGGGGGGCAAAGTCAGGGTTGGGATGTCCTCATTTTAAAGACTGATGTGGTACAGCAATGCCCAAAGTCAAGCTATCACTTACCTCAGGTTAAATGCCCCCATTCCATGATAAGCCTGCTTGTCTCAGTCTTATGTGCACTGGCCTGATGATATGGAACTAAATTCACTTCGCCTCCTCATGAGAAAAATCTTTCTTTGGATTTTTAAGCCACAGGATCATATTCCCTCTTGGGCTCTCAAAACAAGTAATATTTCTGACTATGTCACTTAGGGAAGTGATACAACTCTCTACCTAGTGACTCTACTACAGTTAATAGACTCTATAAGATAATTGGATTTAGAGCTAAAGGGGACCTTAGAAGTCATCTAAGGTAATTTTATTGCTGAGCCCAGAGAGGTAAAGTAACAATCCAGATTACATAGTCAGTAAGCAGCATTCAGGCATCAAACCCAGATCCTTTTATTTCAAATACAATGTTGCACATAGCACTCTCCAATAGCTACTATGGTGCTACTCTGGAGAATTTTTTAGGTAATAATATAGTTGCCATTCTCATATTTTCCATTTCATTATTCAAAAGAACAGGATTATGCTCAATTTCCTATCCACACTTTCTGAATAATTCATACTAGAAATTGTCAATGGCCTGAAGAAATCTGATAAATGTGAACAACATGGACTTGAGCTCACAGGGATAGGAAAGAAGGGTTGGCCATGGTAATCTCCAAAAACAGACAATATTAACTTACTTGATGCCTGCTGAAAAGCTCACCACAGGGAAAAAGAGCCCATCAGTGTTGAAGTTCTCAAACATTCCCTGCACAGGCTGCCCATTGATTCGGAATGAGATGCTGGGTACACCAAGGTCAAGGCAGCAACTCACCACGTCGTCAGACTTTAACAAATGCTGGTTGACAGAAGCCACTGCTCTTGGAACTCGGCCTGGTTGAAAAAAGCAGGCAAAGGCAATGAGAAGTAGTGGCAGACTCTTGCAAATCTCACCATGAGAGTGGAATTTACAAATAGAACACAGGGTCATAAGAGAATATGGAAAGGCTTTGAGACCAACACAATGATAAGTGAATGGACAGACTGATCTCATGTGAGGATTTTCTAACTCAAGTCTGTCTTTGAGGCACAACTTTATTTTCCTTTTATGTGATAAATGATGTGAGACATAAATCTTCAAGGTTTAAGTGGGCAGACACAGTATCCAAGATGAAGGAAGCTCCCATGAATAAGAATGATCAAGTTTTCAAGTTGTATAGCATGTTCTCAGACTCTGGCCAGTACCCAATGTACTGGACAAACTTTGGTCTTTGCTGTGCTCAGGGAATTTGAACTAGGGGAGAATTCTGAAGAGTTAATGTGTGGGAACCCATATTTGCTGCAATCACTTCTGAGAGAAATGGCTATTCTAGAATTATGAAGAGAAATCCCATCTTCCTGGAAAAAAATCAGAATGAAAAGTAGCAAGACCAACCAGCTGTAAGATGAGCTAGAGTGATCATTTTAAAAAGTGTTACAGTGCTATAGAAAGGTAGGGAAACCCATATCTATTTCTGCAACATTTTCATATCATGATATTTATAAAGAATGGAATTACTTTTCTATTCTGAGTTTTATAAACTTGACTCTTAGTAAGAAAATAAACTCTATTTTATTTCTACACACTTATTTCATTCTGGAAGCTAAAGTAAATCAAAATAATCACCACCTATAATGAAAATCTTGGTGGTAATCTGGTCATTGGGATGAATTACTTTGCTTTCTATATATCAGGAACTATAATAGTATCTGATATTTCTTTTTTATGCTCTCTCTCCTTTGAGTAAGAGGAAGGAAAGATATGTATTAGTTAAGTGATTACATACAGATATGGGTGGAACATGACAAACCCATGAGTAAACTGAAGGCTTTCTAACTGGCTGAGAACTGGCATTATAAACTGACAAATAAACTATGTGCCAACTAACCAGGTAGGCTCATCCCAAAACAGTGGAAAGTGTTCTGTGAATAAAGATGTAATTCTCACTAAGGGGCCATAGAGAAACAATATCTAGATAGTCGGCATAGGGTAGAAAACAGAATCGCAGAATCATGGGCCAGGTAGGCAATGAGAACTTTAACTAGAAAACAGCAAGCAAGCTAGGGGAAGAGAAGGGAGGGAAGGGAAAAGCATTCATTAAGTGCCTACTATGTGCCATGAACTATGCTAAGCACTTTACAAATATCTCATTTAATCCTCACAAAAACTCTGGGAGATACATGCTATTTTTACAGGTGAGGAAATGGAGGGACATAGAGGTAAAGTAACTTGCCCAGAGTCACACAGCTAGTAAGTACCTGAGGTCTGATTTGAACTCATGTCTTCCTGACTTTAGGCCTAGTGCTTTATCCACTTTACCACTTACCTGCCTCATTGGTCCTACAACGTAGGACCTGAAACCACTTAGGACTGGTATAAACTTTATATGCATTTTCCTTACCTTCTCAATATAACTATGTAAGTGTACTTTTAATATGAATTTATAATGCTCTTTTTCCCTTGCAAATAAGCCCTAGAAAGCTTATATTTATGGCTTAGTGGGGATGATGGTGATAGTAAAAAGAACGGAAAGAAGGAGTAGGTGTTAGAACCAAGCACAAAGAGATAATGGCAATGATCAGAGGTAGTTTGTGTACAATAATTTTGGATGGATGTGACCCATTCAGTATCTTAAACCTGGGGCAGCTATTCTCAGCATCTGTGGATGGGTGTGGGTGTTGGAGTGGGTGTCTATGTATGAGTACTACACATAAAAGAGAATATCTTCAATAGACTCCAAAGATGAATTCCAACCCCCTCTGAGGAGTATTTCTGGAGTATAATAAAACACTAATGGTCAACATTTTCTTAGCCCCAAGAACCTCAGAGGTTCATATAATACAATATTGCCAGATTGACTGGGTAGAAGAGTATAGAACCTGACAAATAAGCTTGGTCTAGACTCGAGAGTATCCATGGGGGCTGATTACATACTAGTAGAAAGTGTTGTGGGAACCAAGATGTCATTTTCATTTGGGGGCCACAAAGAAAAGCAATATGCTAAAGCATGTGCTGGAAGTTAGTAGAAAATTGTGCCAAATTTGGCCAGGAGAACAAGCTAGTCCCACCCACCTAGGCAGAAATCTTATGTATATATGTATGTATGCATATATGTGTATGTGTATACACACACACACATACACAAATACACATATATCCCTAGTCTTTACATTTAAATTTTCTGCTTCAATATATTTTCTTATGTAGTCATAAATGGAATGAACCCTAGGAACTTATATCTTGTGATCTGGAGTGTATGGTGGTGAGATACAGAAGAGTAGCAATAAAGAAAGGGGATGACAGGTAACATGAAACAAGTTACATGTTGATAGCCATCTGAGGTACTCAATGTACTTATTAACTTGTTGTATCAAGGCTATGAATATCTTAAAGTGAAATTACTAATTTCATGTAATGTGATTTGAAGTGATTCATTTAGGAATGTATGCTTATTAAAAATTATTTCATATAAGCATTTATGGAATAGGTACGAAAAAGGAGAGGTAGGAATCAAGTTTTGGAATTGCTTAGTACCACATATGTGTATATGTGTATATATGTACACACATGCACACATATATATATATGTGTATATATGTTTTTAGAATTAATCAACAAGCATTTTTAAAGTACATATTATGTGCCAGGCACTATGAGATATAAAGAAAGGCAAAAAAGCCCAAAAACCCTCTGACCTCACAGGGCTCACATTCTAATACAGGAAACAATATGTAAATAATTAGGTATATACAGACAGGTAAAAGATATACAGAGAGTAGATGGAAGACAATCTCATAGGGGAAGGCATAAACAGTAGGAGAACTACAGAAGGCTTGCTATAGAAGGTGGGACTTGAGCTGAGTTTGGAAGTCAGGGAAATAAAGGAGTTGAGGTGAGAAGGGAAGAGAGTGTTTGAACATAGAGGACAACCAGTGCAATGGGAGATAAAGTGTTCATATGAAGAAATGCAAGTAGATCACTGTTACTGTATCACCTAGTACATGGAAGGAAGTAAAGTTTTAAGAAAACCAGAAATATAGAAACAAGCCAGATTGAGAAGGGCTTTAAAACACAGAGATTGACATTTAATTCCAGAGATAATACTGAAACATTAAAATTAATTGAATAAGAGGATGATTTGGTCAAATCTGTGCTTTAGGAAAATCATTTTGGAAACTGAGTGAAGGATGGATTGAAGTAGGGAGAGACGTGAGGCAGAGAGACCAACTATCAGGCTACTGCAATAGCCCTGGCAGTAGTCAAGGGGTGATAAGGACCTCAATGAGGGTGGAGTTGTATAGGTGGAGAGAAGGGGACATATACAAGAAGTGCTATAGGAACAGAAATATTTGCCAATGGAGCTTGATGTGAGTGAGGAGTCCAGATGACAAAGAGATTGTAAGCTTGAGTAAACTGGAAAAATGGTGGTTTCCTTGCCAGTAAAAGGAAAGTTCTTGGGAGAGGAGACAATTTGGAAAGAAAGATAATACCTTATTGTTTTGGACATGTGTTTGAGATGTCTATGGGACATCCAGTTCAAGATGTCCAAAAGGCGAGGGGGGATACAGAACTGGCACTCAGGAGAGAGATTAGATCTGGAGAGGTTATATCTGTGAATAATCTACATAGAGATTATAACAGAACCAATGAGAGTTGATGAGATCACCCTGGAAGAAGCCTTGAGAAACACCTCTGGTTAGAAGGCAGGACATGAATGAAGATCCAGTAAAGAAGACTAAAGTAGAGTAATCATACAGGCAGGAGAAAAACCAAGAGTGTTACAAAAATTTAGAGAAGAAAGAATATTTAAGAGAAGTTTATCACTATTGTCAAATGCTGCAGAAAGGTCAAGAAGCATAAACATAGAGAAAAGGCCTTTAGGTTTGGCAATCAAGATATCATTGGGAAATTTGGAGGGCATTTTTAGTTGAATGATAAGGTCAGAAGCCAGAACACAGATGATTATGGAGAAGGTCAGAAGGAGATGAAGTCAGAAGGAGACACTTTATGTGGATAGTTTTCTCAAGGAGTTTATCCATAAAGAGAAGGTAAGATATAGGATGACAACTAGTGGAGAGAGTAAGATCAAGCAACTATTTTGCAAGAATGGAGGAGATGTTTATAAGCAGCAAGAAAGGAGACAGTAGATAGAGACAGAATGAATAATAGAGAGAGTAAGGATGATGGGGAGGGGTACAATCTTCTGGAGAAGATGGGAATGGACATGATAAAAATGGATGTACAAGGGCTGACTGGCAAAGAGAAGGGCCAACTCTTCTTTCAAGATAGGAATGATGGAAAAGTTAGTAGGAAAATATATCAAAGTGATGTGAAATAAGGGGGCAGGAGAGAAAGAGCTAACTCCTAGTGAATGGAATAAATATTTCCAGGGAAGTAGAAAGCTAAATTCTGAGGTAAGATGGTAGAAAATAAGATATCTCAAGAGACTTGAGGAGAAATGAAAAGTTTTGGAACAATTTCTGTACAGTTCCTGTGGAGATTGGGGTAGCAAATCAATTAGGAAAAAATAGGATAAATGTCTTGCTGCAATGAAAATACAGTTAACATCAGATAATGTGAATTTGTAGTGGACTGATTCATCATGGTTTCTCGATTTTCTTTAGCTCCCTTCAGCAGCATGTGAATAGAAGCAAAAGAGGCAAAAGATGACAGTGATCTATACTTGGAGTTTGCCAAGATGTGAATGGTGACTGGACATGAAGGCAACAGATCAAGAGTAGAGAATAATAGAGGTAGAACTAGTTTATCAAAAGATCAAACTATGAAAGGGAGGAGGGTGGATCCAGTGCAAAGGTGAAATAAACAAGAAGTAGAACGTATTAAAAATCATGGGGAGGATGAAGAACGTTAGGGATCAAATGAAAGAGTGAACGATCAAAGATTAGGAAAAAAGGAATTTCAGAGTTCATGAACATGGAAGTAGAACACTTGTGTTATTGTGATAGGAATTTCAAGTGTATGATCATACCTGTGCATAGCTGAAGTGCAGTGCACGAATAGGTCACAGGAGTGGAAAAGATTGAAGAACTATGAAGTTAAGATGTTCAAGCATACATTAATACATATGCTAAAGTTTCCTACTAAGAGGGCAGGAATTGGAAGGAAAAGAAATTCTGAGTCAGGCACTGAACTCACTGAGGGAAGGAAAGAATCCCTTCTAGAACCACTTCCTCCTGCCTGGTAGGGGCTGCTGAGTATGCATACTAGAAGAAGAGTCTAGAAGTATCAAAAAAGGTAAAAAGTTTTCATTCTCATCACTAGTTCTGAGACCTCAGGTGATGATCCCATCATCCTGTCTCCTTGATTGTAAACAACATATTAACCTCAACAATAGTAGAAGGAGGGTGTCATGAAACAACCCAAGTTAAGCTAGATAGAGCAAAATTCTCAAAAAAGTCAAACCTTCACAACTGCATATATCATAAATATGACAGATAATTTTTAATACACAGGTTGACCCTGGCCATAGAAGTCTGTCAAAATATTAAAGGAAGATACAGATTTATAATTTTTTTTTCCTTTTGGTAATATCACCAAATGACAAGACAAAATTATGGAGGTGGGGAAAAAAAGAAAAATCTACATTTAGTGAAAAAATCCCTTCTTGAATGCCCACTCTCAAACATGCACAGAGTACCTGATACTTTCAGAACAACAAAGAGATTTATGATGATGTACAACGGAAATATCATAAGGAGAAGATTGTGCATAAGAAACCTTTCTTTCCAGGTAATAAGTTTTCAGTGACTATAGAGACTATTTTTTTTTTTGCAAATTTTTAAAAATTTTAAACTTAAATACAAAATAAGAAAAGGGAAACAAACTTAAATACTAAAACTAAAATAATACAAAAAAAGAAAGAAAAAAACATTGCCATATGCACAGCAGAATGTGAGAGAGGATTCAAAATATACAGCAATAAATTTTTGTTTGCTTCTTTTTAAGTTTTCTTTTGTTCTCTGCTGTGTACTTTTTATTTTGTTCTTTTTTACCCCTTATCCTCAGTCCCCTTCCATAAGGCTACAGCAGATGGAGCTCCGGCCTTGGAGTCAGGAGGACCTGAGTTCAAATCTGGTCTCAGACACACAACATATGATACTTACTAGCTGTGTGACCCTGGGCAAGTCACTTAACCCTGATTGCCTAGCAAAAAGCCAAAAAAAAAAAAAGAGTAGCTGGAATTTCCCTTTCCCTGGATACTTAAAAAAAAAAGGAAAGATCTTTTTGTGATTTAAAAGCTAAAACGTTCCTTTCTACATGTTAAGTTTTATAAAGAAAAATGTAAAAAAAACCTCTTTTTCACTATATGGGGAGACCGAAATTTCCACGTGCCAAAATAGAGCCCCAAAGCACTCTAATTTTGCTACTGACAGATGTGCATAATAAAAGAAAGCAATTCAGGCTAGGTGGATGAAGAATACTGATGTTGACTCCTTAACCTATTTTTTGTTCTTGCTTAAATTCATTTGCATATAAGTGAGAGAATCTTGGGACTGTATCAGATTGTTTGCACCCTAAGCAAAATAATTATCTAAAACAGAAACCTTTGATCTCCTCAGGGTTAGAAAAGCAAAGACTTAAGCTTAGCCTGAGGTTACTATGAATAGATTTTGTTAGCTGGGCATAAAGCTATGAATCAATGTATGAATGAGAAAACATTTTTTAAAGGCTTACAGAGTGCAAAGCACTGTGTTAAAAGATGGGGATACAAATAGAAAAGCAATATAGTCCCTGCTGTCATGGAGCTTACATTCTAATGGAGAGTCAATTTAGGACTAAAGTGTCAGCTTACCCTAGCAGACTGAAGCTAAGATTGATTAGCTGGCCTTGAAAAAATAATGTGTCTGTGGAGACTTTGACAGCAGCAGAACTTGTCAAGCAGCACTGTGCACCCAGCAATGAACAGGCACAGTGGACCCAGTAGAATGATATGCTCAGCTGAAACACTATACCTCGCAAGAAGCAGGTCCAGTAGAAACATTGGACTCAGAGAGTATCCAGAGAGTGGACACAATGACAGCACTACAATACACCACAAAGTACCAGCAGAGGACATCAAAGGCCAAGTAGAGGATCTTCACATATGGCCATTCTCCCTATTCACACCACGTACAGGTATATGCATAGTGGGACCCACTTGAGCACCCCCCTTTTTAAAATTAATTTATTTTTCGTTTTCAACATTCACTTTTATAAAATTTTGAGTTCTAAATTTTCCCCGCCTCCCTCCATTCTTCCCTCCCTAAGATGGCATGCAATCTAATACAAGCTATACATGTATGATCATATTAAACACATTTCCACATTAGTCATGTTGTGAAAGAAGAATCAGAACCAAAGTGAAAAACCATGAGAGAAAAAACAATAAAAGAAAGAGAAAAATAGTATGCTTTGATCTGCATTCAGATTCCACAGTTCTTTCTCTGGACGTGGGTAGCATTTTTCATCATGAATCTTTGGGAATTGTCTTAGATCATTGCATTGCTCAGAATATTTAAGTACAGTGTTCTTTTGGTTCTGCTCACTTCACTCAGCATCAGTTCATGCAAGTCTTTGCAGATTTTTCTGAAGTCTGCCTGCTCACCATTTCTTATGGAACAATAGTTTTCCTTGAGCCCCTTTGAAATGTTCTCTGAGTGAACCCCCAAATTAAGAAGGGATCCTTCTCCTATTTATGACTGATAAGGACCAGGCACCTTGAACCAGACATTATCATGATTAATGGCATTTCTTTTATCTTGTTGTTTTATGGACACTATTCTGTTATGACACTTTCTTCTTGTTATGACAATCCCTTGTTTATGGCTGACAGAAAAACCAGACATACTGGGGGCACTCTCTTGTTCTATGGAAACAATAATTTTGGCTGAGTCAGAAGGGAGGAGGGAGCACTTTCTTACTCTATGGATACATAATCTCCTTCAACTAACTTTTCTTTGAGTCTCAGTTTCAATGAGATTCCCATACATGCATGGTTCTGCTAGCTTATAGAGAATAAACAGCACATACATGACCTAATTTTGTCTCTTTTTAGACCAAACACTGAAGGTTGACAGTATATGTACATAAATGTGTACATAAAATTATATATGCATCACATATATACATGTGTGTGTATTTGCTGGAGTATAGAGAACATTCTATTGCAAATCTTACTACGCTATTTCATTAAATGTCTTTGCTTTGTACTAAATGCACTGTAAAAACAAAGGCAGTAAGAGATACTGTTTTGAGTGGATGTAGATCTCATACAATATCTTGAGCTTGGAGTAGCTTTCTAAGGACCCTACATGTGAGAGATGGGTGCCACAAGTACTACGTATAAAAAAAAAATCTTCAATTGTGCCCATGGATGAATTATTCCTCTCTTCTGAGAAGTATTTCTGGTATAGTATATACACTGATGCTTGGTATTTCTTTACACCTAGGAATCTCAAAGGTTTGTATAATAAAACCACCCATAGTTAGCCTGCCTGTGTAGAGGAATAATCTAAACATATAAAAATCTAGGTAGTAGGGAGACACATTTCAGCACCCTTCACCCATATGGCAGAGGAAAGTGCCAAGTCAAGTCAAACTAAAAACCATTTATTAAACACTTACGATGGTTCAGTAATGATCTACATTATGGAATCTGAAGAAAAGCAAAAACAGTCCCTACTCCCAACAAGCTTACATTCTAATAGATGAGATAATATATAAATAACTATAAATATGTAAAAAAATATACAGAATAGATGGAAGGCAATCTTAGAGGGGAAAACATTAATTAGTACCTCACAGGGACCAGGAAAAGCCTCCTATAGATTGTGTAATTTTGAGCTGAGCGGTCATGGAATTTAGGGAAATTAGGAGGCAAAACATTCAAGGTATGGGTGACAGCAAGTTCAAAGGCATAGAGACAATAGACGACGACGATGATGATGATGATGATAACGACAAAAGCTGACATTTAGATATCATCCACGGTATGCCACTAAAGGTGCAAAGTGTTTTACAAAGATTATCTCATTCGATCCTCACACTCTGCTCCCCAACTATAATGGCCTACTTTCAGTTCCTCATACATTACTCTCCACTTAGGTGACAAAGTAAATGGAGCACTAGAACTGAAATCAGGACCAGAGGAGTTCAAATCTATCCACAGGCACTTCCTAGCTGTGTGACCTTAGGCAAGTTTCGCTCAGTTTGGCTCCGCTTCCTCATTTGTAAATGGGGATAATAGCACCTATCTCCCAGGGTTGTTGTGAGGATCAAGTGAGTTAAAAATTGTAATGTGCTTGGCAAAGAGTAAGTGCCATGTGTTAATTATTATTATTATTATCATTATTAATGTAACATGCTTATCCGATAGCCAATGAGCAGACATACCACTAGAGCAAGGCTTCATCACCTCTTTCATATTATAAACTCTTGGAAATTTGGTGAAGACTATGCACCTATTCTCAAAATAATGTTTTAAAAGAATAAAAATACATATAATGGAAATCAACTAAATTGCATTTACCAAAAATTTTTTTATAAAACAAATTCATGGAGCCCTAGGTTAAGAAACCCTGTGAAATTCATTCAGGTTTTTGGAATCATTAATGATGAATTTTCTTTAGATGTGGCAATTCAGACATATTTATTCCTATAATCAAGATTCATATTTATCACATGTTTCATAGGCTAGTTCAAAAAGATAGTCTGCAAAGGGAAAATATTTGGGTTTTGATGGGAGTAAAATGTGTAAATCTTGCATATGATTTTGTCTATATTTCTCATTTGAGTCTTGAAGCAATGAGGACTTCCCTCAACTTACTGCACAGAGCTAAAGCAAGTCCAGAGCATATTTCAGAGACTGGCAATCAATTTCTTAAAAACTGAATCATACATCCCAATGGGAAGAATGAGCTAATTAGAGTCAATGGTTATCTATCTTCTTGGCACAAAGTGGCATGACTCCAAAAATTCTATTTCAGAGGAGAAATGTTGAGTGAGATAGTATACTAGCAGTTTCCACTGTAATGACACTTAATTGGACAGAATGAAGAAAAGCATTGGCAGGTATATGCAGGAGACTTTTCTGGGGCCATTAAAAGTAGGTCTTAAAAAATAAAATAAAATAAAATAAAATAAAAGTAGGTCTTTTGGGGAGCTTTGCATAAGGAGAGATCAGAAGATTTTTATTTTTTTAGGCATTTCCAGGATAGTCTTTAGGTATCTGTAGTTTCTCTTCTCTATTGAGGGACTAACTGAATAGTAACCCTAGGTAATTAAGAAATACGGTACAAAAATGTACCTGCTTTATGACTTGGGGAGGAGAGAAGATAAGCAGGCCTACAATGGGAGTGAAGATTACACATCCCTTTTTCAATTCCACTTATTTCCTCAGAAATTCAATATCACAAAAATGAAGAAGCTTATATATTAGCTTTCTCATCTTGAATCACTTCCCAAGGTTTAGTTTTCTGAGGGTCATGTAACATTTGACATATAGTATTTGGCAATGTTTTCAGCTTGACCAGATGCCTCTGAGTTTACTGGAGAGATTTCTCCAGTAAACTCAGAAGTATCTAGGCAAGTTAAAAACTTTAATATACTATACTAGACTAGAATCTATGTAAAGACTTTCAGAAACAGAGAAAAGGAAACTTAATCACAATGAAGATGATTCTAAAACTGGATTACGGAACAAGAAATTGGGAGAACAACAGGGAGATAAAAAATAAAACTTTAACTTGTAATTTTCACTTATATTTTAATTTTTATTAATCCTACTGCCCTTTACAATGTCCTACTCTAATATTTTATTTTGGTATGGAGAAAACACTAAGCTCTTAGAGGCTGTGACATTAAATGCAAGCTCTGCCTGATAAAAGACTTCTAGTATGGCCTGGCAAAAGAATAAATGTCTTTTCCAAAGATCTGCCTAGCTAAGCACAGAGAATGCATCACCAATAAGCTAGACATCTCATGAAGAATTCTTTGGTCAAGACAAATGATAAAATTAAAAGAAAAAAAAAAGACAAAATGGAACTTAGTCCTGTGTGGCTTCCTTCTGCTTCTGCAGTGATTATGTCTGAGAGTTGTTAAGAAGCATAGCATTTGGACTTTCTATAAACTTTAACTTAATTCTTGGTACCCTAAATGTTAGGTATCCAATAACCAATTATATCACTGGAGGTACTGAATTGTATCAGCGTTGAAATTCTTACTACAAATGAAGCCAGAAGACAAAAGGAAGTTATCTTTAAAGGGAAGGATAACATAAGCACATAAAGGCAAATTAAGGATCAGATAGAAGTGGTTTTCTTATGTATTCAGAAGCTATGAAAAAAAATTTCATGGGGCATTTGATCTCATATTATAGAAATAATTAAATGTTTGCCAAAAACAATCAGGAAAATAATTTCAGCTTATGTGTCAACATTGGTTGCAGAGGATGAGGCAGAAAAATTTTATGAAGAATCTGACAAGACCTACCAAATTAAATCAACATATACTTTGATACTCAATGATTTCAATGGAAAGATATACACAGAAAAGATGGTAAAAAATTTGTTGAAAAATTTGGCTCAGGATTAAAGAATGAAGGAGGCCAAAGGCTTGTATGCCTGTAGAAAATGCACTGCTTTAGACAACACATGTTTTCTTCAAGCAAAGAATAAGGAGGTGCTAACCAAAGCAAGCACCAAATATAATGAAAAAATCCTACTAATGTAATAAACAGGAAATGACTCCTTGCTCATGTAGAAAATATTCTGGAATCAGTAATTTGTAAAGAACAAGATCACTGACTTATGAAGGTAAAGATTAAAATAAATTATAATTATAGAAGAGAAAATAAGAATGAGAAAAATATATCACAGTTAGAACATCTCTATCTTGAAGTAATAAGCTATAGATGATTTAAAAAATGGAAAAGGAATGGATATAAAGACTTTGACACAGATTTTATCATATAAAATTTATTTTAAGTTTAACCAATTATATCCATTACCACAGTTAGACCAAAAAAATCTTAAAAACAGATTTGGTCAGCAAACCCCTACTCCCTTTCAAACCCCTGATCCCTCTGCCTAGTATATAGGTGAAAGAGCCAAAGGCAGTATCATTTTAAAATACAAAATCTTTGGTAAAATCTTACTTAAGAGGATGACACAAATTGTGAGCCACACCACATCAGAAAACAGTGAGAATCAGTTGAAAGAAAAGAATGTTTACAGAAAGGATAATAAGAGACCCAACTAAGCAAAGTCATTCCAAAAGCATTTAAGGATGAAACTAGAAGAACAACAAACAGGCCAAAAATTAAAATGATCTGTCAGGATTTTAACAAACTCTATCATCAAAGACAGTGGAACCACCACCTTTGGAATCAGACTTTACAGTACCATTAGTGTTGCTGCAGCAAGTGAAAATGGCTCCAAAGGGGGGAAAAAAAGATGGGTAAAGCAGCTAGAATAGATCAAGTATTCAAAGAGGACATCCATGCTGGAGGTGACACAATTTTGAGTAGTGAGGGATCAATTCTTAAGACACATGTAAGAGAAGAGGAAATTAAAAGCATGGAAAACCTATAGGCTATTACTTTTCAGAAAAAGGTGACCAAGAAAATATCAATAACTACTGCTCCATTCATTCTCCCATCTATATAAAATGTTCATGATAATTATCTACCACTGAAGACTTTCTTGATGAAAGCATAAGAAGAGAACAAGCAGGATTCTACAAATGTGATTCCACAGCAGACCATGTCTTTACAATCACACAACTGATGTTTCAGTTTAGGAAAATACAAGACCCCACACTGCTATTATTGTTTGTTGACTATAAAAAAAGTATTTTATTGGGGCAGCTAGGTGGTGCTGTGGATAGAGCACCAGACCTGGATTCAGGAGGACCTGAGTTCAAATCCAGCCTCAGACACATAACACTTTCTAGCTGTGTGACCCTGGGCAAGTCACTTAACCCCATTGCCTAACCAAAAAAAAAAAAAAAGTATTTTATTTGCCAGAATAAAATACTCCTTAAAGGTATTCCTCTAACAAATTGTTTCCTAAACATTTATCAAAATGAAATAAAATTCCCTGAAATATATAAAGGGATGTTTTTCCCTTTGATTATTAATGCTAAGTGGGGCATAAAATAGGGAGACATTATTGGCTCTTTGCCACAGTCATGAAGGAGGTCCAGGACAGAATCTAAGTTGAAGAGGGATCCCAACTGGAAGGTAATGTGCTCTAAATGCTCCTGTTTGTAGATGACATTTAACTGACTATATCAAGCCTAGGAACACTCCTAAATGAGATCCATAATCACTCAAGAGTTTGGCTTCATTATCCATACAGGAAAAAAACAAAACCAAAACCAAAACCAAGTGGATAAAGAATGCCTGTTGTCCAGACCATGATATGTAGCTAGATGGACAATTTAAAGAATACACCCATTAATAGATATGTTTGGGAAAGACAGTGTAAATGAATGATGAGATTGGTCCAAAGCTGAAAAGGAAAAAGGATGTGAATGAGATTGGCTTTGGGAAATCACAGAATTCTTTTAATCCCAACCTTCTCTTGGAAACGAAGGCCCATCTCTGCAACAGTAGTATTCTTCTACTTATGTTGTATGGCTATAAGTTATATTATTCTATGATCATTCAAGATTTTCCAAAGGGCAATGCGAGGCAGAGTATAACACATTACAAATGAGGAATTATGAAAAGAGTGTAATACATAACTTTACTAAAAGGTATGACTGGATAAAAAGGATGGGCTGGTCACATGAGAGTGAGGAACAACAGACAGAAAGGTTTACATGTTCAGTTACTTTCTGTGCAATGCAAAAAAAAGGTAAAAAAAGGCCCATGATAAATTCAGTTACCCCTATGGTGAATTTATGAAAGGACAATCTATGTCATAGTCATAGAGTCATACCAGATGGGAAGGCATGGATGGGTGGTTATTTGCATTATTAGAAGGAATTCCCACATTGATAAGCAGATAGAATCATTGCAGTATTTATATATTCCAGTATTTTTTACGAAGCTCAGAACACTAAAGAAAAACCTCAATCATATCCCAAACACCCTTGGGAGAAGAGAATCACAGAACATTAGAATCAGGAGCAATATTAGAAATTATCTAGTCCTATCCCTTAATTTTAAAGATAAGAAAACTGAGACCTAGAGAATTGAAATTATGGTACCAAGGTGTTAAGAATGAGTACGTGGCAGAGTAAGTAGCAGAGATTACAACATCTGATTCTTAGTTCAATTTTCTCTTCATTGTACCATAAAGCCTCCTCTTTTTACTTATTTAGTACTTATGTCCTGCCTACTTCCAAAAAAGATATCAAGTAGTTTGCAATATTATACACAATATAAAATAAAACAATTTTTTAAAATGGGAAGGATGTAAAAAATGATATTACCAGGCACCTGAGATGAGTTAATTATTTAGATGGACATTGAATTTAGCTCTGAATTTCCTGGCAGCTAAGGCAAAAAGGAAAACAAGATGGGTTATATGGTTCTAATTATCTTATTATAGGAAATATACACAAATTTACCCACAAAGGCAAACTTTTTCATTGCATTAACCCATCCTCCCCAACGGGACTCCCTCTCTCCACTGTGAAAGCTCCCAATCTCCTCACTTCTGAGCTAAGTATTGGTCCTGAAGGGGCATTATAATCTAACTTCTATCCAGAAACTCAGAGCAGCTGCACAGGTTCCAATTGGAAAATTTCCCTCCTGCCCCAGTGTGTAAACTTCATGTCCCTCAGATCAACTTGTGGCTAAGGTATACACCTCTCAGAGGGTGTGTTGTGCCCTCCAAAACAGTAATTTATGAGTGAAAGCCCTACCTTTTCCCTTTTTTCTTGTGGATAAGATGGACTGAATTACCAAGGATGAACAAATATGGATTGGTTATAATCTTCATCATAAATTTACATTATCTTTCCCTCAAAACTCAACTCTCCTCCAAACATTCCTGTTACTATCAAGGGCACCACCAAACTTCCAGTCTCCTAGGTTGAGGAACTAGATGTCATTTTTAAATCCTCATTCTCTCTCACTCATTATATCTAGCCAGTTGTCAAACCTTGTCATCTCTCTACAACATTTATAGATAATATAGATAATACAGATAATAATCTGTCCCTTCTCTTTACACACATCACAGCCACTACCTAGCATGGGCCTTATCACCTTTTACTCGGACAACAGCTTCCAAACTGGTCTCCTAGACTCAAGTCTCTCCTCTGCCCAGCCTATACTCCACAGAGTTGACAAAGTAATTTTCCTAAAGAACAGGTCTGACCATATGACTCCCCAACTGAAACTTCAGTGGCTCCCTATTACTCGAAGATTAAATGTTACTTCATCTTTCTCTCATCCTTTCAAAATATCAATTTTACATAAATTTTTAACTCACATAATTATTAATTCAATAGTATATATACACAATTTATAAATAAAATAAATATGTGCCTATTAGGAGTACATGCTCAAATTTTATTTTATTTTTTTACTGATAGGGGTATGTGATTAAAAAAATCTGGAGATAATTGCATTAAATGATTTGTCTCAAATATCAGTTCTCTTTAAAAAGCTTTTTGCAAATTCTAGGTCATGGTCAATTCTTGGCTTAATTCTCAGGTAAGTGGCTAAAGTTCTATGTTGTTGGTTGAAGTAGGATCCATATGTTTTTAATTCCAGATATAAGGGAGGTAGAACTGTTATCATTTTACAGAATTTAAAGTGATTGATTTACATATCCCTAGCCTGAATCAAGACTTGAACCTATTTAAATTCTGATAAAGGTTTACAGAAGCCTCTAGGTAGGACCAGTATAACCCTCAAAACAGAAGGATGAATTTGATCAATCATTTGAACATGTACCTGATTGAGACCCCAGAATAGACTGCCATATAACATGGAAAAGTAAATTTGAAAATTTTAAGCACAAATTCTATTAACTGTCTTGGTCATATCCTTAGGACTTATGAGAAAGAAAGTAGAGGTAAATTTCTTCATTTGGACAGAAAAACTAATGAAAAAATAACTTGTCCAGGTTCAGTGAGTTGGTGGTAAAGTTGAAAAGGAAATCCATGTTTCCTGACTCCCTGTTGGCTAGAACAGTGATCTTTAGAAAGGGCAGGAAAGCTACGGGACAGACTCCTTAATGTGAGGAAAAATAACTTATTGCAGCTTTGGAAAGTTTACTTACCAGACCACAGATGGAGCCCATCAAAGCCATAGGAGTATAGGTCATCACCGACACCGTTGCCTCCCCAACCTTCTCCACCACCAGGGTAAGGAGCATAGCCTGGTGAAGAAGCCCAGCCTACCCGCAGGTGTGTGGGTTCTGCTGTTATGAAAGGATCCACTTGATCTATTATAAGCTCAAAGTACCATTTCCTGTACTGAGCTGAGCCTTCAGCAACTCCCAGGAAAATATTTGGCCGGATGCTGAAATGGAATGTAAAAATTAGTTAACACCCACAGACACTGCAGGACAACGAAGTGCAGAAGGTCAGGGAAAAGAAGGGAAGGGCTGATCATTGTGTATCTATAAAAGGGACATGCATTTATTATTATTATTATTGTTATTATTATTATTACTGAAAAGTAGGAATTGTAGGTACTTTTGGGACTTAGCAGTTAACAATGCCTCCTCCAACTGGGAATATAAAATAAAGATTTACATTGATTCTCTGCACCACCACAAACTTTCTCATTTCTGCTATAAAAGGACAATGACAGTTTATATCTACACCCAAACTGGTTTGGAATCCTACATTCTTAATGGAGATTATTTTACAATTATTAGGAGTAGCCCCTAGAAATCAGTTATAACTGAAGAAGATTCTTGGCAATGGCTTTCCAATTTTGAGGTTATTATTATAATATTTTATGCATTATAATTTGCCTATTTGTCTGGGCTAGAGCTTGACTTGAGGCAGAGTTTACTTTCAAAGGTCCAGTTCCTTTTACCAAGGACAGTCAAATTCTCTTATGCTCTAGGTCTTTTCTGGAAAATTGGATAAAGAGCTGGTGATAATGGAAAAACCTGTTTTTGAAAACCTGGGCCCAGTAAAATTACAGTTTTATCTTCCTCTATTTAAAAATGTTTTATGTGTTGCTCCTAAAAGGTAGAAGTGGAACAAAGACAGAAGAAAGGGCATTTAAATTTTTTTTTCATTTTAAGGGAAAATAATAATGTGTCTAAGCAATAATTTTCTTTAGCTGGAGATGTCTGAATTAAATCTGCATAATAATCCTTCACTCTTAAGTCAGCTTGTCTGGTTTGTCCTCTACATGTAACTGTGTAACTTTATCCTTTCAGTGGAATTAAGTTGGTCCCTGTCTAACAAAAGAAGGGGGAAAAAAGCATGACTATCAAATCAGGAGTAGTTAGGGTTAGATAGGACCTGGGGCTAAACTATGAAATGACCCCAGCACGTAGAATATAAAATTACTGATAATCAAATAGCCTGTTGCTGGATTTCATAATTTCATCAAGCATTTAAAACTATTGTTATTATTTACAGACAATTAATGTTTGCAAATTGTTGCAATAACTAGTTTTTATAGATTTCTATATAGTTTACTCATATAAATGATTTGCAAAATGAATCTGCTTTGTGGTTGTGCACAGTTTTTAATTCCTGAGAACTCTAAAGAATACATTTTACATTCATGTCAAGTCTCTTAAACCCACAGGGTTTTAACTAGGCTAATTCTCTTCAATTTTTCATCCCAAATAGACCTTATAAACAGTTAATGTAAAATGGTCAAGCTAGGAGAAGCCAGAAACATGCTCAGGAGCACTAGAGGATGCTGTACTTATCACCTTTTGTCATCGGCAATTGGAGCACAGAAGAAGATTGAGAATGCTCTGCCATCTTATATAAATTCCAAGAAAGGAGAGGCCAAATATTTTTCCCCTCCCTTTGTAGCCCAGACAAGGTCAAGTATGGTTCTTAGCAACATAATAATAACCCTACCTTGTCACATCATTAATCAGCCGAGTCTGGAGAAGCAAGTCTCTTCGGGGCAGCAGGTTGTCACAGATAAGATTCTGGTTGGCTCTTACTGCAACCCCATTACAGAGACAGAGAGAGCAAAGTACATCAAGAACCTGCAATGATACAGACAATAAAAATCACCAGGCAGTATACACGGAAAAGAAGCCTAAAATCCATGATAAATTCCAGAAATGAACCACTATCATACTTTACTACCGGGTGGGAGGATGTGCTAAGAAGTTCCAGAATTAGGCCCCAGGAAAGTGATGAAAATGTATGTAAAAGTGTAAAGGCTACTCACTTATCAGTGGACTGTAGCTAGAGGATCATTTTCCACCCTCGGTCACATTATTGTGTCTCCCTTCTCCCTCCTTCAGAAATGTATTGGTTTTGTAGGAGCAATTATATTTTCTTTCTAAGCCTAAGGGCTTAGATTGATTAGTAGTGTGTCGGGGGCAAGTCCTATAGAGTTATAAATTAATGGTAAATAAAAAGAATGCAAGGACCATATATTGAATTGGAGCCTTTTAGCATAGCTAAGAATTATGATGATCTGAAGGTGACTTCTAGGATCACAGTATGTTAGAGTTGAAAAGGATCTTAGAAGGGGCAGCTAGGTGGCACGGTGGATAGAGCACCGGCCTTGGATTCAAGAGGACCTGAGTTCAAGTACGACCTTAGATACATAATACTTACTAGCTGTGTGACCTTGGGTAAGTCACTTAACCCCATTGCCTAGGTCCCCCCCCAAAAAAGGATCTTAGAAATCATTTAGTCAGTCAACCAGTAAACATTTATTAAGCACCTACTATGTACCTGACACTGTGCTAAGTGCTGGGAGTACAAAACAAAATGTAAAAGACAGTTCCTGCTTTTGAGGAACTCAAAATCTAATGAAGCAGACAGCACGCAAATAACTATGTACAAACAAATATACAGAATAAAATAAAAACAATCTATAGAGGGAAAGTACCAGAATTTTTTGAAAGTTTATTTATTTGTTTTTAGTTTTCAACATTCACTTTTATAAGATTTTGAGTTCTAAGTTTTCCTCCCTCCCTCCCTCCTTTCTCCCATCTCCAAGACAGCCTGCAATCTGATATAGGCTATACATGTGCAATTCTATTAAACATATTTCCACATTAGTCATGTTGTGAAAGAAGAATCAGAACAAAAGGGAAAAACCATGACAAAGAAAAAAGAGAGAAAATGGTATGTTTTGATCTGCATTCAGACTCCACAGTTCTTTCTCTGGATGTGGATAGCATTTCCACCATAAGTCTTTTGGAACTGTCTTAGATCATTGCATTGTTGAGAAGAGCTAAGTGTATAAATCTGGTCATCACACAATGTTGCTGTTATTGTGTACAATGTTCTCCTGGTTCTGCTCACTTCACTCAGCATCAGTTCATATAAGTCTTTCCAAGTTTTTCTGAAATCCACCTGCTTATCATTTCTAATGGAACAATACTATTCTATTACATTTTTATATCACAACTTGTTCAGCCATTCCCCAATTGATGGGCATCCCCTTAATTTCCAATTCTTGGCCACCACAAAAAGAGCTTCTATAAACATTTTCGTACATGTGGATCCTTTTTCCTTTTTTATGATCTCTTTGGAATATAGACCTAATATTGGTATTGCTGAATCAAAGGGTATGCACAGCTTTATAGCCCTTTGGGCATAGTTCCAAACTGCTCTTCAGGGTGGTTGGATCAATTCACAACTCTACCAACAATGTATTAGTGTTCCAATTTTCCCACATCTTCTTCAACATTTATCATTTTCCTGTTTGATAGGTGTGATGTGATGCCTCAGAGTTGTTTTAATTTGTATTTCTCTAATCAATAGTGATTCAGAGCATTTTTTTCATATGATTACACATAGCTTTAATTTGCAAAGGTACTAGAATTAAGGGGAATTGGGAGAGGATTCCTGGGGAAGATGGGATTTTAGCTGGGACTTGAAGGAAGCCAGTGAAATCAGGAGGCAGAAATGAAGAGGGAGGACAGGGTCTGCCTATGGGGAAGGTAGGCTTCAGTTTCCACATCTGTAAAATGGGAGTAATAATAGCACCTACCTCCTGGAGTTGCTATGGGGATAAAAAGGAGATATTTGTAAAATGCTTTACAAACTTTAAAACAGAGGCATCAAGCTTGATCTTGAAAACCTCTCTAGTACAGTCAAACATGAAGAAAATATAACTAGGAAATGGCTAACAAAATAAATAAAAATGCAATACCACATAATGTTAATTTGTGGTTTTCTACATCAGTATGTAGCTTGTAGGGATCTGTTTCTATTTGAATTTGACACCACTGCCTTAAAGCACCATAGAAATACTAGTTATTATTATTATTATTGTTGTTAGCTCTGTGACAATAGACAAGTCACTTTACTTCTGGGGTTATTCCTCATTTATAAAATGAGGAGATCAGACTAGGTGGCCTCTTCAAGTCCCCTTCAGCTACACAACTTAAACTGCACCAAAAAAATGGTAACCATGTTGGTACTACCTCTATATTTTATAGATGGAGACACCAAGGAAGTTAAACTGTTCCTGGAGTTTAGACTAACCATCTATATACTAGACTGCATTATTTCATTCATTCTTACATTTTTTCACTCAGACTTGGTTCTTTAGTCACAAAAGAACAAGCTATGCTGGATTTGGGATAATTCTTCCTTTGCTTTGCTTTAGTTGCAAATACACCAATCACCTGATAAACAATGACAACAGTAAGATACTTTCCACCACACACAGAAGTAAGATCTATATTTTAATTGTTCATAATGGCCATTCAAAGCTCAATATTTAATGAAGTAGCTATATGTTGATAGCATTTTTGTCTGTAAATCTTAAAACCAATTTTCTGCATGACTTCCTGAACGTCAACTGCATGACAGAAAAGTAAAAAGAAAATTTGTGAGGTAGTAGAAAAGAATAGCAAAGGCATTTTTATGCCAAGATCTTACTATAAAAGTTCTATAAAATGTATTAATTATGGAAATCTGAACTCCAAAGAATAATTTCTCATTATAAGAAAGGGCCCTAAATGGTCAAGATATTAAATGTAGTGTACAATATATTTATGGCAGTTCTTTCTGTAGTGGTAAGGAATTGGAAATTGAAGGGATGCCCACCAATTGGGCAATAGCTGAACAAGTTGTGATATGAATGTAATGGGATACTATGGTTCCATTAGAAATGATGAGCCAGGTGGGTTTCAGAAAAACCTGGAAAGGCTTACATGAACTGATGCTGAGTGAAGTTAAGAGAACATTATGCACAGGAACAGCAACATTGTATAATGACCAACTTTGATAGACTTAGCTCTTCTTAACAATGCAATGATCTAAGACAATTCCAAAAGACTCATGATGGAAAATGCTAACCACATCCAGAGAAAGAACTATGGAGTCTGAATGCAGATCGAAGCATACCATTTCTTTTTTTTTTTTTTTTTCTTCTTTCTTGTGTTTTTTTCCCTTTGGTTCTGATTCTTCTTTACAACATTACTAATATGGAAATATGTTTAATGTGATTGTACATGTATAGCCCATATCAGATTGCATGCTGTCTTGAGGATGGGGGGAGGGGGGATGGAAGAGAACAGGGAAAAATTTAGAACTCAAAATCTTATAAAAGTGAATGTTGAAAACTAAAAATAAATAAATTTTTAAAAGATATTAAATGTAGCCTTCAACTAGCTTATTGAGCACTCTTCTATGTTTAGCCTGAGAGGGAGGAGAGAATGACAAAAACTTTGCTCCAGCAGTCTCAATAAAAGTCAAGTTTAACCTACACCCATACCAAGAGAGACAGAGAGAGAGAGAGAGAGAGAGAGAGAGAGAGAGAAGAGAGCAAGTGAGCAATGTTCCCTGTAAGAAATTCACAGCCCAATAGGGCCTTACAGCTAAAGCTTTGCTGGAAGGCATTTTCTTTGAATATAACTAGAGAATGAGTACAAATTCTGCCCTGCCTCACTTAACCCCACCCCCAACCACCACCACCACAAAAAAAAAAAATTTGTGATCTTTGGAAGACAAGGTCATTCTACCCTAAAAAGAAAATGAGAGATTAAATGGAGAGAAGGAATAGTATCCGCTGGAATTCTGCCTAATAGCCTAACATCATATTAATCTTCCTTGTTTGTTTTGTGGAATTGATTTAATCCTGGGTATGAGTCTGCCTGGAAAGAGGTGGAACATCCTAGCCCTCTAGCCAGCCATTCCATCATACCCCTTTGAGTCACCCTAAGTAGGCTCCTAGAACTCTACCTCCAACAGCTGCCTCACCTAAGCGTCTCTTCCACCTCCAGCTTTCCAGCTAATACACTATTGACTCCCTAAGAGGACTCTATGAGGAGACTGAACTCCTGGGGATGGTGAGAGCCAGAGTGATCTGGGTTTAATAATTGGCCCCAGCCCAACCCTCACTCATTGTTTAGCTTTTAATGGCTCAGAGTGAGTGTAAATAGCAACTGTTTCTTTTCTGACCAGAAACTTTGATGGTCTTTAACGCCTTGATTCATTCTTTTGTGCAGGCAAAGTAGGCCATCTTTTTACTTCAATTCTTACCTGGCCTTTAACTATTGAATGGATGTTACTTCAGACAAACTGAAACCTGGGAAAGACCTTAGCTTACAAAGGCCAAGGTTTCCCACAGCATCCAGGGCCACTGCCAGTAGTCCTAACCTGTATCTTGCCATTGGACTCCTATGATTCTGGAAGAGAGAGGAGGGCTTATGACTGCACAGCTCTGTCTCACTTAAATCCAATTCACTTGCAAGTCAAGACATCACCCTCCTGATGTCATTGGTCTTCTTCGAGAGCAAAGGATGAACAATAACAGCAAGGGATGATGATAATCCAACTAAATTCATTCTTCAATGATTAACAAACTCCCACCTTGACTTTCTTAGCCTCTCCTTCCCAGCGATATTGAACCTTCTATCATTGTTGATGCTTCATATACAAAGTCTTTCTGAAGGCTCCATCCATAACTGTTAGTGCTCTCCTTTCCAAATTACTTAAAAAAACCAACACCACTTTTTTCAAGGGATGGTGGGGAGCTATTGACATGTATACAGATATTGTTTCCCATCAGTAAAATTAACTGTCCTTGAAGGTAGGGATTGTTTCATCTTTATTTTTGTATCCCTATCACCTTTGTATAGCAAGCACTAAAGCATGGTACTTTGGGCATAAGTGCCTCTCACTAAATGTTTGTTGAAGAAACTGAATGAATGTGGCACCCAGAAAAGCTAGCCTGATCTCAGGTTGCCTTGAGAGATATAATGTTCATGCAAAGGGAGTTGATAATCTGTAGACCACATCTGGAGCATTTTGTTGAGTTCCAGTCAAAGAATTTTGGAAGGACACTGATAATTTGGAGAGGAGGAAGACCAAGATAGTAAAAGGCCTTGAGATAATGCCAATGAGAGATGAAGGAAATGAGTATGTTCATCCTGAAGAAGACTTAAAAGGGATGTGATTATCTTTATGTATGTGAAAAATTGCTATGTCCTAATTGGTCCTAAAAGATAGAAATTAGAAGCAAGTGGGTAGAAGTTGAGGTAGCTGGTAGAGAAGTGGACTGGGTGTTGGTGCTGAAGTTAGGAAGACCTAACTTCAAATCTCACCTCACAAACTTCCTAGTTTGGTGATCCTGGGAAAGTCACTTAACCTCTGTTTGCTTCATTTTCCTCACTCGTAAAATGAAGATAATAATAGTACCTACCTCACAGGTAAGTTGTAAGGATCTAATGAGATAATACATATAAAGCATTTAGCACAATGACTAACATACAGTAGAAACTATATGAATACTTATTCCTTTCCCCTTCTAGAAATTTCAAAGATGAAAGGCAAAAAGAAAATTTCCTAATAATTGAAGGCATCCAAAAGTGGAAGGAGATGCCTCAGGACATAGTGGTTTCTCCCTCACTAGAAGTCTTCATGCAAAGTCCAGATGTTAGTAATTCTGTAGAAGGGATTCTTGTTCAGGTATGGGGTAGACTTGATGTTCTCTAACATTCCTCCCAACTCAGACATGCTGTGATTCATTCATTCATTCAGAAAGCAGATGGGCACATAATAAATAATCAATGTAAACAGTCACTTGCCTCAATCTAGAAGTATCAACTTTCCTGAGAGAAACTGTGGGCTGATAAATATTGGTACCCATCTACTGTTAGAGTTCTCATCTTTTAATCTTATCTTAATCTTTTAAGGGGCATATACCATATATATATATATATGTCTATATACATACATACATACATACATATATATATATACATATATATATATATTCAGTAAAGTAAGTAAAGGAACCATTTTTAAAATTCTGATTATCAGCCACATACTCCCAATGTAGCTTCAGCAAGACGAACAGGATCTTATGTGAAGATAACAACAGCAAGTGAAGAGGATAAGATACAAGCTGGTAAATTAGTCAGTCAATAAGCATTTATTAAATACTTATTTTGTGCCAGATATTGTGTGATGTCTCTTACTAGAATGGCCTCAAGAGACTTTCAATGAAGCTACAGAAGATTATCTTCTTTTGTCAATTTTTTAACTTAGGAAAAGCAATTATTTTATCCATCTGTTTACCTCTACAGACTATAAAATATAAAAGAATGTCAGAAAAATAGTAACTTGTCCCAGGACTATTTATAACTGAACAGGATTTTAAAAAGCTGAGAAAAAGGAATATATATATATATATATATATATATATGTATATATATAGACATATGTGTATGTCTATATGTATGTACATGTATATGTTTTATAATATGGACTTGTGACCAATGTAAACTAGCGTCTGCCACATACAGTCTTAGAGTATTTCCATGGGCACTGAAAGGTTAAATGATTTATCTATGATGACACAACTATGATGTATTAGAGGCAAGAATTGAATCTGGTCTTCCTGACTTCAAGCCATTCCCTCTAGCCAGTATTCCCTATTGCCTCATATAACAGCAGTTAACATGTTATGTATCACTTTACATTTTATAAAACACTTAATATATGATATCATGTCTGACCTCACCACAATACTGAGGCATCAAGTTGATTTCATCAACTACAAACATATGCTGGGCCTTTGACACTGCTTAACAATTCTTCTACTCCATCCTTACTGATACTTTATTTCATTCTTTTATTTAAAAAAAAAACTTGAATTTAAACACCAATAACATGAGCATTGCCATAAATACAACAGAACACAAAATAAGGATAGTATATAAAATAATAAATTTTCAATTTCACAGTGTTTTTTATTTTGTGTGTGTATATATACACACTGTGTATATTTGTATATATAGTGTGCGTGTATATATATGCATATACACATATATGTATGTATATGTTTACACACATATATGAGTGTATGTATATGTTTACACACATATATATGTAAACATGTTACTTTCAAAACTGTTCTATTGGGACTTCCTTCTGAGCATTTTAAAAATGTTTTGGGACAGCTAGGTGGCGCAGTGGATAGAACACTGGCCCCGAAGTCAGGAGAACCTGAATTCAAATCCAACCACATAATACTTACTAGCTGTGTGGCCCTGGGCAAGTCATTTAACTCCATTGCCCAGCAAAACAAAACAAAAACAAAAACAAAAACAAAAAATGTTTCAATGGTGCTCTTTTTTTTTTTTTTGCATGTTAACTCCCCCCCTCTCTTCCCATTCCAATTTTAAAAAAGGAGGGCGGAAGTTTGAAACAAATAAGCACAGTAAAGCAAAGCAAATCCATACAGTAGGAAGATCTAAAATTATATGCTTTTTTTATTCATTGATTTGATCACCTTTCTGTTAGGAGGTACGTAACATCCTTTATCATAATAAAACCTTTGAAGATAGTGTCGATCATCACACTAATCAGAGTTTTTAAGTCTTTCAAAGTTGTTTTTCTTTGCTTTCTCCCCCAAGTGTTTTTTAAATTTTTTGTAAATTTAATTTCACTTTATTTTCAGTTCCAGATTCTTGCCTCACCTCTGCCTTTCCCCCTGCCCCATTATTGAGAAGGCAAGAAATACAAAACTCACTGCAGATATGAACTCATGGAAAACAAATGTCCACATTATCCATGTTCAGAGTGGTGTAGGGTAGTGAGGGAGAAAGAAAGAGGAATAAAAAGAGAAAGGCAGGAAGGAAAAAAGGAAGGAAGGAAGGGAAAAATATACTTCAATCTGTACTCTATCTGGAAATAGAATTTTTCATCATGAGCCCTTTATAATAGGGGTGGGTCATTTGCTGCTTGGAGTTATTAAGGCTTTTACAGCTGATTAACTTTATGATATTGTTGTTACCATGTAAACTGTTCTGGTTCTGTTCATTTCACTTTCATTAGTTCATATAAGTCCACACAAGTTTTTATGAAACCACTCCCTTCATTATGTCCTACAGCATAATAGTATTCCATCACATTCCTATACCACAACCTGTTTCCCAATTTATGGACATGGCCTTAGTCTCTAATTCTTTGCTCCCACAAAAAGGGCTGCTATAAATATTTTGCACAATGAGACCTTTTCCTTTTTCTATAATTTCTCTGGGATATAGACCTAGAAGTGTTATTATTGGGTCAAAGAGTATGCACAGTTTATAATTTGAAGATGAGAGTACAGTTTCAAATTATTCTCCAGAATGGTTGGAGCAGTTTAAAGTTAAACTAACAGTGCATTAATGTCCCTATTTTTCTACATCCTCTGTAGCATGTCATTTTCCTTTTCCATTATGCTGTTTAGTTGTTTCAGTCCTATCTGACTCTTCGTGACCCCATTTGGGGTTTTCATGGCAAGTATACTAGAATGGTTTGTCATTTCCTTCTCTAGCTCATTTTACAGATGAGGAAACTGAGGCAAAGAGGGTTAAGTGACTTGCCCATGATCACATAGCTAGTGTCTGTCATGTTAGCCAATA
This sequence comes from Vombatus ursinus, assembly GCF_900497805.2. Lineage (NCBI taxonomy): Eukaryota > Metazoa > Chordata > Mammalia > Diprotodontia > Vombatidae > Vombatus > Vombatus ursinus. The sequence goes on along the minus strand of NW_020954572.1, from coordinate 30,202,012 downwards.
TGATAGGTGTGAGGTGGAACCTCAGAAATTTTTTAAATTCACATTTCTCTAATTATTAATGGTTTTAAGCACTTTTTCTTATTACTATTGATACTTTGATTTCTTCCACTGGAAACAAATGACTATTTATCAATTGGGAAAGAGTTCTAATTCTTAAAAATTTGGCTTAGTTCCCTAAATATTTGAGAAATGATGTCTAAACTTGCTGTAAAGATTCCCCTCGACCCAGTTTCCTGCTTTTCTTTTAATTTTAGCTGCACTGGTTTTGTTTGTACAAAAACTTCTAATTTGTGTACCTAATCTGTTCCACTGATCAATCATTCTATTTTTTTATCTAGTATTAAATTATTTTTAATGGTTACAGCTTTGTTGTATAGTTTGAGATCTGGTACTGCTAGGACCCTCTCCTTCCCATTTTTTTTTATTGATTCTCTTAATATTTTTGCCTTCCGTTCCTCCAGATGAATTATTGTTTTTTCCTGGCTCTATAAAGTAATTCTTTAATGGTTTTATTGGCACGGCACTTCAAAAGTAGATCAATTTAGGTAATATTGTCATTTTTATTATATTAGTTCAGTATACCTATGAGCAATTAACATTTCTTCAATTATTCAGATCTGTATTTGTGTGAAATGTTTTCTAGTGGTGTTCATACACTTCTCATATGTGTCTTGGAAGATAGACTAGGAAGCAATTTATACCATCTGCAGTTATTTTAAATGAAATTTCTCTTTCTGTCTCTTCCTGTTGGATTTTGTTGGTAATATATAGAAATGTTGATGATTTGTTTGGTATTATTTGTTATCCTGCAACTCTGCTGAAGTTGTTAACTTTTCAGTTAGTTTTTTTTAGTTGACCCTCTAGAGTTCTCTATGTAAACCATTATATTTTCTGCATTATGGTACAATAATATTCCATTCCATTATCAATATTAGTTCAGCCATCTCATAAATGATGCCCCTGCCCCTGTTTCCAACTTTTGATTGCCCCACCCCCTTATTCCTTCTTCAGGATCATGAAATCTGTTTTGCTTGTGACTATTCCCTCTCCAGTATTAGCTTTCATTTTGATAACTACTCTCCCTTCCCTGAACATTGCCCTGTTGCATGATATATTTTCACATCAAAATCTGTATGTAGGTGTGTGCTTATATGCACTATGTGTTCAACCCTCTTTTGCCAGCTCAGCCTCCCAAATAACTTTGCCTTTCTAGGTTTCTTTTGACTTCTGTGTTTTCATTTCAAAGTTCCTACTCAGTTCTAGTCTTTTCATCAGGAATGCCTGAAAATCCTCTATCGCAATAAAGATCCATTTAATTCCCTAAAGGATTACACTCAGTATAGGAAAATAAGTTATTATGGGTTGTAAGTCTTTTTTTTTTTTGCCTTTTAGAATATTATATTCCAAGATCTTGAAGCTAAGTAGATGGTATAGTGGGTAAAAATCAGGAAGACTTGAGTTCAAATACCATTTACCTATGTGACCCTATATGAGTCATTTACCCTCTCTTGGCCTTCTGGTTCTTGGCCTCTGGTTACCTTAAAACAGGGGTAATAATAGCACCTGCCTCATAGGTTTGGTGTGAGGATCAAATGTAATAATGAACGTATAGTACCCTGCAAACTTTAAAGCATTATGTGGTTTTTCCCCCGTTTGAGTTTGAAATGACAAGGTTTTGAATGATCCTAACTGTAGTTTCTTGATCCTTCAACTTTCCTTTCTGCTCTTGAAGTATTTTCTTTTTCTTTGACATGGAAGTTCTCAATTTTGCCATTCTTGGGATTTTTCTTTCTGGAGTTTCATTCAAGAAGTGATCAATGAATTCTTTCTGCACTTTACTCTCTGGTTCTAATAGGTCTGGGTATCTTTCATTTATGATTCCTTGAAACATAGTGTCCAGGGGCAGCTAGGTGGTGCAATGGATACAGCACCAGTCCTGGAGTCAAGAGGTCCTGAGTTCAAATCTGGCCACAGACACTTACTAGCTGTGTGACCCTGGGCAAGTCATTTAACCCTAATTGCCTCACCAAAAACAAAAAGAAAAAAAAAGAAACATAGTGTCCACACTTTTTTAAAATTATAACTCTTAGGTACTCTAATGATACTTATATTACCTCTCTTTAACTTGTTCTTCAGATCAGTTGTTTTTTATACTTACATTTATTTGCATTTTATGTATATTTCCTTCTATCTTCAGTTTTTAATTTTTATTCTAATATTTCTTATTATATCATGAAGTTCTTGATTCTTTTCTGATGATTCTAATTTTCAGGAAGTTTGCTAATTGGGTAAGAGTTTTTCACTTTCTGTTCTAAGCTATTTATTCTTCCAATTCTTTTCTCCAGAGCTTTAATTTAAATTTCTTTAGCTTATGCTTCATTCCTTTTAGATATTTACGTAATCTTTGTGGAAAAGATCTACCATTCTCAAGTTCAGATATCTAGGGGTGTGGGGTAATAAAAGAAGGTGGAGGTCAGAGCTGGAATCCAGGTGACCTAGAGGAAAACTAACCAGGAATGACCATTGGCTAGATATTTGAAGTTGAGAATAATAAATCTTCAGAGCCTCCTCTAGTGTCTCAGGACACAGCTAGAGATCCTGCATTGCTTGCTGTGAATGCTGATATGTCAGGCTGCTCAGTTCAACTTCCAATTATATTCAATGTCCCTAGTATGCATTTCTGACTAACCTGGGGTTTTCTCAGGGGATCCCTCCTCTCTTTTTACTTCATGATATAGTCTTGCACGTTGCACACATCACTGGCCATTTCCTGCATAAAGCTTTCCTCAATACCTTAAATAAGACTGTGATAGTAACAACCTTCCTCTCCCAGAACTCACTGGGTAACACAGTGGATAAAGCACTGGGCTTGAAATGAGGAAGACTCATTCAAATTTGGACCCAGACACTTCCTAACTGTGTAACCATAAGCAAGTCATTTAACCTCTGTTTGCCTCAGATTCCTCAACTGTAACATGGGGATTATAATAGTATCTACACCTCAGTGGGTTGTTGTGGGAATCAAACAGGTAATATTTGTAAAAATGCTTAGCACAATGCCTGGCATATAGTAGGCACTGTATAAATGCTTATTCTTTCTTTCCCCTCTTGCACAGAATTTTGCTTTGAAAATCTCTGATAAACTTAATTATAATAAACTACATTATGTGGATATCTGTATAACAATTTCTTTTTTAATTTAATATTTTATTTTTCCTAATCACATGCAAAAAGTTTTTAATGTTATTTTATTTAAATTTTGAATTCCAAATTGACTGTCTTCCTCCCTTCCTTCCCCTTCATTGAAATGGCAAGCAATTTGATTAATGTTATACATGTGCAGTCACACAAAACATAATTCCATATTAGTCACGCTGTAAAAGAAAATACAGGCAAAAGAAAAAAAGAAAAAGAAAGTTGGAAAAAAGTATGCTTTGATCTGCATTCAGACTCCATCAATCTTTTCTCAGGAGGTAGGCAGCAGTTTTCATCATAAGTCCTTCAGAATGGCCTTGGATCACTTTATTGCTGAGAATAGCTAAGTCATTCACAGTTGATCATCATACAATATTGCTGTTCCTGTGTACAATGCTTTCCTGGTTCTGCTCATTTCACTTTTCATCAGTTCATGTAAGTCTTCCCAGGTTCTTCTGAAAATATCCTGCTCATCATTTCTTATAGCACAATAACATTCCATCAAAATAAAATACCACAACTTGTTCAGCCATTCCCCAATTGACTGGCAACCCCTCAATTTCTAATTCTTTGCCATCAAAAAACAAAAGAGCTGCTATAAATATTTTTTTGTACGTATAAGTCTTTTTCCTTTTTTTTTTCTTTTTGGGACACAGACTTAGAAGTGGTATTGCTGGGTCAAAGTGTATGCAATTTTATAGACCTTTGGGCACGGTTCCAAATCATTCTCCAGAATGGTTGAATCCATCCACAACTCTACCAACATTGCATTAGTGTCCCAATTTTCCCACATTCCCTCAAACATCTGTCATTTTCCTTTTCTGTCACATTGGCTAATCTGATAGGTGTGAAGTGGTACCTTTGAGTTGTTTTAATTTTCATTTGTCCAATCAACAATGATTTAGAGCATTTTTTTCATATGACTAGAGATAGCTTTGATATCTTTTTCTGAAAACTGTTTCTATCCTTTGACTATCAATTGGGAAATGAATCATATTGTTATAAATTTGACTCAGTTCTCTATACACGTGAGAAATGAGACTTTATCAGAGGAACTTGCTATAAATTTTTTTTCATAGTTATGATTACTATCTATTTACCCCTGTTTATCCTTCTCTCTTTCTCCTTTCACTTTGTCCATCCTCAAAAGTGTTTTGCTTCTGACTACCATATCCCCCAATTTACCCTCCCTTCTATCAGTCCCATCCCTTATTTTGTTCCCTTCCCCTCCTACTTTCTTATCAATTTAGATTTAAACAAAATATTATAGTGTAATTATAATAATATATTTAATTAAGTAGAGATTTCTATACTCAACTGAGTATGTATGTTATTCCCCCTTTGAGCCAACTCCAATGAGAGGGAAGTTCAAGGGCTTCCTCCCAACTCCCCCATCTTCCTCTTCACTGTAAAAGCTCTTCTGTGCCTCTTTTATATGAGATAATTTATCTCACTTTACCTCTCTCTTCCTCCTTCTGTCAGCGCATTCCTCTTTCTCACCCTTTAATTTGTTTTTAAATATCATCCTATCATATTCAACTTACACCTGTGTTCTCCATCTATGTATAATCTTCTTAACTGCCCCAATTGTAACAAAGTACCATCTTCCCATGTAGGAATGTAAACAGTTTAAGCTTATTGAATCCCTTATGAATTATGCTCCTCTTGAGTCTTGTATTTGAAGGTCAAATTTTCTATCCAGTTCTGGTCTTTTCATCAGGAATGTTTGAAAGTCCTTTCATTAAACAGCCATTTCCCCCCCTGAAAGATTATAATAAGTTTTGCTGGGTAGGTGATTTTTTATTGTAATCCTAGTTCCTTTGCCCTTCAGAATATTCTATTCTAAGCTCTTAGTTCTTTTAATATAGAGGCTGCTAAATATTGTGTTATCCTAATTGTGGCTCTGTGACATCTGAATTATTTCTATCTGGCTGTTTGCAATATTTTCTCCCTGACCTTGGAGCTCTGAAATATAGTAACTCTGGGAGTTTTCATTTTGGGATCTCTTTTAGGAGGTGATTGGTAGACTCTTTCAATTTCTATTTTACTCAATGATTCTAGAATATCAGAGCAGTTTTCCTTGAATAAATTCTTGCAAGATGAATAAATTCTTGCAAGATTTTAGGCTCTTTCTTTGATTGTAGCTTTCAGGTAATTCTATAATTCTTAAATTATCTCTCCTCAATCTATTTTCCAGGTTAGTTATTTTTCCAATGAGATATTTCACATTGTCTTCTAATTGTTCACTCCTTTGACTTTGTTTTATAGTATTTTGATGTCTTATGGAAGTATTAACTTCCACTTGCCTAATTCTAATTTTTAAGGAATTATTTTCTTCAGTGAACTTCTGTAATTCTTTTTCCATTTAACTAATTCTGCTTTTTAAGGAGCTCTTTTCTTCAGTGAATTTTTGTGTATTTTTCTCCATGTGACCAATTCTACCTTTTAAGGAGTTCTCCTCTTCAGTGAATTTTTGTGTATCTTTTTCCATTTGGCCAATTCTGCTTTTTAAGGCATTCTCTTTTCAGTGGGTTTCTGTGCTTCCTTTACCATTTGGTCCATTCTGTTTTTTAAGGTCCTATTTTCTTCAGTATTTTCTGTGCCTCCTTTACCAAGCTACTGACTCTTTTTTTCCCCCATGATTTTCTTACATCATTCTCATTTCTTTTCCTGGTATTTCTTCTACTTCTTTTATTTGATTTTTAAAATTCTTTTGGAGTTCTTCCAGGAATTTTTTTTCATCCTGAGACCAAATCACATTTTATTTTGAGGCTTTGGATGTAGCAGTTTTGACTTCATTGTTGTCTTCTGAGTTTGTGTTTTGAGCTTCTCAGTCACCATAGTAACTCTCGATTGTCAGGTTCTTTTTCTTTTGCTTGTTCCTTTTCCAGCCTATTTCTAGACTTTTAACTTAAGGTCCAATAGAACATTGTTTCTCCACTTCAGAGTCTTTCAGTCTTAATTGACCCTTTATGCTCAACTACGTAATTTCAATTTGACCATGATTTGGAAGATGAGAAGGGGGAAAATACTGTTCAGAGAGACCAGTGGTTTGACATCCATAGACCTAAATATCTTTGGTACTAAACCACAAAATTATATAAGTGAAAATTTAAGACTTATGTCACCGGGACTCTTGGCAGTCTGCAAGGGGGAAAAGCAGTACAACAGATACCCAGGTTTTGGGTCATGCCTGGTTAGTTCTGTGTTGCTCTTAAAAAAAGAGATATGTTCACAAATGTATGTTCACACATTTATGCAGAGATAGTATGGTAGAAATAATCCTTTTTACACATTACATGTTAGGTTGAAAAACTGTCACAACTATTTGGCCTGGTGTGGTGATGTCATACCATCCTCTACCACCTAGAGTTCTAAGACAGCTAGCACAATGCCATTATAACAACCTGGGATTACATTTTACTTTTAAACAAATTATACTATGGCATAATTTTTCATTTAAAAGGGCCTTCATTCTGGACAATCATACCTTCTGCTCCAAATCTACTAAGAAAAAAAAATCAAATTATATTCTTCATATCCATGAGTACAATTTCTAATACAAAGATAATTTGGTTGAGGTTTCACTAAGTATCTAGAAGTTTTCAAAGAGAAATTAGAACTAAAATGTTAAAAGCTGCAAATCACACTAAGCACCAGCTCTCTAAATATATTTCAGTACTTTGACTTAGGCTGTTGGTGATTTTCTTTAAAATGCGAAGCATGATAAACAAGCTTGCTTCTAAATAATATCCATTAAATGTTTTGTGGCTTCTGGTTGAAAGAACCTATAATGCAGATTACATGGTATAATTAAAAAGTCCCTGTGGAGAAACATTGATTAGAGTAAGTACTCTATCAATAGACAAATGATATTTGTATGAAGCTATTGCCTTATGCTTCTGTGTTACTTGAGTACATATCAATTACTTTCTATTATAGTTAGCAGGAAGGAAGGAACATGTTGGCACACAGAGAAAAATGGTTTTAAAAACTAAGCCTCATGACTATTTTTGATTTATTGTATTTGGAAAAGTAATTTGAGATCACAAATATTGCTTTCTATTCTTTGCCAAATAATGTTGCAGGTGTTCAAGTCCATGACTTGCATACTTTCTAAGGATGCTATGTATCATCTAAACAATACTGCAGAGAGAAGCTCATTTCCATTTCCCCAAAGATACATTTGTGATTTATGGCATCAAAGACTGATGGAAGATTAGAAAATATAGGCCTGTAAACACAAATCAAACTTCAACTCCCTTAGAGGGACACAACTGCTTGCCCTGATCTTTATTCAAACTGTGTATCCTAGATCTTAAAAATGAATTGACTCTTGTCTACAAGTATCATTCTGACCATCAATTCTTGGTTTGATTTACCTTATGATGCTTAAGATTCTATACATACGTATATGTGAGTAAGTAGTAGGAGAGCAGGGAAATGTCCTAGAATATGCCATAGCTAATGTTTTGTCTGTCTTTGTGACTTGGAAAGCAGAAATCTTATACTTTGAAAGAATTGCTGGCAATCAGCTGATCTAGTTCCCTGCTTTCAGGTAGGTAAGATAATATCATGTCCACTTACAGATCAGAAAAATGAGGCCCAGTGAGATCTAGTAATTTGCCTTGCTAGTCTGTCCCACTAGTCAACGGTAAATTCATAATGGTACAAATCAGCATCAAGAAATCTCTTACCTTCTAGAGTTGTAATGGGATCTCATCCATTGTTGGATTGCATTTGTATACTGACAAGCTAGTTTTATAATGAGGTTCTATTCTAATTCATTTTCTGCTCTATATTTCTCTATATGTGTAAAAGTATTGTCTTTCTGTCAAACAAACCCCTGGCCTAGAGGATAGGAAAAAGTATTAAATCAACATATTTGGCCTTGCATGATACTTACAGCTTTATTAAGAATTTGACAATTATAGTAACAATTGATAAAGAATAATTTAAGTTTTGCAATGCATTTTATATAGTTCCTATGAACCTCAGAACAGTATTATGAAGTACTGGGTATAGATACTGTTATCTTAGTTTTATAGCAGAGGAGATTGAGGCTTAGAGAGGTTAAGTGTCTTGCTTAGAATCATACAGTTAAATAGCACAGTAGGTGGGATTTTAACCCCAGGCTTCCTGATTCTACATCCATAACTTTCTACTCTACCACACTGATGAGAAAATCTTAGGACTGGAGAAGAAATTAGGAACCACGATCTCAAATAAAGCTCATGTGTTGTGCTGGTCTTGCTGTGCATCACTTTTACTGGACAGCTTAGAACCAAGAGATAATTCTTACAAAATGTTCTGAGCCCCTGGAAGGAAGGTACCACATTAACTCAAATTGCTCTTTGTTGTTCCTCCCACACCTACCTTGTGATTGCGGCCATGTTTATCCAGAAGAGAAATGATGGATTTTATGTGTCCCTCTGATATCAAATTTAAGGCTTCTGGGCTTTCAATCAAGATGCAATGCAATACCTCCAAAATACCTAGATGAAAATTATAAAAGTCATTTGGACAATTAGTATCCTGTAGTCTTTAATAAAATTTAGAAAGCAAAGAATGAAAATAGCATCCTGAGGGAAAATAAATATCATCAACTTATCAAATCTACTTAATGTCTCAAGATAGAGGATGAAGTTATGTATGATGACTCTAAATCTCCTGGAGCAAAGCAGCCTGTGACATATAGGTAAGTATATTTAATCTCTTAATAAAAAACAATCACTGCCTTAAAACATGAAAAGGCAACTGGAGAGTGTAATTCTTATTTGTTTAAACCAAGACAGTTCTTGATTAAAAGTAAGCATAGGAACAGTTCTACAGCTCATTATAAGTGATGCAAGATATTCAAATTATAGAGATTATCTTTTTTAGCAAGAACCTGGATTGAGACCTTTTGTCATCAACTTCATAGTAAATGACAGGCAGGTAGAACCGCTTCAAAAATTCTAACAAGCTCTAAATTTACTGAAAACAGAAATTGTGTTCTCTTCCCTTTGTTCTGGTACTTAGGGTACCTAGGGCAGTTCCTTGAATAAAGAGGTACTTATTAAACATAAGCTGTCTAATTAACATGTCCTTATTATACTTTCAAATCATAATCTCTTAATGAAAATCCTTTGGAGATCAATTACTTAAGAGTCTTGGTTCCTCAATACCTTCTCTATTTTGGGTTTCTTAAGATTCATTTTTGTTGCGCCAACTACCTACTGGATGTCCTGTATACATATTAAACTGAACAAATCCAAAACCAATTTCATTATCCTTTCCCTAAAACTCTCCCTTCTTCCCAACTTCCCTATTATTATTGAGGATACCACCATTCTCCAAGTCACCTTGGTGTCACCTACATTCACTACATATACCCAATATGTTCTCAAGTTCTATCATTTCTACCTCTGCAACATGTCTCATTTATATATATATTAACTTCTCTCCTCTGACACAGCTGCCAACCTAGTTCAAGCCCTTATCACCTCACACTTGGACTATTTGCAAAAGCCTGCTGCTTGGTCTGCCTGCCACAAATCTCTTCCCTCTCTGGTTAATCATGTACTTAGCTGCTAAAGTGATCTTTCTGAAGTGAAGGTCTGACCATATCACTTCCCTACTCAATAAACTTCAGTGGCTCCCTATAATCTTCAAGACCAACTATAAAATCATCTGGTTTTTAAAGCCCTTCTAAACCTTGCCCTCTCATACTTTACCAGTCTTCTTCTATCTTACTCTCTTCCACGTATAGTAGCCTCCTTGCTATTGCTTGCACACAGCACTCCATTTCCTCACTCTAAACATTTTTCCTGGCTCCTCTCCCCATGCTTAGAGTTCTCTCTCTCATCTCTATCTCCTGGCTTCTGCTGCTCCCTTCAGCTCCTAGCTAAAATCCTATCTTGTACAAGAACCTTTGAACATTTCCCTGAATGCTGGTACCTTCCCTCTAATAGTATTTCCAATTTACCTTGTGTATATTTTATATGTACAAAATTGTGTATATGTTGGTTTCCCCTCTCCCCTGCTCCTCCTTTATTAGAATGTAAGCTCTCTGAGACCAGGTACTCTTTTTGTCTTACTTTGTATCTCCAGAGCTTAGTGCACTGCCTGGAACATAGTAAACATTTAGCATATGCATACTGTTAAAATATTTGAAAAATGTTTGGACATGACACAGATTAAGGCAGAAGAGATGGAAAGCCACAAGGCAGAGAAGAGACTTAGCCCATGAGGACTCTTCCCTAGATATAATTGCTAGAATATCAGCCACATACTAAGGATGAAATGAAGAGGATCAAAGCCTTTCCATGGAACTCCCAGAGAAGTGAACAGTCTCTATCATACAGCCTCACACACTCACAGCTTAGAATTTAGATGCCTACAGAATGCCTACAAGGTTGTGAGCTTTCACTGGTGGTGATCTATACTGTAGTTCACCAATGGCTATGATGGCAAAGACATAAATTAGGATGATTCACTTCTTCTTTCAGGCCAAAGTTGTTTCATAGCACTATCTGAGCAGAAAATGAATGAAAAAAAACACACCCTCATAGCAGTAGGAACCAAAGAAATAGGATTGCCAGAACTAATAAAAGAATGAAAGCAATAAGTAAGATGAGGATACACTAGAAAAAAAAAAAGGAAAAGGATCAAAAAAAGAAAAGAGAAAAGTGAAAAAAAAAGAATGCAAGATAAACATAAACATGCACACAAAAGAGGAAGGAAACTATTATAGCTGTGGTAGTTTGAGGCCTAGAGTTACTTGAGTAGCCATGGCAGGGAATGTGGACCTATTATGAGCTTATAGCTCTATTGCTCTCACTTAGGAGCAAGATAGATTCAGCCCACAGACCTGGGCTGGGGCTTGAAGATGAGGAACCAGGGCAAGAGCTCTGCAGAAGGGCAGTCTATATCATTGTTGTTTGACCCAGGGACAAGTTCATGATTTTAACCCACAGACATGGAGTAGGGCTTATAAGTAAGTAACTAGGTCAGGGAATGAAAAAGAGGGGGATTAGTTTATAACCTCTGTTGCTCTGAACTTACAAAGCTTTCTGACTAGCTGACAAAGGCTGGGCTCACATTGTCTACTAGGGCTCTGATCAGGGCAGAGCTTGCAGGTATTCTTCCCAGTCTCAAAATGGGATTGGGAAACTACGAAGTTCAGACCAGGAGGGCATAGTTGAGACTGTGTCCTATTTTAGACTGCTTACAATCTACTGAAAGTTTGCAGCTCTCAGGCCACCCTTGATATCCTTGAAAAAGAAAGCATTAAATAACCAGAAAAAGCAGTGGCAGGACTCCAGACAATACAGATCACAATCATACAAGTCTCCAATATTCCTTCCAAAAGTGTACAAAGCCTAACCCTGTCATGAAATCCCAATTCAGGATATAAAGCTAGAAGGATGATCAAATGAAAAAAGAAAAGGTCATTCATGATCAAAAATTATTGTGGAACAAGGGATGCCAAAGATACAAATCAAGAGGAATACCTCCACAACATCTACAAGTAAAGGCCTAAAGTGAATCACAGCTTGGCTACAAGGTCAGCTAGAATTTCTGGAAGAAATGAAGCAAGAGTTAAAAAAATGATACTAAAAGTACATGGATTCTAGATGAAAGAATTGGAAAAGAAAAGTAACAGCTTGGCACAAAGAGGTACAAAACCTCAACAACGTAACAGACTGTGAAAATTAGAATAGATCAAACAGAATTATTAACTTCATGAGAATCAAAAAATACTAAAGTAAAGCCAAAAGATTTTTAAAAAATAAAAGAAAATGTATAGACTCTCATAAAAAAAATTTAGCCTGGAAAAGACATTGGGGGGTAGGAGTGGGGAGAGAGAAATCTAAGGATCATTGATCTACCTGAAACAAAGACCATAAAAAAGACCTTGTATGTAATGTTTTAAGAAATTTTGAATGAAAACTGCCTAGATACATTAGAACCAGAGGGCAAAGTGAAATTAGGAAGAATCTCCTCATAACATACTAAAAGAAACCACAAAATGAAAACTCTCAGGTATACTGTAACAAATCTAGAGCTTCAAAATTAAGTAATTGGAATAGACTACAAAAGATATAAACATGTAATTGAAAAAGACTATAAAGGATATGAACAACGATTGAATATTTATATTCTAATAAAACAACTGTCTCTAATAAAAAGTCATGCAGAGAATAAAGTGAAATAGAGGACCTGAGAGTGGTTTTATTATGTTTTGATTAGTTTAAAAGAAGAAAGGAAAGGAGGTGCATGTATTACATGCTAGTGAAGAAAAGAGGAAAATGAGTAGGGGAACTTGCTATATCACATGGTTGAGATAGTTAAGAAGATGACTATACTAAGAAAAGGAAGGGGGCAGGTGGCACTTGCAGCTCATTTTCATCTGGTCTAGTCAAAGAAGGGTAGAAGAGACACAAATAGTTTGGTATAGAAACATTCAACTCAACAGGAAAATAGGGGAAAGGGAGGAGGAAATAGGAGGAAAGGCAGATTCAGGGATGGTTTGGTCATAATAAAAATACACTCTAACCTTAGAGAGTGAATGATGAAGAGGGGTTTAAAAGTAAAGAATAAGAAACTGTTATTGAAGTAGGGGTGGGGGAAGGAGAAGGTCAGAAATTAGTGTAAGTACATAAATTATTATTATATACTTGGTTTCACTCTGGTCCTGCTCAGTTCATAGGTTTTCTCAAGTTGCTCAGAAACTGTTCTGTTCCACATATCTTATGATGATCACACCAGTAGTATTCCATTGTAATCATATACCATCATTTGTTCAGCCATTTCCAAGTTCACCACCACAAAAAGAGCTGTTATAAATATTTTTTTGTTCATACGAGTTCATTTTTTATTTCTTTGGAGGTACAGAACTAGTACTTTTGTCACTGTACCAAAGAGTATGCACAGTTTAGTAACTGTGGGAGCATAGTTCCACTGTGCTAATTCACAGCCTTACGAACAATGCATTAAATATATTTGCTTTCTTTCAGTCCTTCTAACATCTCTCATTTTTCCACCTTGTCAACTTTTTCAAACTGATGAGTATGAGATGGAACCACAGAGCTGTTTTAATTTAGATTTTTCTAATTATTAGTGATTTAGAGCATTTTCTCATGTTACTATTGATAGCTTTGATTTTTTTTCCTCTGAAAACTGCCTTTTCTTATTTCTTGATCATTTATCAATTTGGGAATGGATCTTATTCTTACAAATTTGTCTCAGTTCTCTATATATGTGAGAAATGAGACCTTTGTTAGAGAACATTGCTGCATAATTTTTCCCCCAGTTATCTATTTGCTTCCTTTAATTTTGGCTGTATTGATTTCATGTATCTCTATCTTCATTCTGATTGTGAACTCTTTCCCCATCCATAGATCTGAAATTGTTGGTCCTCTGATTTGTTTATAATAGAACCCTTTATGTCTATCACTTATTTGGAGTTTATGCTGGTATATGATATCAGATGTTTGTCATTACCTAGTTTTTTTCAGGTTACTTTGTAGTTTTCCCACAGTTTTTATCAAATAGTATATTTTTAAACCAGATGGTCACTGGATTGATCAAATACTAGGCTATTGTGTTTGTTTCCTTTTGCATATTATGTACCTATTCCTCTCCACTGATAGCTCTATTTCTTAACCTATATCAAAAAATTTGGACCATTATCATTTTATAGTTTGTTTGAGATTTGGTACTACTATATTTCTTTCCCTTCCCCTTTTTTTCATTATTTCCCTTGAGATTCTTGATCTTTTGTGCCCCCAGAGGAATTTCTTTATTATGTTTTCTAAATCTAAAAAGTTATTTTTTAGTAGGTTAACTGGTATGGCACTGAATATGTAAATTACTTTAGATAACATTGTCATTTTTATTACATTTTGCCTAGCATAAGCAATAATATTTCTCCAATTATTTAGATCTGTATTTGTGCAAAGAGTATTTTCGTACATTCACATTCATATGTGTGTTTTGGTAGGTAGAAACCCAAGTATTTTATATACTCTGAAATTACTTTGAAAAAAATTTCTCTATCTCTTCCTGCTGAGTGTTTCTGGCAATATGGAGAAATAATTGGTCATCTGTATGGGTACATTTCATATCTTACAACTTAGCTGAAAGTCATTTTTAATTATTTTATTTGACTGTGTAGTATTTAAGTGAAATATCATATGATCTGCAAAGAGCAATAAGTTTGTTTCCTCTTGGCTATCTTTTCTTTTACTTGGAAGCTCTAGATTTTGTCAATGAGATTCTTACTCAGTAGATTCTACTTTCACTTTGTCCTCTAGTTATAAAAGACTTTAATGTCTCTAAGCTCTGTTTTTAGTCATAGTTTTCAGGAAGTCCAACGCTAAAATATCAGCCACATACTAAGTCCAATGATCATTAAATTCTCTCTCCTTGATCTATTTTGTACATCATTTGTTTTTGCTATGAAATATCTTAATATCCTATTTTTCAGGCTTTTCTTTCTTTTTATATTGCAATGTTGTCTCATGGAGTCATTAACTTTTATTTGGTTCATTCTAATTTTCAAGTGGGCTGCTGTTTTGGCAAGTTTTGCTGTTTTGTAGCACTTATGCTAAGGTATAAATTCTCTTTTCAAGTCTTTTCTTCATGTCTCTCATTTCTTTTCTAACTCTTTCCTCTGGTGCTCTCATTTCATTTATAAAATCATTTAAACTCCTTTCTTTAACTTTTTCTTTATTTCCTCTGGGAATACCTGGAAGAATTCCTGACTTCATGACCATGCCAAAACTGTATTGTTCTTTGGTATTTTGCTTGAAGACATACTAGAGTTATTCTCTTCTTCTGAATTTTAGTCTTGGCATATTTGTCATCACAATGGCTCTTTATGTAGGGTTTATTTTTGTTGTGGTATACTCATGCTTCCATCCATACTTCTCGAATTGAGACTTTGTGTTAAGGTCAACTTCTGCACACTTTTGGAAGAAATATCTGGGCTTTGTTTTGCCTTGTATTTTATTCTTTTGAGTCTTGTTGACATTATGAATTGGTCCAGACATTCTAGAAAGCAACTTCCAGAACTCTGCTCAAAGAGTTACTAAACTGTCCATATACTTTGACCCAGCAATCCCACTACCAGGTCAACTATAACCCCCAGAGAAATCAAGGAAGAAAAAAGAGACTCATAGCACAAAAATATTTATATCAGCTCCTTTTGTACTGGCAAGGAATTGAAAACTAAGGAGAATGGCTGAACAAATCATGATATATTAATATGATGGAATATTACTGCTTTGTAAGAAAAGAATGATTTCAGAGAAACTTGGGAAAACTTGTTTCTTACAAACTGAGATGAGCAGAACCAGTAGAAGGATTTATAAAACAGCTACAACAATATAAAGCCAAACAACTTTGAAAAACTTAAAAATTAGGATCGATGTAACGACCAAACACAGTTTCAAGAAGACCAAAAATCCAGCATGCTATTGACCTAACAGAATAGTGATGGATTCAAGATACTAAAAGAGATATACATTTTTGGCCATGGCCAACTGAGTTATGTGTTTTCCTTTACTATGACTATTTATTATAATTTTTTTCATTTTCCCATTGGAAGGAGGGCAAGTGGGAGGAATGAAAAAATAAATGCTTATTAATTAAAGTAAAATAAATTAAAAGTTTTAAAAAGATGGAAGATGGAGAACTTCATAGAATCTACAAGCTGATAAATGACAAAATGAAAATCTGAGACTGACAAATGAAAATAGTTTTGTGAAATACAACCTTATCTGTGAGAAATTCAGAACCTTATTTCTGCCTATTAAGGTTAATATATATTTTAGTACTATGTAATTCACTACAAAGTGACCAGTTGCAAGAATCTGACATGATGTCCTCTGTAAGAAAAAAGAAGAAAAAATGTTTTGTTTTACCCAATTATAGGTTTACTATCATAATCTATTTCTTACCTGAGGAAGATTCCAGCCTGTCCAATTTACTAATCAGCCAATCAAGGTTATTGGAGAACTGAGCACAATTATTTCTGTTACCACGAATGAGGGCAGCTGAAAACAAGATAAAATTTAATCACATAGATAAGAAGTGACTAGTAATAGCAGCAGACCTGTGAACCTACTGAATAAACATCTTTAAGAAGATTCCTTGATATTTAAATTGGAGAAAATAATCCTTCCCACTTCATCCCTTCGACAAGATTACATTTTGTATTAGAGATTTCCAAAAGAGGAAGCACTGAGGATCAGGAAGGCTCTGGACTTTGCTTTTGAAGACTTAGATTGAAGTCCTGGCTCCAAAACCTAATGTATGACTAGGGGCAAGTAATTTCCCATATCTAAGTTTGTTTATTCATCTGCACTATCTACCCTATTTACCTCACAGAATATTCTCTAGGAAAGTGCTTGATAAACCTTAAGGAGCTACATCATTATATTGTTTTACAAAACTGACATTGAAAAAGGTTTATACCTTGTCTTTCATATAGTTAAAAATTTCTGAGTTTGATTCTTCTCCTCATTTCTTTTTAAAGGCTGAGGAATCTGCTTACTTATATTTTCTATTCCTAGGTGTTAAGCTAAGGAGGAAGCATCCCTATAAAGAAGGAATATAATTATTGCCACTTAAGAACAGCTGTGAAGACTAATAGTCCAAGGCTGGCAAAATGATCAGTATGAGAGTAACTTAGGACTTTATTCTGCCTAGTAATATACAATATGGTATTGTAGATAGGCATGATATTGGTACAATATTGAAGAATGGTAAGCGCATAAGGTGAAAATCCATGCCTTAAAATTTGCTTTCAGACCTATGTTTCCTCCTTCAGGAGTCAGTGGAGGGCAAGATCCGAATTAAGATCTCATAACCATTTCTAACTCAGGGAACTAATGAATCAATCAGTCAACAGGTATTTTATTGAATCCAAGTCCCACTTAATCCTGGCCATCCATGAAGAAAAAACAAACTTATTTCCTTGTGCTCTGATTCATACAAATAGCACACTGACTCTTAGAAAAACCTCTAGATGGAAGTTGGTCAGCTTGTCTTTAGCTTAAAGATGCTAACCTGTTTCAGGGTACTACCAATACGTTTTACTGCAGAAAGTGGACTATGCCAACTGGTTTAATAATTTTTCTTGAATCCTCTCTCCTCTAAAATTTGATTATCAGGAGCCCCTGAATTTGTATTATTGTGTATTATCATAGAAACAAACTCCACACCACAAATTCAGCCTTTGACTTTAACAACTAGCAAAGGAAAAAAAAAAAAGGAGTAGCACTGGTACATGCTTAAGTCCATGTGTGTGATTAACCCTCATTCTCACTAATACTCTATGTTTGTACAGTGCTTACAGTTTGCAGTCTTTCACATACATAAAACTTTACAGTAGGCCCCTGAAATATTTAAGGCAGTTATTATTATACTCATTTTATAGATGCACAAACTGATTCTCAAAGAGACAAAAAATTATTCATGGAAAATGGCTAGTAAACAGGAGACCCACTTTTTCTCCAGGTCATTTCATTCCTACTTCAGTGTTCTTTCCACTAATAGAACAATCATATTGGCAAGTCAGCAGAAAATGGCCACAAAGTGGAAAATGAAAAGATACAGCTTCAGATTTTAAAATAGTAATTTTCTTTGGAATGAGAACAATTCAAGGAATCATAGTGTTACAATTTGCTTGTCCAAACAACTTGAGAAACTGATTAAATGCCTCATCCTAGGACACATCCAATTGGTTGCCGAAATGAGACCATAACATAGATATAGAGACTCTCAGTCCAGGGCTCTATTATACTACGCTGCTTTACCTTGATGATGTTAAAGCACTAGAACTGCAATTCATCGGCATAATTCATTGCTGGATATAAAAAGATGGGTTGAATACTCAGACTTGCTAGGTAGGCTTTGCCACTTCAATTTTGAACTGGGAAGGGAATATTCATTTTTTAATCCACTTTGAATCTCTTTCAATTGAAGAAATTTCCTATGTACTCACCTAGCAATTGGTAAAGGAGGTTCAGAATTTCTTTCCAAGCTGTACCACTTTCTTCCCTTGCAAACCCAGTAAAATGTGCTACACTGTTGTAGACATTTAAACGGTCAATGCAATTTAACACAAGGGCCAACATTCCCTAAGAAAGAAGATGGGGAAAGGAAAAAATTCCTGCTTAGAAAATCTGTATATTTCTTTTTCACACCTTTCCCCTAAACATTTCAAAATTTAAAGCTGAGACTGCTAATATGCAAATGTCTCCATTGTGTGTGTATGTGCTTTTCTTAAAAATATATGCACTTCTATGCATCAGAGACTTAAATAGCATACATTTTGGGGATGAATCAGCAATCTCCCTTGATTTGTTTGTCCCCATGTGTTTAACTCAATCCAAGGACATACTGAAGAAGAAAAGAGTGTGAATGAATCTCACAAAAGCCTGTTTTCCGTTTGGTGTAAAATGGATCTGATTCACTTAGAAATAGTGTTAGATACAGTACTTTGCAATTTTAAAAAAATGAATAAACTCAAGTAATTCCATTCAAACACAGCAGAGGACATTCATGATTCCTATAAATAAGGGGCCTGATTAGTGAAAAGAAGATCAAAACAGAATTTTTCAGCTACACTCTACTACATATAAAACAGCTACATTATACATTTATTCCTGAATATTGAATAGAAACACCAAATGTATGTGTCAGCAGCCAACATGACAAGTGAAATTCCCCTCTGGCCCTTGTCTTGGTACTGACTTTGGGAACCAGAAGGTGATAAAGAAGCACACCACAATTCAGTGCTATAGAAGTAGTACTCAGCTACTAGTTATTTTGAAAAGGGAGGTACATTTTAAATGAGCTTTGAATAGCATACATAGTATTAAAGCATTAAATACAATATTATTTGCATGTACCATCTTGGTTAAAAAAAATAAAGGGTCAGTGTAATTGGAAATATCAAGTAACCTTGATCTCGAGAATTCTTGTGATCTCATTTCATCCTTTCTCCCCACTATTCTCAACTTTCCTCCTCATACAATGCTTGCTTAGAACTATAAATCTGAATAGCAATTTATTTAACATATTTGGATTCTAAGGGCAAAGCACAAAGACTATCTAAAACTTTACTTTTAAAACTCACCTCTTCTTTAAACAGATTCTGTCTATTTTTGAGTGACCTGAGCTTGTTTTGCTTATCTTCATGTTGCATCTCTTCCTCTGGAGGCTGAAAATAGGTGATCAGATCTTGCAAAGTCTGAAGGACTTCTTCTATTGGCAGAAGGATGGGTGCAGCAGTTCGATTGTTTCCACTAATAAAACAAGAATTGATACTGGTTCAGGGTCTAGTCATGAAACAATGGAGTTCACCAATATCTTCAGTAACCTAGAGAAATCATTTAACTTCTCTGCATACTACCTTTCCCTGGGCAAAGATGATCATTTGTCTCAGGGTTATTAGTACGCCCCTGACTAATCAAAACAATTCAGTTTGGGAACCAAAGGTTAATCAGAAGCAAGTATTCACATTTGGTTTAGAAGATATTTTATTCTACCTGTATAAATTATAATCAATATACTCAATAGTCAATAGCACAGCTGTGATTTTTCAGTGCTTCATACACAACAGTAGCTCAATAAAATCTGAAAGATAATTACTGTAGTGCATCACAAGACAGTGACGTTCAACTAAGTGATAACCATTTCATTAATCCTTGAAATCCTATAATTTTAATAGAGGTAAACCTAAGTTTTTTTTTCTTTTAAAGAATCAGCTTATATTTTTTTCTTTCAATTTTATTAATGTCTCTTTTGATTTTCAGAATTTCCATTTTGGTGTTTAATTGGGGATTTTTAAATTGTTATTTTTAAAAAATGTTTTAGTTGCATGCCCAATTAACAGATCTGTTCTTTCTCTCTTTTTTTTGATATGAACATTTAGAGATATAAATTTTCCACTAAGTACTGCTTTAAAGCTGTACCCTACAAATTTTGGAATATTATCTCATTGTTGTCATTCTCTTTAAAGAAGTTATTCATCATTTCTATGATTTGTCCTTTGACCCACTCATTCTTTAGGATTAGACTAGTTTCAATTAGCTTTTAATCTATGCTTCCATGGACCTTTATTAAATTAAATTTTTTTGCATTACAGTCTGAAAAGGGTGCATTTAATATTTCTGGCTTTCTGCACTTGGAGGTTTTTATTCCCTAATACATGGTCAATCCCTGTGAAGGGAGGTATAGCTGAGAACAAAGGTATAATCCATTCTGTTCCCATACAGATTTCTCCAAAGGCCTATCATATCTACCTTTTCTAAGACTTATTCATCTCTTTGACTTTTTTTTCTTATTTATGGTTAGATTTATCTAGTTCTTCAAGGGGAAAGTTAAGGTCCCCCACTATTATAGTGTTATTGCCTATTTCTATAATTTATTTAACTTCTGCTTTAAGAATTTGGTTGCTATATCATTTAGTGCATATGTTTAGTTTGATATTACTTCATTATCTATGGTTCTTTTTAGCAAGATGCAGTACCCCTGCTTATCCCTTTTAATTAGGTTTATTTTTGCTTTTGCTTTGTCTGAGATCATGATTGCTAGCCCAGCACTTTTAACTTCAGCTAAAGCATAACAGATTTTGCTCCAGCCCCTTATTTTAACTCTATGTGTCTCTCTCTTTCAGGTATGTTTCTTGTAAGCAACATAGTGTTGGATTCTGGTTTCTAATCCATTTTGCTCTCTGTTTCTGTCTTATGGGTGAGTTCATTCTATTTATTTTCACAGTTATGATTACTAACTGTGCATTTCTCTCCATCCTATTTTCTTCTGTTTATCCTTTTTCTCTTTTCATTCTGTCCCTCCTCTCAAGTCTATTTTGCTTTTGACCATTGCCTTCTTTTATCTGTCCTCCCTTTCATCACTCCCCTCATCTCTAATCCCCTTCCCCTCCTACTTTCTTGTCAGGTAAAATAGATTTCTATTACTAATTAAGTATGTTTGAATCAATTTAGATATGAGGTTCAGCCACTGCCTGACCCGCAACCCCTTACCATTTTCCCCTCTACTGTAAAACCTTGCAGGTCTCTTTTAGATGAGATAATTTTCACCACTTTTCCTTTCCATTCCTCCTTCTTGCAGGGCATAGCTCTTTCTCACTTATCAATTTTTTTTACATCATTCCAACATAATTTACTCACTTCTGTGCCCTCTTTCTATGTAGAATCCTTTTACCTACCCTAATAATGATAAAGTTCTTAGAAGATGCATGTATCATTTTTCCATATAGAAAGCTAAACAGTTATAATTTCTCTTTCTGGTTACCTTTTAATACTTCTTTTGAGTCTTGTATTTGAAAGTAAAATTTTTTATTCAGCATTAGTCTTTTTTTTTTAATCAGGAATGCTTTAAAGTCCTCTATTTCATTAATGTCTGCTTTTTTCCTTAAATGATTATATTCAATTTTGCTGGGTAGGTTATTCTTAGTTGTAATCCCAGCTCTTCTGCCTCGTGGAATATCATATTCCAAACTCTCCACTTCTTTAATGCGGTAGCTGCTAAATCTTATGTAATACTGACTGTGCCTCCACAATATTTAAATGGTTCTTTCTTGCTGCTTAAAGTATTTTCTTTTTGACCTGGAAGCTCTGGGATTTGGCTATAATGTTCCTAGGAGTTTTCATTTTAGTATGATCTTATTCAGATGGTGGTCAATGGATTCTTTTAATTTCTATTTTACCCCTCTGTTTCTAGGAATTTGGGGCATTTTCCTTAATAATTTCTTGAAATATGATATTTAGTCTCTTTCTTTGATAATGGCTTTCAAGTAGTTCAGTAATTATTAAATTATCTCTCCTTGATCTGTTTTCCAGCTCACTTAGTTTTCTGATGAAATATTTCATATTTTCTTCTATTTGTTCATTCTTTTGACTTTGTTTTATTGTTTCTTGATGTCTCATGGACTCATTAACTTCCCCTTGCCCAATTCTAATTTTTAAGCAATTATTTTCTTCAGTGAGCTTTTGTACCTCTTTTCCCATTTGGCCAATTATGTTTTTAAGGTGTTAATTTCTTTAGTATTTTTGGTGCCTCTTTTACCAAGTTATTAATTGCCTTTTTGTAATTTTCTTCCTTTGCTTTAACTTCTTTACCTAATTTTTCTTCTACCACTCTTTTTTGATTTTGAAAATTATTTTTCAGCTCTCCTACAAATTCTTGTTGGGCTTATCTCCAATTCACAATTTTTTTAGATGCTTTGTTTGTACTTGTTTTGGCTACATTGTCCTCTTCTGAGTTTGTCTTGATCTTCTCTGTCATCACAGTATGTTTTTATAGTCAGGTTCTTTTTTTGTTTTTTGCTCATTTCTTCACCCCTCCCCTTTTTTCACTGGGAACTTTATATTAATGTTGGACTCTGTTCCCAGTATGAGAGGAGGAGATCTGTCTCAAGCTTCAGACTTTTTGACATGGCTGTTTTCAGAGCTAATTCTGGGAGTTTATAAGTTTTCAGTTGATGTGATCTGGAGGGAAGTATAGTCACTTCCCTCTTGGTCTATACTCTGCTCCTTATCCAGAAAGGACCCTTGATCCTTTGGGATGGCAACTGATACTGCTCCTAACAGTCCCTCCTCCTTTGGAACAGGAAATGATACTGTTCCTTAGGGTCCCTGATCCTTTGGGGATGGAAGTGATACTGCCTCCCAGGGCTTCCAGTCCCTTTTGACTAAAAGTACTCCTCTCTGACCTGGATCTGTGATCTAGAAGTGGGCATATGCAATGGAGTTGCCAAACAGAGTCTGGTCTAGTGTCTAGTGCTAGCCCTTGGGTACCCTGAAATCTCTTTCTGACTAGTTGCCAGGTTCCCTTACCATCTCTGGCTTGAGGGATCCCAAAGCTGCTCTCCCAAAGCTGCTGTTGCTTTTGTCATCCCTACCTACTATCATAACTGATGTTTCATCCACAAGGGCTACAGGCCAGCCTCCTCTGCCAAGTCACAGATTTCTCCTTTCAATCTCCTATGTTGTCTTTGGTTGAAAGAATGTTTCACTCTGACATGTCATTGGCTCTGCCACTCTAGATTTTGATTTCAGGCATTATTTTAAAGTAAATTTCAGGCATTATTGTTTGGAGGGGAATGTTAGGAGATCTCAGCTGAGTATTTTCTCTACTCTGCCATCCTGGCTCTACCCACTATCATTTTTTTCAAACTACACTGTCCTCTCTTCAATATGAGCTAACAGAAGTGTAAAGATTTTGTTCTGTTTGTTCCCTGTCTTCCTTTCCAAACTTCATTGTAATGTGGAGATTATCTTGAGTTTTTGGATGTCTTAACAATGAAGCACAAACCCTAGATCTTCTTTCCAAGCTAGAAATGCTTCAATTTACAGTCTGAAACACAGCCTACATAAATACAGGGAGGCTTAATGATGAGGTGATGAGCTTTTTAGACCACAGCAAGTCCTTAAATCCTCTAAAAAGACATGGAAGGGGTAAATGCTATATATCAGTGGAGTTACCTACATTGATGAAATCAATCCTTGCTGAATTGAATAAGAATTCTTTCCAAATGTTCTGAAACCATTCATTTCAATTCAAAGGCCTCAAAAACTCAAAATTTAGCCCCCCAAAATTGCCTATTTTGTTTTTAATATGGAGTTGGTCACAAACAGCAAAGTAAATGATTTTAAACTTCATTTTCCTTCCCTTCCTCTGACTACCTTCAGGTGTATGTGCTAGTAATATAGCTAGGGAGTATAGATTATTTACAGAAAAAGAGAAAAGGGATTTACTAACTGTGAGATCATAGACAAATCACTTAACTTCTCTGGGGCTCATGTCCTCAACTGTAAAAAAAAAAAAAAGAGTTTTGGATTAAATGATCTCTGAGGCCCCTTCCAGTTTTAAATCTATGATTCTATAATCTCTAACATCTCTCCCATCTTAAATTTTCTAAAGTATTACAGTTGGATTTGAACTTAGGTTTCCTAACTCTGAATCCAAGTATCTCTCCTCATCCATTTCATCCAGTCCCCACTAAATACTATTATGTATGGGGGTGGAGTGGGGAGGAATAACAGCCAAATCACTGTTTTCTTTCTTTCTACTAAAGTACTGTATTATAGCTAGAAGAATTAAAAGGCTGTTCGATTGTCTAACAGAGAACTTCTAAGGTCTTCAGAAGAACCTTTATTAACAGAAGCTAAGAGGAGTCTAGGAGGGTAAAGACACAGATCTCTCTCATTCCTGAGGCTGACACCAATTCCCATCAAATACGGCTATTAATAGTGACATTAATATTCTTAATAATCATAGGAAACATCTATATCTCAAAACCGACATCTATAAAACCCCTTTCTGTTCCCTACTTAGAAAGGGAAGGAAACTAATCTTAAGCCTCCTACTAACAGAGATGCTAAGGTATGGGGAGAGGGGACACTTGCCCCAGGCCATCTGAGGAGAGAGTAACAAACCAAAAGTGAAGTAAGGCATTCTAACTCCCAGCTTTTAGTTTCATTCCTTTGATCATACTACTTCACTAGAGAGATGATTAAAGAAATGAAAAGAATTTTTCATTCCACATATGTGCGAATCCACTAACATGTGCATAGTTTCCCCCTAAAACTTCCTGCAGGAAAAACATTTTCCTAGAATAGAATAATGGTTGGAATTTTGGGGAACCAACAACTACTGGTTTCAAGGAAGATGGATTTACCACAAGACAAAGAAATAATACAGCTATATGCTTTGGCAGCATCTCCCAGTCTAGGAGATGAGAGAAGACAGTTCACTTACTGACTCCATAAAATCCTTGTATTACTTTGGAACATAAGATTCACAATACTAATTGTGCGGGCCGCGCCATGCACTCTTCTCCTATAAGGAGCAGGCTGCCAGAGTCATACTTACCAGTCTTCGGAGCCTACCCGGATAAACACACAGAGACGAGCCGACCAGGAGGTGCCAACACCTGAGCTTTATTCGGAGGCCATCACAGCAAGGCCAAGCAGGAAGGCCAGAGCAAGAGAGGAGGAGCAAAGAGAGAGAGAGCTCCGACCACGACCCGTTCCTTAAGTACCTACTTAGCCCCTCCTCCTCAGCCCGCCTACTAGTCATTGATTGTAGGGTCAGATACCGGAAGGGGATGTCTGAGTTTAGCGCACCAAGGGAGAGGAAGTGACGCAGGAGGCTAGGACTGGATACAGGCAGGAGACGTCTGGGATTAGTGCATAGACAAAGGGAGAGTACGTGACCCAGGAAGTCAGGCCCAGATACCAGGTGGAGGCGTCTGGGGTCAGTGCTACACAAAGGGAAGGTACGTGACCCAGGAAGTCAGGAAGGACACAGGAAGGAGGCGTCTGGGGTTAGCGTTGTACCTAGGGAGGGGGCTAGACAAAGGAACTCGTTCTCTGCCGTCCCACTACCACGTGGCACAGCCTCCTGCCTCAGGAGCACATGCTCTGGCTACTTCCTTGTATTCTGTTCCTTCCCCAGCTTATCACAGTTCCACATAGCACTGCCCACTGCCTCAGGAGTGTGAGCTCCGGTTACTTCTCCGTATCCAGCCCATCCCAGTTCACCACAACTCCGCCTAGCATAGCCCCTGCCTCGGGAGCGTGAGCTCCGGTTACTTCCTAATATCTTGTTCCTACCCCATCTTGCCACAATCTGCACTTGGCAGTAGTCAACATCAGACAGTCCCTCACAACTAATCTAACTTAATCCAAGTTTAGCAATAATTATGAATGCAGTAGCAGCTCTCTGCAAATCTATCAGCTCTGGCATATTACAGCTTTCTCCTCTGTAACATCAAACAAAATGAGTTTAATGCAACTTGGATTAAGTAAGACTGGAGCCAAAGTCCATTTAGTTTCATTTGCAAGTGAAAACACATTAGTCAGCAGAATATCTCACATCTTGATTCACTCTGCATATTAAAAGCAGGCAGTTGTGAGGGAAGAGAGTGGTGCCAAAGGGGAAGTCCCAAACATGAAAAAAATATTCAGTGACCCAACTTTCTGCTGTAGATTAGCTCTTCAGGTGCTTAGTTGTTTCCTGTCATGCTTTATACAATATAAGAAAAGTTAATGGTAAAAGAATGCCATGAGACCCAAGTCAATGAGATTAACAGGGAAACATAGAAAAACCATTCATTTACCTTATAAATTGACTAAATAAGGATGTTGTGTTTCGGATGATCCGAGCAGCCTGGGACTCCTCATGCTGACATCTCTGAAGTGTTAAGCCATCATCCATGTGGCCCTCTTGATGGAGTATAACCTGCATAGAGAGGTAAATGAAAGCCAAGTCTTCTGTTATACACCATCCCCTAAACTGACCCGCAAATGTGATTTGCATAATTCTCTCCTTCATCACTTCCTACCAAACTTTAGAAACAATTTTCAAACCTAAAGTATTAACACAGTTGGTTTAGGTCTATTTACCCACTTACTTCTGATCCTCATTGCTCTGATTGCAAATGAAATATAATGGGCTGGCTTAGATTGCAGTTTTTGGACCTATTACATAAATTGGGAAGGGAAAAATATATCTCACAAATACATAGATTTTTCTCTTAAACTGAATGCAAAACCTCTGCAAACCTTAAAGCACTATATGAATTATTGCTGTTATTGTTGTTGTTGTTAATAATAATCATTATTACTTTTCCTGGAAAATAGGAATATTAGAATTTTACTCCCCCAGAAATATATCACTGGAAGCAGAAAGAAAATTTAAAACAATACTCTCTACTAGGATCATAGACTTGGATTACTCTGACTAAAGAGAGGCTGTAAATCTTAGATATAATCATACTGTAAGTAAGATAACCTAAGTAGCAGCAGAAGACAGACACGAGAATATCCATTTTTAATGCCAATAAATGATGGTACAAAGATGAAGTCATAGAGGTCAACTTTTTATTACTATAAATAAAGAGCTGTTATATGATATTTTTACCTTTTTGTGGGGCTAGAAATGAGGCAGAGATCAGCAGCTGACTACCTCTGCTCTCCTTGGGGAAAAAAAAAACAGGCTAACCACATACCCTTTATAATGCTATTCAACCAACAGACCCAGAGGTGCTTCTTGGCATTTAATTTCTTTTAACAGTAACAAAGGGAAAAAGTGAACTAATATAGATCTCAAAGGTATTATGTGTCAATGTGTAAAGAAGAGAGCTGCCTCACAAATAAACTTCATTTAAAGAAGTGTCTCTGCTCCCTCTTATCTTAGGAACATAATAAATATCATACTAGATCAGATCTTGTGAAATTCCACTTCTCTATTTTCTCAAAAGTATGTCCTACTACAATAAATTCAAGAAAGGAGAATACCAGTTTGCAAAGTCTTGTGCCTCTTATTTAACCTATGAGCTTTGAAGGTTCAGGTAAGGATGTGCCCCTATCATTTGATTCACTCACTGCTACAAAACATTATTCTGCTTAGCACCTCCCAGCAACTACTCAATGATGTTGCATTTAGAATTTGAAATACATTGCTAGTGTATGTACATTAGTGGATTTTTTTTTGGCTCCTGTCCCATCTCTGGTCCCTAAGGACCAAAGCTTCCTAAGTTTTGCTTATTCAGTTAATGCGTTCAAACCAACTAGCAAAACAAGAATATAATAGGCACAGTGGAAAAGTCAGTTCTTTGAGCTATTACAAGTCCATGATCTCAGAGGCAAAGTTTATATGTATGTGTACATGTATATAAGTGTACATATATATACATATACATACATATGTACATACACATTTGTGTATTGCTCTCTAGAAAGGGCTATATGACTCAAGTTTAAATCTCATCTTTAGAGAGAAAGGGCCAAGATGAAACCTTACAGCAGTTAAAAGATCAGTCCCTCAGTTTTAGATCAGTCATCTCCTGACTATGTGGGCCAAATGGATGTTTGGTTTTGCCTAATCTATTCAGATTGCCTGCCCTTCACTAAAAAATGCTTCATATACATACTGACATGCCCATCATTTAGAAGAATTTATAAAAAGACATAGCATATATAAATATGATCTATTATTGTGATCTTATAATTTTACAATTTTATCTACTTTTAGTTCTTTCTTTTGGTGTTCTGGTTTCTTGGAGGTTTTTTTGGTCTCTTCTAAAGAAGTTCCTTAAGCCACTTCATCATCTTACCAATTCTCTGCACCTTCCCAGGTTTATTATGTCTTTCTTGAAATGTAGGGATCAGAACTTCAGATAACTTTAGAAAAACAAGCACACAATTCTTTTACATGTGATACACACATATATACATACATATACACACACATATATATATAAGTATATATTTGTATGTATGTATTTTGTGTGTATCAGTACCTATATTTGCAACCTTTCTTTGATTCCCAATTGGTTTTCCAATTGGTGGAAATCTCAAATTCTTGGTGTTTGTTCCCTGCTGCAAATCAAAAGATGATCTAAAATATAAAATAACTTCCTAAAGAAGATGTTGACACTTGTATCTAGGCCATTTTCCCTACTGTTGGCAGACTAAAGCAAAATATTCAAAGCTGAGAAGAAAGTTTTGTAATACATCACTATCCTACCTCATTGAAAGTCTATACCTTATTCATAATGGATTTTATTTTTCTTGCCTTCTTAATGGGAGGAGGGGAAGATAATTTAGAACTGAAAATAAAATAAAACTTAAAAAATCTTAAAAGAAAACCTATGCTTATGGATTTATGTCATTATAGAATCCATGTTTTCTCCATGTGTGTCCTATTTAACCTCTATTTTTCTTTAAATAGAAAGTAAGCTCCATTCACAGAAGTATTAGAGTATATAATTCTAAAATAGTAGCTAACTTTTAAATCATTTACATGAGGCTTTTGAAAGTGGTGGTGGGATTGGGGACAGGGATAGATGTTTTATATTTTTAAATGTTTTTTAAGGCAAAAATAAAATCATTTTGAATACCTTAGGAAATACCAACTAATGACAGAGTAAATAGTTCAGAAAATTAGGCACTCTGTAGAGTAATGCATAGTTCATACTACAAGAGTCCCCTGACACCAATTCATTTCCATTGCTCAAATATTTCTAAGCTGAAGTAACAAATGTATAGATATTGAAACTGCTCACCTTTCTTTTCAGTGGGCCAAGGCGTGGTGTTTTGGCATCTTGTGCTTTGTAAGTCATCCATAAACCACTAGCTATATGCTGGACAAAGCATATGGAATCGCCATACTTTATTTCTGCAATTCCCATGCCTTCAATATCCCGCTTATGACTGGAATCCAATTTTTCCTTGATCTCCTATTAACATACCCCCCCCACCCAGGCAAAAAGCACAGTTATTTTTCATTATATAGAAAATCAACATAAAAATTGTTATTAGATAACTTATGAATCTGGAAATTAATTAGATTGTGACTAGCTAAAAATAATAAATCTCAAAGCAAAAAATTTCAGAAACGATTATTTTACCATTTAACTCCTCTGTCCTTGAAAATCCTTGTTGCTACCTTTACAACAAAGGTAGCTCCCAAATTAAGAAAAAAATATATACATACATATCAACTTAGTTGTTTAGAAGTCAGAATATGTTGTCCCATAAAAACAATATTGGATGGTTAGACTCATTAATAAATAAACTCACTGATTTATTGGCACAGTAGCACAACTGAAAGAGCCCTGGCTTTGGAATGAGAGATCCTGGGTTCAGAGCCCAACTCTACCACTTACTAATTGTGTGATCTGTGGCAAGACATTTAGCAACACTGGGTCTCAGTTTCTACACCCGTAATAGGAGGGAGTTGGACTAGATTATCCTCATAGCTTAAACCAATGCTTGGTACATACTAAGCTCTTAATAAATATTTTTCATTCATTCATTCATTCATACACAACACATTTTAACATGGGTTTACAATCTAGCAGGTAGAGGTATAGTAGTAATAATACAACATATAGTAAAACATGAACTGGTATATGATCAGTACTACTAGGCAAATGGGAGGGAGGAAATAAGCATTTATATAGCACCTACTGTCTGTCAGACACTACGCTAAGTGGTTCACAAAAAAGTCTCATTTGATCCTCACAGTAACCCTGTGAGGTAGGTGCTACTATTAACTTCATTTTACAGATCAGGCAAACAGGTCAAGTGACTTGCCCTAGGTCACATAGCTAGTAGGTATCTATGATAAGATTAGAACTCAGATCTTCTTGACTACAGGCCCAGCACTCTATTTGCATCTCCTCTAAATATGAAATATGTAAATATGAAATGCCATATAAGTAAAAAATCAATTTACTGCTAGGCAGAAGGGGGAAATCAGCTACAGACTCTAACAACCATAGTTAACATTGTTTCCATGGGAAAATGCATTCCAAGTTTAAACTTGGGATTCCAAGAGTATGTTTTCCTTTATTACCAGGAACTCCTTATCATGAAGAATGCCTATATTTCATCGGTAGAAAAAGTGAGAGAAGCTGGCAGAGTAGATAAAGAAGGAATAGTTAAAGAGGTAAGAGAAAAAACTAGATCATGAAATGCCAAGAAATTGAGAAGAATCTAAAGAGCTTTAGGAAGGAAGAAATGGTCAACTGATTGTGTCAACTGCTATAGACAGATAAAACAAAATGAAAACTGTCTTAGTGTTTACCTGATTCAGACTGGTGTGGGTTGAAGAACTACTGTTGGAGATTGGGGGGGAGGTGGGAAGAGAAGGGAAAGATCTCAAGTCAAGGTAAGCCCAAAGGGAAATTCTCTCTGGCTTACTCCTCATCTCTTCCCCCCTCTTAGAGATCCCAGCCAGCTTGGCTTGCCAGCTTCTCATCTTTCCTGCTTTGGACCAGATGTAATACAAAGGAAAACCCAATCCTGAAATAAGCACTTTTTAAAATTTTCTAAGAGTTTTTACTATTATCAACAATGGGAAACAGACAAGGAATAGAAACGTCTTCCTCCCATTCAGTCAGTTAATAAGCATTTATTATGTTTCTACTACATGCCAGGTCCTGTCCCTACATACATTTTTCATTCTAGCCAAATTGGACTACTCTATCCTCTAAACATACCCTGGCTCTGCTGTTGATTAGCCATCTTTCACCTACTTTCCTATGCTTAAAATGTTCTTCCTCTTTCTCAATCTGCTAAATTTCTACCCATCCTTTAAAGCCAAACTTAAATTCTACCCCCTCCAGTAATCCTTCCTAGACTGTATAATTCCCTTCCATACACACACACACACACACACACACACACACACACACACACACATCCCTTGACTCACATGATAAAAACCTTCCCCCTTGGATTTCACACAACTTTCTTTGACAACTCGAATACATTTACATATTACTGAGTATTGCAGTTGTCTGTGTGTATTACTGTAAGCTTCAGCATGATAAGGACCAAATCCTTGTACTTCTCTTAAGTACTTAGCACAATTAATCTGAATCCAATAGGCATTTAGTTTTTTGAAGGTTAAACAAAGCTTCCCTTTCCATTTTTTTTTCTTATACCCCAAGAGGTACAGAGGTGATTATTGTGTATTTTGTATTCACAAAGAAGTAAGATTCATCTGTATTTCAGGGAGATGCCCAGGATTAGGCATTTTCTCATGCAAATTAGAGCAAGGGATCTCAGGTGAGAAACAGCACCCAAAATGGCAGAAGCAAGAATGAATCAGAAAATGCTGGGAGCAGAAGCAGTTGATGGATGGAAAAGGGCCTCCAAATTTCTTTTCCTTTCCTTTCTCTTTCAACTTTACTATTATGTTCAGGTACAATGAAGGACAAGTGGGAGGGTTAGGGATAGGGTTCCAGGCATCAGTGGAGTCTGGTGCTTCAAGAAGGAAAGGGATCATCTAGCCCAATCCCTTCATTTTTTTCTTATTTTTTATTTATTTATTTATTTTTTGGTGAGGTAATTGGGGTTAAGTGACTTGCCCAGATTCACACAGCTAGTAAGTGTTATGTGTCTGAGGCCAGATTTGAACTCAGGTGCTCCTGACTCCAAGGCCTGTGCTCTATACACTGCGCCACCTAGCTGCCCCTCAATCCCTTCATTTTATAGATGAGGAAACTGGTATTCAGACCTTAAATGACTTGCCTAAGTTCACATAAATAGTGAAAGTAGCTAATGTGGGTTTCAGGTCTAGTCCAAATTCAAGGGAAAAAGATAAATCAGCTGTGGTTGCGCAAAACAGAGAAAACTTAAGTATATACCTATGAACACAGGAAAATGCATGTGGTTGGAGGGTACATTATAAGCTCCTTAGGGGCAGGGACTATATTTTGCCTCTTTTGTGTATCCCCGGCACTAAGCACTTGCCTAGCACATAGTAGATGCTTAAGACATGTTTACTGACTGAATCTCTCTTGATCTGATCTCAGTTAGTTCTCTGTTGTTTTTGTTTGTTTGTTTTTTCTTTTTTTATGCAATCACTTGAGAAACAGACCTTAAAAGAGCTATGATATTTTTAGCAGGCAGGTTGGTACTCCTTGTAAGTTTGAATGATTTAGCTAAAGTGGATATTATATACAAAAGCAGTATTATGGGAGCCTAATACCTTCTCATTGTACTATTTAAATATCCATTGCTAACATGACAGAACCTCTGGTGAAGGGAGGAATGAATTGTAGTAGTGTGTGAATTATTGAACCAAGCAATATTTTAGATGTGTTTTCATTTTATGACAGTAATAGTTGTGTGTGTGCTTTTACTGATATTAGGTTGGTTCAAAATATCTGATTTTGAACAGGTAAAACCAGATTGAGCTGATTTCTTCAGGTTTAGTTAGTTTTTTATCAGGAGGGATAGATTTCATGCTAAATACTTGTTTCATTCATCTCTTTTGTTGCATTTTTAATTCTATGGTTTTTAGAAATGAATATTACTCCAAGGAAATGTACAAAAGTTGTAGTTCTTAATAAGCACATTTCAATGACTATTTATTAGAGATACTGCAGTGGTTGTAATAGTGTGGGAAAAGTCAATCATTTCAAGAACCATTTAAGTCCATAATGAAACAGGATGAAGTACACCAAAGTGAAAAAGAAATCGTGATTGAAAATGAAATGCTTTTCTTAGAACTGACAAACTACTAGAGTTACCCCTTCTACACCACGAGGGTTAGGAGCACGGCATCCCTGAGATCTGGAAAATCTGTGTAAAATATTTTGGTCTTCTCTTCATTCCAGAGAAATACAAATTTTTTCTTTTTCTTTTATGGGATGTTCACACTACCTATAATTTGGGTTAAGTATTTGGTTCATTGTCTGCTGGCCTTCACACTTCATCTGCGGTTTCTGCAAAATCCCCCCAAATTCCCATATAATTTCTTAAGCTGATCCTCACTATATCAAAACCATGATGAGGAAAGTCTCAATGTGAAAGTAATAACTGTACTCCAAAATAGCCTAAGTAATCCTTAGAAAACAAGCAAAGACTTTCAAAGGGATATGGCAGCTACAATTAATTCATCTAATGTATAATATAAGCTTCTTAAAGTTGGAAGAAAAAGAAGAGCATTTAAAAATAAATAGCTACTATCACTAAAATGGGTAAGCCAATATAAAACTGAAGTACTGAAGAAGATTGGAAAAAAGTAGTTTTTACTATAGGGGCAGCTAGGTGTTACAATGGATAGGGTCCCAGGCTGGGAATGAGGAAGGTGAGTCTTCCTGAATTCAATTTTGGCCTCAAACACTAGCTGTGTGACCATAAACAAGTCACTTAACTCTGTTCGCCTCAGTTCCTTATTTGTAAAATGAGCTGGAGAAGGAAGTGTCAAATCACTCCAGTATCTTTGCCAAGAAAACCCCAAATGTTGTCTCAAAGAGTCAAACACGACTGAAAAACAACTGAATGACAACAACAACAAATTTTTACCATCCTTTTAAATCAAAGTAATACCAAAATTATTGGCACAATTCCAGCACAGCCTGTAAGATCTCGTGGAATTTTTTTTTTATTTCTGGTAGGCCTGAAAATCTTATCTCCCATGATGGGGAATCACTTTATAATTACAGAAATTATAAAAAGGATCTAGGATACTGCAACTTGACTTTGTACTATGTCACATAACCAAAAAAAATTAAGAAATTTATTAGGGAAAACTTCTGGCTAAGATGGCTACATGATATGTCATACCAGTAACCAAATCTCCTTTTATTCTAGCAATGATCTAAACAGGGCACTAAACGGATCACACACACACACACACACACCCCCACACACAATCCAAAATGAAACTTCATTCAGGATAGCACAAAAGCATAGCTAGAAGTTGCATACAGTGGAAGAAGGATTCCTTCAGAGAAGCAAACATGAGTATAGGTAATCAGATTAGAAAACCTCAGCAGCACCATAAAATGGGAAATCCAAGACAGAGCCCCGATTAGGAAACTTTAAGGCACGCAGAGACCACCAATCCCCCTGATAGAGGAAAAGCAAGGGAAATAGAAGGTAGACAAAAGGGTTACCCTCTGACTTGAGAAATCCCAGGGGGGCACAGAAGATTACTCAACACCCCGACTAAGGAAGTACAAAGTGAGGACAGGAGACCATCCAGTGCTCTGACAGGAAAAATCTTAGGGAATACAGAGACCACATAGTGTCATGATCAATGGATTCCCAACATGGACAGAGATCATCTTGCCCTGTGATCAAGGACACTGTAGGAGGGACAGAAGACTAAGCAAAACTCTGATCAAGAAAGATTCAGGGAGCAACAACACTGCCTTCCCCAAACCTTAACTATGGAATCCTTAAGGGGAACACAAGACCACATCATACCATGATTAGGAACAGTCAGACACTGAAGTCAGCCAACATTCTTGATATACCAAATGTGAAACAAGCAGAAGGAAACCAGGAGAGTAAGATCAGTATTAAATAGAGTCTTACCATAGCACCCAAAATTAAAAAAAGAAAATAAAAAAATGTAAGGTACCATCAAAAACAACTAAACTGGAAAATAGATCAAGGAGAAATAATCAAAGAATCATCAGACCACCAGAAATCACTGAATTTTTTTTTAAAATAGATATCATGTTTCAGGAAACCATAAATAAAAACTGCACAGAACTATTAGAACCAAAGAGCCAAGTAAAAACATAAAGAATCCACTAATTATATCCTTCAAGAAACCCTAAAATGAAAACTTCAAAAAAAATACCAGAGTAAAAATCCATTAAAAATAGATAAAAAGAAAGTCCATGTAGTAAGGAACCACAGACAAGACTCAGTATCTATCAATATAAAAAGTAGAAAAGCTTAGAAAACAATATTCCAAAAGACAAGAGGTAAAGGTTTTAAGAATAAATTACTTGTCAGAAGTGAGTATAATCTTACAGTGGGAAAAAATATATATACCTTTAATGAAATAGAAGACTTCCTAGTATTCCTGATGAAGAGACCAGAGATGAATGGATACCTTGAAATGTAAACACAAGAGTTAAGAGAAATGTAGGAGGGGCAGCTACGTGGCACAGCAGATAGAGCATTGGCTCTGAAGTCAGGAGGACCTGAGTTCAAATCCAGCCTCAAACCAAACACTTGACACTTACTAGCTGTGTGACCCTGGACAAGTCACTTAATCTGAATTGCCTAAAAAAAAGAGAGAGAGAGAGATAGAGAAATATAGGGATAATAGGAAGGGACAATAAGATTATTAAGTAATTACATATTAAAAAGGGTAAAAGAAACCATTTCCATTTAATATCTTAGCATCTTCAAGGACCATAAAGATTATAAATATGGCAGAAGACATAAGAACAGTTTTGTTTTATTTTGATGATTTTGACAGAAAAAAGAAAAGTATAAAAGTAAGAGAAAAAGGGAAAATTTATCTCACACAACTTGTATATAAGAGAAGACTATAAAACATGGAAGAAGGTATAAGCAGTGGGTTACACAAGAACCCATTTTGATTTGAAGTGGACAAAGGGAATTTAAATATACATGTATACACTGTCATATACACACATAAAAGAATGTATCGTAGAAATTGATTAAACCAAATAACCAATTAAGCAGGAACAAGGAGAGAAGAGAGGGGGGTTATAAGAAAGTATAAAAGTCATAATAGGAAGGGATTAGTCATAAGTAAAACAAAGTCTGTCCTTGGAGGGTAGAGATCATGAGTCAGTGAATAAAAGGAAAGAAATACAGGGTAAGAACCTATAACCAGGAGATATCTAAGAGGAAGAGAAGAGGTGTAGTGGAACAGAAGCAGAGTGTGTGAAATGCAGATAATGGTGCTGAGTATAATCTTTCTTCTCAATACATTATTCTTCACTATACAAAGGGGGATGGGAAGCAAAGGCACAGAAAGTATAAAAGGAGAAGATGGAGAGAAATATAAAATTAGTAATTATACCTATAAACATAAATTCAATGAACTTACCTATAAAATGGAGGATAGTAACAGAATAGATTAGAAAGCAGAATCCAAAAACATGTTATTTACAAGAAATACACTTGAAAGATTCACACAGAGTTAAAATAAAGGACTAGGGAAAAATTTATTATATTTCAGGTAAACAAATAAAAAGAATAATAATGGTAATGATAATGACCAAAGACAAAACAACAGTACAAAACAGACTTGAATTAAAGATATAAAGAGGAAAGTACATTATGTGTAAAAGCACCACAGAAAATAAATTAATAATATTTCTTAAAATAAGTGCACCAAATGGCATAGCACCTAAATGCAAAAAGTTAATAGACTTATAGAAAGACAACAAAACTATCACATGTTATTTCTTTTAATTAACTTATTTTGAATTATCAATAATCATTTCCATAAGCTTTTGAGTTTTAAATTTTCCTCCCCTTACCCTCCCCCCTCCCTCCCCATGATAGCATACAATCTGATATAGTCTATACATACACATTCCTATTAAACATTTTCACATTAGTGATATTGTAAGTAAGAATTAGAACAAATAGGAGGAACCACCAGAGAGAGGAAACAAAACACAACAGAAGAAAAAAAATAGCAAATAGTATGCTTCAATCTGCATTCAAACTCCATAGTTCTTTCTTTGGATGTGGATAGCATTTTCCATCATGAGGCCTTTGGGGATGTCTTAGATCCTTGTATTGCTGAGAAGGGTTAAGTTTATCAATATTAGTCATCACACAACGTGGCTGTTATTGCGTACAACGTTCTCTTGGTTCTGCTCACTTCACTCAGCATCAGACCATTACAAGTCTTTCCAGGTTTTTCTGAAGTCAGCCTGTTCATCATTTCTTATAGCACAATAGTATTCCATTACATTCATATACCACAACTTGTTCAGCCATTCCCCAATTGATGGGCATTCTCTCAATTTCCAATTCTTTGCCACCACAAAAAGAGATGCTATAAATAATTTTGTACATGTGGGTCCTTTTCCCATTTGTATGATCTCTTTGCGATATAGCCCTAGAAGTGCTATTGCTGGGTCAAAGGGTATGCACATTTTTATAGTCCTTTGGGCATAGTTCCAAATTGTTCTCCAAAATGGTTGGATCATTTCACAACTCCATCAACAATGCAATAGTGTTCCAATTTTCCCACATCCTCTCCAACATTTATCATTTTCTTGCTTTGTCATGTTGGCCAATCTCATAGGTGTGATGTGGTACCTCAGAGTTGTTTTGATTTGTATTTCTCTAATCAACAGGGATTTAGAGCATTTTTTCATATGACTATAGATGGTTTTAATTTCTTCATCTGAGAACTGTCTGTTCATATCCTTTGACCATTTATCAACTGGGGAATGACTTGAATTCTTATAAATTTAATTCTCTATATATTTTAGAAATGAGGCCCTTATCAAAGAGACTGGTTGTAAAAAATTTTTCCCCAGTTTTCTACTTTCCTTCTAATTGTGGTTGCATTGGCTTTGTTTGTGCAACAACTTTTCAATTTAATGTAATCGAAGTTATCCATTTTACATTTTGTAATGCTCTCTATCTCCTGTTTGGTCATGAATTCTTCTGTTCTCCATAAATCTGATAGGTAAACTATTCCTTGCTCTCCCAGTTTGCTTACAGTATCAGCCTTTATATCTAAATCATGAACCCATTTTGACTGAATTTTAGAATATGGCATGAGCTTTTGGTCTATGCCTAGTTTCTGTCATACTCTTTTCCAGTTTTCCCAGCAGTTTTTGTCAAAGAGTGAGTTATTATCCCAGAAGCTGGTGTCTTTGGGTTTATCAAATAATAGATTACTATAGTAATTGACTATTGTGTCTTGCAAACTTAACCTATTCCACTGATCCACCACTCTCTTTCTTACCCAGTACCAAGCAGTTTTGATGATTGCTGCTTTATAATACAATTTAAGATCTAGAATGGCTAGGCCACCTTCCCCTATATTTCTTTTCATTACTTCCCTTGATATTCTGGACCTTTTATTAATCCAAATGAATCTTGTTATTTTTTTCTAAATATAAAATAATTTTTTGGTATTTTGATTGGTATGGCACTGAATAAGTAAATTAGCTTAGGTAGAATTGTCATTTTTATTACATTAGCTCGGCCTACTCATGAGCAACTGATGTTTTTCCAATTATTTAGATCTGACTTTATTTGTGTGAAAAGCGTTTTGTAATTGTGTTCATATAGTTCCTGGGTTTGTTTCAGGAGGTAGACTCCTAAATATTTTATAATGTCTACAGTAACTTTAAATGGAATTTCTCTTTCTATCTCTTGCTATTGGGCTTTGTTGGTAATATATAGAAATGCCAATGATTTATGTGGGTTTATTTTATAGCCAGCAACTTTGCTAAAGTTGTTTATTATTTCAAGTAGTTTTTCACTTGATTCTCTAGGATTCTCTAAGTATATCATCATATCATCTGCAAAGAGTGATAGCTTTGTTTCTTCCTTACCTATTCTAATACCTTCAACTTCTTTTTCTTCTCTTATGCTAAAGCTAAAGCTAACATTTCCAGTATGATATTGAACAACAGTGGTGATAATGGACATCCTTGTTTCACCCCAGATCTTACTGGAAATGCTTCTAGCTTGTCCCCATTACATGTGATGCTTGCTGAAGGTTTTAGGTAGGTCCTATTTATTATTTTAAGGAAGACTCCATTTATTCCTATGCTTTCTACTGTTTTTAATAGGAATGGGTGCTGTATTTTGTCACAAGCTTTTTCTGCATCTATTGAGATGATCATGTGGTTTCTGTTAGTTTTGTTGTTGATACGATCAATTATGCTGATAGTTTTTCTAATACTGAACCAGCCCTGCATTCCCGGTATAAATCCAACCTGGTCATAGTGTATTATTTTTGTGATAAGTTACTGTGATTTTTTTGCTAATTTAAAAAAAAATATTTGCATCTATATTCATTAGAGAAATTGGTCTATAATTTTCTTTCTCTGTTTTGACTCTTCCCAGTTTAGGTATCAGCACCATATTTCTATCATAAAAAGAATTTGGTAAGACTCCTTCATCACCTATTTTCCCAAATAGTCTATATAGTATCAGAATTAATTGTTCTTTAAATGTTTGATAGAATTCGCTTGTAAATCCATCTGGCTCTGGAGATTTTTTCCTAGGGAATTCATCAATGGCTTGTTCATTTTCTTTTTCTGAGATGGGGTTATTTAAGTATTTTACTTCCTCTTCCGTTAATCTGGGCAATTTATATTTTTGTAAATATTTATCCATTTCACTAAGATTGTCAAATTTATTGGCATACAGTTGGGCAAAACAGTTCCTAATTATTGCTTTAATTTCCTCTTCCTTGGTGGTGGATTCACCCTTTTCATTTCTGATACTAGTAATTTTGTTTTTATTCTTTCTTTTTTTAAATTAAATTCACCAAAGGTTTATCTATTTTACTGGTTTTTTCATAAAACCAGCTCTTAGTTTTATTTATTAGTTCAATAGTTTTCTTAATTTCAATTTTATTAATTTCTCTTTTGTTTTTCAATATTTCCAATTTGGTGTTTAATTGAGGATTTTAAATTTTTTCTTCTTCTAGTTTTTTTAGTTGTATGCCCAATTCATTTATCTCTATTTATTTCTATTTTATTCATGTAAGTATTTAAAGATATAAAACTTCCCCTAAGAATTGCTTTTGCTGAATCCGTATATTTTGGTATGTTGTCTCATTGTCATTCTCTTGAATGAAGTTATTGATTGTTTCTATGATTTCTTGTTTGACTCAATCATTTTTTAGGACTAGATTATTTAGTTTACAATTATTTTTTAGTCTATCTCTCCATGGCCATTTACTCCATTATAATTTCTATTGCATCATGATCTGAAAAAGATGAATTTAATACTTCTGTCTTTCTGCATTGGATTGTGAGGTTTTTATGCCCTAGTACATGGTCAATTTTTGTGTATGTGTTATGTACTGCTGAGAAAAAAGTATATTCCTTTCTATCCCCATTCAATTTTCTCCAGAGGTCTATCATATCTAACTTTTCTAATATTCTATTCACCTCCTTAACTTCTTTCTTATTTATTTTGTGGTTATATTTATCTAGTTCAGAGAGGGGGAGGCTGAGGTCCCACACTAGTACAGTTTTGCCGTCTATTTCTTCCTGTACCTCCCTGAACTTTTCCTCCAAGAATATGGATGCTATACCATTTGGTGCATATATATTTAGTAATGATATTACTTCGTTGTCTATGGTGCCTTTTAGCAGGATGTAGTTTCCTTCCTTACCTCTTTGATAAGATCTATTTTTCGTTTTCCTTTGTCTGAGATCAGGAATGCTACCTCTGCTTTTTTTTTACTTCAGCTGAAGCATAATATACTCTGCTCCAGCCTTTTACCTTTACCCTGTGTGTGTCACTCTGTTTCAAATGTGCTTCTTGTAAACAACATATTGTAAGATTATGGTTTTTAATCCATTCTGTTATCTGCTTCTGTTTTATGGGAGAGTTCGTCCCATTCACAGTTATGATTACTATCTGTGTCTTTCTCTCTGTCCTTCCCCCACTCCCCGTTTATGCTTTTCTTTCTCCTTTCTCCTTTTCCCTCTTCACTAGTGTTTTGCTTTTGACCACTGCCTCCCTCAGTCCCACCTCCCTTCTATTATCCCCCTCCCTTTTCTTCCCCTTTACCCTTACTACTTCTTCCTTCCCTTTTATCCCCTCTCCCTTTTCTTTCCCCTTTTCCCTCCTACTGCCTGTTAGATTTCTATACCTAACTGATTATGTTATTCCCTTCTTAAGACAAATCTGATGACAGTAAGGATCAAAAAATGCTCATCTCCCTTCTTTCCCTCTGCTGTAATAGGTTTTTGTGTCTTTTCCTGTAATGTAATTTACCCTTGTCTGCCTCCTCTTTTCCTTTTCTCTCTGTACATTTTCTTAGTTAGATCAGATTAATCCACTGACAGATTAATCCACTAACACATGTGATTAGATTTTTTTTATCATTACATCAAAGTCAACATATCTACCCCCTTTATGTACACCCCTTTAACATGGTGTAATAACAATACAGTTCTCAAGAGTTACAAGTGTCATCTTCCCTTGTAGGGATGTAAAGAGTTGGTCCTTATTAATAACATGTTGTTACTTTCTGTCCTGTTTACTTTTTTATGTCTCTCTTGAGTCTTATATTTGAAGATCAAATTTTCTGTTGAGCTCTGGTCTTTTTATCAGGAAGGTATGAAAGTCCCCTAATTCATTGAATATCCATCTCCTTCCCTGAAAAATCATGTTCATTTTTGCTGGGTAGTTGATCCTTGGTTGTAATCCAAGCTCCTTTGCCTTATAGAATATCATATTCCACGCCCTATGGTCTTTTAATGTAGAAGCTGCAAGGTCCTGTGTAATCCTAACTATGGTTCTATGATATTTAAATTGTCACACGTTGTTACTGTGTACCCTTCTAAGAATAGATAAATCTACCCAAAATATATATATATATATAAAAAGAAGTAAATGAGCTAAACAGAATTTTAGAAACATTAGTTATGATAGGCCTTTGGCTATGCCCAAATGAGAAAACGAAGGAATACAGAAATTATTTTCAGACCAGCATCTTACACCATGTATCGAGATAAGTTACAAATGGATACATGACCTAGATATAAAAGGTCACATCATAAACAAATTAGAAGGAAGAAAATAGCTTTTGCAATTATAGATAAGGTAAGATTTTCATGCCCATACAAGGGATAGAGATAATCATAGAAGATGAAAATGAATAATTTTGATTACATAAAATTGAAAAGATTTTACACAAATAAAATGAAGTTTAAATTAAAGTGAAATAGTTTACTAGAAAAAAATTGCATCAAGTTTCTGATAGGTATCTAATAGCCAAGATAACAAAATATAAAAAATGATAGCCATTCCCAAATAGAAAAATGATAAGGAATTTGACCTAGTAGTTTTCAAAGTAAGAAATCCAAGTTAACAACAACAATGTGAAAAAATGTTCTAAATCATTATTTATTAGATAAATGCACATCAAGACACCGCTAAGATTCTATCTAACACCTATCAGAATGGCAAAGGTGACAAAAAAGGGGGGATGACAATTGTTGGAAGAGCTATGTGTAGTATACTGGTGGAGCTGGGAAATGATCCAGATAGCCTACTACGCAACTTGTAACTATTCTCCCAAAGACACTAAATTGTGTATATCCCTTAACCCTCCCTTACCCCATACCCAAGTAATACCACTACTAAGACTAGACACCAAAGTGTTAAAAAAAAATACTCCTATTTTCAAAAATACTTACAGCAGTCATTTTTGTTATATCAAAGAACCAGAAACACAGGTATTCTCCGTCAATTTAGGGATAGGTGAAAATAAATTATATATGAATTTAGTGGAATATTATTGCTCCATAAGAAATGACCATAGGGAAGGTTTCAGAGAAACTGAGGAAGATTTTTATAGCACAACAGAGTGAAATAAGCAAAGTCAAAGAGAACAATTTTATAAATAACAACTACATTGCAAAGAAAAACAACTCTGATAGGCATTACGAAATTTTATTAACAAAACCACCAACTACAAATCTAAAGAATCAATGATATAGTGTGCAACTCTCCTCCTAACAAAGGTGCAGAATAAGTATACATTTTTGAACATGGCAAAAGCGTGAATTTATTTTGCTTGAATATGCTTATTTTTCACAAAGAATTTTTCCCTCTTATTATTTGATGGAGAGGCAGCTATTTAGTGTTGCCAAAAGAAAAAGAAAGGAAATAGAAGGGGGTCATTGAAGCTTCTTAAAAATGCACAGAAACAACTGAAGGAAGTTGAGAAAGGAAAACAAAAGAACTTTGAAGGTAATATTTATATATATATACACATGCATAGCTAAATACATAAATAAAAGCAAGCTGTATATGACATAATTTTCTTTTCTGTCATATATACACACATATATACACGTGTGTATATACA
Organism: Vombatus ursinus; assembly: GCF_900497805.2. Classification (NCBI taxonomy): domain Eukaryota; kingdom Metazoa; phylum Chordata; class Mammalia; order Diprotodontia; family Vombatidae; genus Vombatus; species Vombatus ursinus. The sequence goes on along the minus strand of NW_020954572.1, from coordinate 30,158,458 downwards.
TATATGTCCAGAAAAATAAGATATATTGAAAGGTTTTTTAAATTGTAAAAACTTGTAAGTTTTATTCTATGTCAATAAATTAATTATTTTGCTTTTTTCCCAGCTATGTTGCATACAACTATAGGTCTTAAAAATGATATTATGGCATCATTTCCTCCTGTGGGGTCCTAGAGAATCTGGATCCCAAACCAAGCCTGGAAAGGGCTGCTTGGGTAGTAGTGAGAACCACAAAATCCACATTATCATCTTTACACTGATAATTCCTCAGTCTATAAGGTCATTCTAATTCTCTTTCCATAATTTCAATCTTGAAGTGCAAACTGCCTGCTGTATATCCTACTCAGATTAAGTTCCCTTACTTGTTGGTTTCACTGTATGTGGCCCTTTACACTTTTGTTAGGCACATGTTTTACACCTTTTGGTAAATATATTTCCTACTATGTCATTTAAAGTTTCACTGTAAATATTTTTTTTTCTATTATGCTTCTATTCAACAAGTATTAACTAGTTTATTCATTTAAAAAATTAACTAGTCTAAGAAAACAAGAGAGGTTTTCCAGATGCAGAGTACAGGGGAAGGTAACTGATAGGTACTCAGTAATTTTTCTTTCCAGCAGTATTTTGTTTCTCCATTTCATTATCATTGTTTCTGTTAAAGATTTTGGGGCTATTGTTTAATCATAAAAACAATCCAAGCTATTTTATATTCATATTTTGTGAGTTATTTTGGATAGTATTACTTATATGACAATCATCTTTTCTAATTAATGATTTTTAAAGGTTTGCTAAATTCTTAAATATGATTTTTGATGTTTCAGAACTAAATTTGTTCAAGAGAAACACATTTCCAAAATTAAAGTATATAGGAAAATTAATCCATCAACCAACTCACATTTAGTATGTTGTAGTTACTATGTACCAAATACCTTGTTTCCCCACCTAGTGTTGGGGAAACAAAGTCAGAAGTGAAACAGTCCCTGCCATCAACAAGCTTATATCCTAACAGGAAGATCATATGTAAATATACACATGCATACATATATACATACATACATATGCACACATACACATGCACGCACACACATACCCAAATTGAATATAAGTTAACCCTGTCAGGGAAGATATTACCAAAAGGAGGGATCAGGAAAGGCTTCATGTAGAAGGTGGTACTTGAGCTGAGACTTGAAGAAAACAAGGGGTTCCAAGTTGTGTTGGTGAGGTAGGAGTGCCTGCCAGGTGTCAGGTATAGGCAGTGGAAAGGATTGAATACCAAAGAAAGAACATTTGGAACAGCAAATAAGCTGGTATGCCTTTGTCTTGGAGTATGTAGAGGAAAACAATGTTGTATGTAAGATGACTGTAAAAGAAGGGGCCAGCCTGGGCGGAGATTTAAATGCCCCCAAGAGATGTTTATATAATCTGTCCTGAAGGTAATAGGGAGTCAGTGGAGCTTACTAAATAGAGAGTGACATGCACTTTAGGAAAATGACTTTGGTAATGGTGTAGAGAGATGGACTGGCATAGTTAGGGGGTAAAAGGTGGAAAGAACAAGTGAGAGTGTATATATATTGCAGTAGTCCAGGCAAGGGTTGATAAAGGACTGAAGGGGTATAGTGGCCTTATTAGTGGGGAGAAGGGTATGGAATCAGAAATAACAGGATTTGGCAATAGAGTGAAAGTGAGGAGTTGAGGGTAACAGGAAGCTTGCAAACTGCACTGATGGGAATAGTTCAGGAGAGGGATAGGTTTGGGGAAAAGATTCTGTTTTGGACCTATTAAGTTTCAGACACCTATGGAACATTCAGTTTGAAATATTTAATAGTTAGTTAGTGATACAGGATCTGGGAGTCATGTTTATAGATATGGCAACTGAGCCTATGGAAAAGTGATAAGGTTATCAAATGAGACAGCGTAGAGAGAAAACAGGAGAGGGTCTAGAGGAGAGAGCCTTGTGGGACAATTAGAGGATGTGATATAGATAAATAAGCAACAAAAAGAATGAGAAGGAGTGGTCATACAGGTAGGAGAACTAGTAAACAGCAGTGTCCTAAAAACCTAAAGAATCTATTAGGAGAAGGTATTCAACAACATCGAATGCTGCCAAGGTCAAAAAGAGTGAGGATTGAGAAAAGCATATCTGGCAATTAAGAGATCATTGGTAACTTAGGAGAGCAGTTTCAGTTGAGTGATAGGGATGTAAACCAAGTTATACAGAGTTAAGAAGAGAATGAGAGTAAAGAAACTATTAAATTAAATCTCCTTTCAGGCAGACTATAGACAGACTTCTCAATTATAAGGCAATGTAAGAATCTTATAAAATATAATTAAAAAACGGAAGGGTAATTTAAAAATGAGCCATTCCCTGCTGATGGGAAATAAAACAGAGGGCATTGGGATTTGGAGTCAGATGACCAGGGCTCAAATCTTTACTAACATTTACCACCATTTAACTTTTGTTAAAAATGATTTCTCTTGTTAATCTGTGTCTTAGAGACTCAGAGCTCCACCCTGCCAGCCTTCTGTCTAAAGTTGTTCAGAAGGACATCTCTGATAATGAGATTGCACTGAATCTTTTCATCTTGGTCAAACTCCAATCCCAGGCCTGAACTGATTTTATCCTACTCAGGTTTGGGTGGAGACAGACTTCTAAGACTGGGGGTGGTATTTCCTTTGATGGTAAGCAATATTGGCCCCTGTGGACTGAGTGATCTAAGGAACCCACCCACCTCCTAGTATGTCAACCAATCACGATTGATTGGCACCCCTTGGGAACACCTACTCTTCAAAGGGCATATAACATTGTACCCCAAAATCCCAAACCAAGCTAGTTCTGAACTGGCCCCCTTAGGGGGGTTCAGTTTTGGACTGAATGTATGTCAAGAAATTAAACAGCGGACACGTGTATCCCAATTTTGTTTGTCTCTTTCTTAGAGAAGACTCTGTTTCAAATTGGGATTTGTGGGGTTCATGCAGTTCAGGGTTCATACTTTGGACAAGTCATTTACTTTGCCTAGGCCTTATTTTCTTCATTTGAGCAAGATAACCTTTTGGTCTTACATTTTATTATGCTTTGATTTCCTTCTGAAATCAATCTTCTCTAGTGCACCACTGTATTTTTACTTTACCACCACTCTGAGTACTTAACATGTTATCTGGATATTGAAAGATAATTATTTGAAGTGTTCTGTACATTGTGCACTACAAAGGTACTTTGTAAACCTTAAATTATGACACAAATATAAGTTATCTGCCTCAGTGTTATCCACCTTCTGTTGTAAACTATTATAGCTGTAATGAAGATAGGCACTGTTTTAAGTTTAATCTGCCAAACAACTCACATTATATAGCATTTTAAGTTCAGAGATAGAAAAAAAAAAGGCAAGTCAAATAACTCTTCTAAATTTTATACTATCTAAGGTTGTACCTATATCAGTATATGGACAATGTAAATGGTAATGCCACTATGTTAATTTTGTATACTTTGGCCAAATTTTACATAAAATAATCAGTGAAATGGAAGAATGGACACTACTGCAACACTGAAAATTCAAAAATTTTATTCAAGTTTACCTACTCTCTCCAATTGTCTTTACAGTGGTCTGTTTAAGGTAAATGTGAGCAAAGCAAGGCAAGATGACCCCAAGCTTTCCATAAAAAGATGTTTCTTGTTACCTTACATACTGTATTTACCATACTAAATAATTATTACAAAATCATCTAACCATAGAACTAGAAGAGGTTTTAAAGTTCATTTACTCTAACCCTCTCATTTTATTGATAATAATATCATTATTACAGTTTCACAGATAAAGAAACCACAATTCTGAGAAGTTTTTCACTTTAAAGGATAGCAATTTGGCAAGTAATAAATATTATTTTAATGTTCTTTATATACATGAATAGAACTAAATTGTAGTGGTTTCTACAATTTTTTGCATGTCCTCTTTTCCCCTTCCAATTTTGAGAAAGGGAAAAGGATTACAGATGAGAGTCCAACCCTTATGATCTTGGACAGAGCACTTGACTTGAGGCAATCCCCTATGCGGACTTTCAGGATGTATAGGGATTCTCTTTCGAGACAGAAAATCATGTGATGAAGAGACAGACTTTTGAATAACTGCCTAGCGAGAACTGGAAATACATATAAAAGATTCCTTTGAGGGCAGGTTGGCCCTTTGTTCCTCTCTGGTGGTGAGCAAATCCTGGCTGCTGTTGCCCTCCTCAGGAAAGAGGAATCTTGGACAATGGCCTCCTTGCTGTTGCTAAGAGAAGTAGTAGTGGTGGCAACAACAGGTCCTGTTGCCAAGTGCTAATCTCCCTAATGGGGTCAATATGTATCTTGTACCTTCTTTTCCTCACTGAAACTTCTAGTAAATATTTCTTTGTGATACTAAGGCTCTAATTGAGGATATTAATTATAATGGTGATATGAACTATAACTGATAATTAATATTGGGGAGATCACATAAGGATGGGGACTTGGGCTGATGATATTAAACAACCATCCCAATGCCTCATTGATACCCCTAGAACCCTGAGGAAGAGAGACAGCCTTACTTTGAGACAGGTCATATCACCTAGAGCTATCAGCTTGCTTATGGCTTTGACTGAGAAAAGGCCCAAGGCCCATTTCCCACACAGAGGACCACCACAACAGCTGGTCTTTTTTGCTCTCCACCAGAAAAGGAAAAAAGGCCAAGCTACTTCATGAGAGTCTTTCACATGTACTTTCAGTTTTAGCTCAGCAGCCAATTAAAAAGTCTAACTCTTCATCAAGTAGTTATCAGACCAGAGAGTACCTATGCATGCTCAAAAGACAACATGAGGGATTGCCTCAAGTCATGCAAACTGAGCATACTCATAAGGGCTGGGCTATCAGCTATTTTCTCCTACCCCCATTGTAATGGCTACCAATTTTTTTTTTTTTTACCACTTCTCAATAAAGATCTTAAATTGAGAATTTGTTTAAAGCATAGAAGATATGACTAACATAAACATCTTTTCTTGCTCAGAGGACCCCTGAATTTTTGAACTGGAAGAGAGCTTAGAGATCTCTAGTATAGGGGTTCTTAACTTTTTTGTGTCATGGATCTCTTTTGCAATGTGGTAAGACTTATGGACTATTTCTTAAAACAATGTTTTTAACTGAATAAAATAAAATAGGACTACAAATAAAAGAATTTCTATTGAAATAGTTACTAAAATATAATTTCTTATAATCCTCATGAAATCTATCCACAGATAAGAGCATGTAAAAAACAGGCTAAAAACTCCTTTCCTACTTAAACTTTTAGTTTAACGATGATAAAAATGTAGGCTAGAAAGATGAAAATATCCAAGATCATATAGATGAGTTAATTGCAGAGCAAGGACTAGGATTCTAGCCTCCTAACTCTTCTTCTTTCTGTGCTTTGTCAACAATGCTGTATGCCCCATTCTCTGAAGTAAGCATGCTCACCCCTGGAGTCTATAGGCTCCCAGAACCACCCTCATGTTGATACCAATTTGATAAAACAATTGCATTGACACAGGACCCCTCAGAGTTTTTCTTTCTCTTAAGACTTAAAAAAAGGGCACACATTCAAATTTAAATTCAATTCAGCAAGAATATAAATCAATTTTGGTAAATTCATTATATTATAAACACACTGAGAGAGTTCACTAAAGGAAAAAATTACTTCTGAATAATAACCCTTTATCTCCACTCCAAAATGCTGAATTAGAAGTCAGCAGACCTGTGTTCTAGACCTGAGTCTGTTAATAAGTAGTCATGTTAACTTGAGCAAATTATTTCCTATCTCTGGGCCTCAGTTTCCTCATCTTTGACATGGGAAAGGGAACAAGTTTGATAGCAGAGTAGAGGATGGGATAGAGTGAGAAAAGACTAGGCAGGGAGACCAAACAGCAGGCTACTGCAATAATCCAGGTGTGAGGTGATGGGGATCTACATCAGGATGGTAGCAATATCAGAGGAGAAAAGGGGGCATTTATAACAAGAGATGCTGTGAAGGTAAAATTGACAAGATTGGCCAACACACTGGATATCATAGTTAAGAGCGAAGAGTTGAGGATGACACCTAGGTTGTCAGCCTGGGTGACTAGGAGGATGCTGGTGCCCTTGACAGTAACAGGAAAATCAGGAAGAAGGAAGGGCTTAGGGCAAAAGACAATGAGTTCAATTTTGGACATGTTGCATTTAAGAGGACTATGGTATATCCAGTTCCATAGGTCAAATAGGCAGTTGGAGATGTGAGACTGGAGGCCAGGAAACAGGTTAGGGCTGAATGAACAGATCTGAGAATCATCTGTATAGAAGTAAGTCAATCTGCACAATCTGATGAGATCACAAAGTGAAAAATTACAGATGGAGAAGAGGGCCAAGGACAGAACCTTGGGGAACAAGTTCACTGGCATAACTTGGATAAATATCTAGCAAAGGAAACTGAGAAGTCTTCAGGTAGGAAGAGAATAGTATCACAAAAACATAGAGAGAAGAGAGTATCAAGGAGAAGAGGACTGAGTGTAAAAGTCTATAAACAAGTAAAGAAGGATGAGGGGGTGGTGGAATGTATGCAATATTCAGAGACGACTAGTCCCTCTAGCATGAGGGCTTGCTGAGAACTTTTCAGGGCTATTCATCCACTTTTGGTGTCCACCTTAACTCAACTCTCACCTGTGGCTTCAAGAAGCTATAGCATGTGCAGTGGCCGCACCCTGACAAACTCTCTCTGCAGATGGGCTAAACCAGGCTAAGGATAACAGATAGACCTCAAACCTGTCGGTGAGTTAGGGGGATGTCTACCCTAAGCATGTGAAGACTTTCTCAGATGGAATGGGTGGTTGAGAACAATTTGTTTCAATGGCCACGAAGGCGGCTGAAGCAGGTTGTGTGGAGTGCTTAGAGCTTGGTCAGACATTGAAGATGCCAAAGACATCCACCGCTTGGTGGCCATCATCAGTTGTCTTGACTTTGGTGCTGCCACTGGATTTCAGTGACTCAGGAAGAGTGAGGCTGACAACTTTGTGCACTCTCCCTCATTGAAATCCAATTCACGTGCAAGTCAAGACATCACCTGCGATGTCACTGATCCTCTTAGAAAATGAAGGATGAACAACAATAACGAAGGGGCAGTAGAACTAAAAGATTTCTAAGTTTCCTTCCAGTCTGATTACTTTTTAAGACAAAATTTGGATGCATTTTTAATGAGACACAAATTATTTGTGTTAGTATTATCATCAAAAAATGAATATATGTGCTACTATAAAAAGGCATAAAAATAATTAAGAAAGGCCAACATGGAAAAGAGCTATGTTTCAACTACAGAGTATCCCAAAAGCCTTAGTTCAGTTTAAAGATTTAGTAATTCCAGAACTACAAATGCTACAGACCTAGAAACATGACCATTTTAGTTTCATTATTTAAAATGTTCAAATATTGATATTTTTCTTATTTTCAATATAACTCCTGTCTTACGCTACACATACACTAGTAATTTTTGAACTTTGTAAAAACTGTTTGTTAGCTGCTGCTTAATGACTGAAAATATTGCATTTGTAATCCTAGCCTTAAGATCATCCAAAGAATGAGGTTTTGATGCACATATTATAGTTTTTGACATGACCCTACAAGAAAAAGTCTAATAGAAATCAATCAGGTGACCAAGATTTCCAAGCAAAAGGACCTCCCAGAAACTGCTGCATACACAATGCATAATGACAGGGTATCCTGTCTTTTTAAAAATGAAAATGAAAAAAAATATCAAAATTCATAAAAATAAGCATATGCAAAAATAAGTAAACTTACAAATGATTAGTAAGTTTGTTATATTTATATTTCTGACATTATTAAAACAAAACTGCATCAAAACTTTTGGGATATCATAGAATCTTTATCATAGAATCTTTAACCATAAACCTGGAGTCCTATTCGAGTACATGCACTTTGACATTGCCATGCATTGCAGAAAGTATCTTAAAGCAATGATATGCCTATACCCTGTAGCAAGAGATAGGGACATTTGAGACTCTATTTGAATTATCTGAGTCATGATCTATAATCTTTAAAAATAACTATTAGACATATTGAATGTTACATTTAACAAGACTTGCCATAATGTTGATTCTTCCTTTCCTGAGAGGAATTTAGTGTTGTCACATTTCAATTTTAAATAGACAGTATTGCAATGCCAAAGTCAAAGCAAAATTGAATTATCCTTGGAAATGACATTCCACTGGCAGGATCATAGGAAAATAAAATAAAATCATGTTTATGGCAATTGAACCAGCACATCCACATGATATGAAATTATCTCTTTGTAAGTTTATGGGGATGACCTAATGGTAGCAAAATGATGAGAGAGTAAGTCTATGAAGAAAAATGAGATGAACTATTATTTTAATATAAGACTGAAAGTATGGTTATGACAATAAAGTTATCCCATTTCTAGAGTAAAGGGAATATATTGTGGTTCTTCAGTCAAATCACATTAATATAATGAAAAAAAAGCAACCAAAATCACTATTTTATCTAAACTTTTATGCAACATGCTGACACAAATATTCCACGAAAACCATGCATTCCAAAAATGGGGCCAAGCAAATACTCCCCCTAGCACTTGGTTTTCACTGTCTTCCAACATGTTCTTGGCTGCCTGACTTACCACCCTTTTAGGTATATACACTCTTAGAAGTGACTCTCAGTCTTAGCAATTAGCACTAAGCCATTACTTGTTAGGTCATCCCTATTTAAAAGAGTTCACTAACATGCTACTTGCAGCTACTCCAAGTGTCCTTAATTTAGAAATCTTGACTACCGCTGCCCAAGGTCTCCAATGGAAGCAGCACAAACTCTCCCTGGAAGCTTACCTCTTAAAACCAGTCCAGAGAATCACAAAGTACCAGCTGCTTTTAAAGGTAAAGGAAATAAATCTGCTACTTTGTATTTCAGAAAAAAGGAACTCATGGCCTATGGGTATGGTTGCTTTATGTCAGGGATTTTTCTGGTGCAGGACTGATGTAAAATATTCACAGGATCATGGAATTTAGAACTAGAAGAGACCCTAGAGATCATCTAATGAGTCCAACACTCTTGTTTTATAGATTTCTATTCCATTGTTCCCATTGTTTTAGTAAATAATAACCAAATGAATTAGCTCAGTGGGCATCACGATGGAAACACAGATTTCCCATAAGTCTTAGTGCAGTCTTAAACAGCTTAAAACTGGAAATAGTTGTAAGCTATTGAAAACTGAACTAGGACTTTTGGGACACCCTGTATGTTAATACCAAAGGATCATCATGTGGGAACTCTGGTCACCAACACAGATCAATCTATGACTTAGTAGATAAATCTTAGAGAGCTGTCTGAGGCTTAGAGCAGTTTTGTTACCAAGCTACTACGTGTCAGCATCAGGATTCTGAACTTGTCCTAAAGGAAGTCTTTTATGCTAAATCCAGAGTCAGGAGATCTGGGTTTTTGATGCCCAGCTCTTTCACTGACTCTCTATGTGACCCTGGGGCAAGTTTGGACCTCAACTTCTAATCCACAAAATAAGAATATATATGTACATACTATTATTACTTATACAACCCTTATTCTACCTCACAGGGTTGCTATAAGGAAACTACAAAGTGTTTGGTCATTATGCACCCATTTGGCATTGAGTTAACCCCATTCAGGTGCTTATTAGTAATGGTAGTGAGGCATCATCTTCATCCCTAACAGCATTCATTAACTTAATGTTTATTAAGTGACAATCGTATACTAGAAACCATAAATACAAGGATGAGAAATGACATAGTTGCTGCCTTCCAAGGGTTTGCATTCCATTGGCTGGGGGAGGAGAGATGTACAATGTACAACTATGTACATAAGAAATATAAGAAAACATTGCTTGGCACATAGTAGGTGTTTAATAAATGCTTCTTGTCTGGATGGGTCAAAGGAAAAATCCAGATTGTCTGAGAGTAATTGAGAAGACAGAGAACCTTTTGGGAGTGGGGACAATCAGGGAAGGCTATGCAGAGAGCAGGGAGTACTCAAGTCTTGGAGAAAGAGAAGGGTTTTAGGAGAGGCAGCTAAGAGAGAAGGGCATTCCCACTGGAGGGAAAAGAGGTGGGAGGGAACAAGTGGTAAGCAGCTGAAAGTCTAGTTTGACTAGAATGCAGAAGATGGGAAGAAGAGTCAGGGGGAACCAGGGTTAAAGAGAAATTGCAGTCAGAGGGCTCTGAATGCCAGGCATCCTAAGGACAATAGGGAGACTCTAAATATGTTTGAGCCAGAGAATGGTAAAAGAAATGATTATTAATAACCAATGATTTGGGAAGATTCAAATTTCCCCCTCTTTCTATTATTCTCATTTCAAGACTTCAGTCTCTGAAGATTGAGCTAACCTTCTCCTTTATCCAGATGGGAGAGATACCCACTCAGATGGGGCAGCTATTATGTTCTACTCAGGTTTGGGTGTGGATAAATTCTTTGACTAGATTGCCCAAGGTTGGGGCTAATTTAGAAGTAAATGACACAATCAAGGTTCAGGTCAAGCCCCTCATTGTAATATTCATTCTCCATTAATTGTTAGCCAATCAGAGATGATTGCCACCCTGGGGAAAATGCCTCTTCCAAAAGGGCATATAAGCAATGAGCCTACTGCCATGATAGTCTTTGGTCTAAAAGAGAGAGTGCCAAATGACCATCTTTTTATTAAAATGCTGGCATTATTAATAAAATAATTAAACTGCCTAGAAATTATATCCCTCAAACCTTTTCAAACACACCACAGTGATATAATCAAACCTGTCCATTAGGAAGGTTATTTTAGCAACTGTGTGAAGGATTGATTGGAGAGGAGAGAAACTGGAAGAAGAGAGCCCAATTAGAAGGCTATTATTATCCAGATAAGAGATGATGAGGGCCTGAACTAAGATGGTTGCCCTGGAGTGGAGAAGTGATCATAGATAGCAGTTGATGGATATGGGAGAGAAATGAGGGAGAGGAAAGAACCAAGAATGATTGTAAAGTTTTTATTCAGATTTGGATTGTCTTCATATATATGATCATAGATGTAGTACTAACTAGAAAGAATCTTAGAGGCCATCAAATCCAACCCCCTCATTTTTATAAGTGAACTTACTCAGGGTCATGCAGCTAGCAAATGTTGAGGTGCTTAGCATAGTGCCTGGCATACAGACATTTAATAAATGTCTACTGATTGATTTATTGAGGTAAGACTTGAACCCAAATCTTCCTGATTCCACAAATAAAATAAATAAATAAATAGATGATTTTTTCTTTTTAAGAAAAGAAAGAAATATTGGCTGCCAAGGGGGCATACATGACTTCAGAGAAAATATGGAACAGGAAGTCCAGAATTATAAAAGGATAAATGTAATCTAGCCTAACTCAGAGATCCTCTTGGGTAGTGATATCAAACTCACATAGAAACAGAGGCTACCAATCCATACATAGGGATTCAATATCCCAAGGATATGGATTTAGTTTTAAAATGTAATATTATCTACATTTTATTGTATTTTTTAAAATTTTGTTAAGTATTTTCCAATCACATTTTAACTTGGTTCAGGCAGCACTCATGGCCCATGGGCTGTTTGACACTTTTAGGCACATCACCAAAGCCCACTTAGTTAATACTCAGTGAACTACTTTATGTCTCAAACATTCTGAAACTTCCAAGACTAAATTACAAGATTCTAATAGGGAGAAACTCTGGCATTCTTTTGTTACACAGGTTTAGGTCTTGAATTTTCAAATTCCATTGTATGTACTTAAAATATAAGGTAGTAAAAACCCACTCATACCCTCTCATACCCACCCCACCACTCCCCAATACAGAGTACTGCAGGAAGGCTCTTTAATTCCTTTTGGGAACATCAACAGCCTTGGTTCCTGGCCTGTCAGAGAGTCTCAGCCATTTCAACCCACATTCCTTTCAAATCAAAATAAAAGAAGCCATGTCAAAAACTGTGGGATCTTTGGATCATTTTACATCTTTAAGATGATAATTCCAGTTGCAATACAGCCACAATACCAAGTACAGGGATATGACATGACTCACTAGTGACTTTTAAAACAACCTACGGCCCACTGACAGCCTTACTGGTGCTGAACCCTGTCTTTTCAACCATTTGGTCCCTGTCCTTTTCTATGTGCTAGTGATGGTAATGGGGAAATAACAAATAAGTCTTTTTAGGGTAAACTACAATAAATACAACCTAAGAATGGAGCCAAGTGAGTAGGAGGATTAGAATATCTTTATAGTGCTATGAACTTTTGGTTTCATCCTTTTCCTTGCCCCTAGAAGCTACGCACTCCAGAAGAGTGACTAAAAGCCAAGAATGATGTTGGAATGACAAAACAGTATTCTGTGTATCTGAAAACTGATTACTACCTGGCCCTTAGAGAATCTCTTACTTGAAATTATAAGGCTCCTGACATCACAGTCCTTGTCAGAGTCCAATGCAACATTTGGATTGAGAGGAAAAGAATGAAAGGGATAGATGTAAGGGAATAAGGAGGACAGTAAAAAAGAAAACTTATCTCTTCGTAAGTTATTTATGGGTTATTTTTATTCTAGTCCAAGTGGTTTATTGGGGAGAAAATGTGATCCTATTATTTATCATCCTGTTTGCTCTTCTTTTGTTTTGCTTCATTCACTTCTTTAGAAAGTACATTGCTCTTCATTTGTTTTGGAAGGTGAATAACATTTAGCACCCATCCAAGAGAGGCTGAATTTGAATTTTAAATCCCACAAATTATCCTGGTTCTGTTGATTACCCTCTGATTTAGCTCAGGCAAGTCACTACCCCTCTTTAGGCTTTTGTTTCCTCATCTGTGATCTGTAAGATTTCTTAAAATTCTACAGTTCTAGGAACGATTCTATCTCAGAGCAGAAACAGAAAGCAATCTCTGGAGAGGCAAGAAAGGACCTCAACCAAACAAAAGGAAATGCTACAGAAAGACATAGAAAAATTTACTTTTCTGGGTGCCAATGAGGTGTATCCTGGCAGATGGCAATTTCTTCATTTTTGCAAACTATCCACAAATATAAGGTGAATTCTGGAGGAGGGAAAAAAATCTCTATCCAAAAAAACAAAACAAAACAAAATATGCTTTTGTTTTAACAAAGTGTAAAAGATGTTTACATTGTCCCTTAGGGAAACATGGATGTAAAAAGACCAGAATATGTATTATCTCTCCTATTCTAGCATAATAACAAAATTTCAGCTAATAGCTCTACTCCCATACTATAAATGATAGAATGATCTACAATCTATAAGTTAAAGAGAACTTAAGATTCATTCTTGAAAAAAAAAAGAATGGAATCTAAGATAAAGATGACAAAAATGTTCAATTACAATCTCGGGAGCAATGTAACATCTCAATGAAAATCTGAATGTACTGACTGTATAAAACACTGTTTGAGTGATTTTTCTTAAAAAAAAGAAAGAAAATAAGAAAAAAAAATTATAAAGTAGAATGGCACGGCATTCACCTGTTAGTCCAGTGTCTAAATATGACCATCCAAATGGACTTGGCTAAGATTTAAAAACACAACCAACATTTTTTATGTGAATTATAATAACAAAATTATAATTTCCTAGCATGGCTTAGACATTAGGAAATGTTTATTACATATGGAAAGGGGCATGGGGAAAAGAAAGGAAGAGACAGAGAGAGAGAGATTGAGAGAGAGAGATTGAGAGAGATTTGAGGAACGAATGAGCAAGTAGCTAGCAATACTTTAAAATGTAAATGGCATTAGGTTTGCGCTGTGTCTGGAGTCAAAGATATGTCCTGACTCTGTTTCTCTGCAGTGTTCTTGAGCCAGGCATTTCTACCATCCTGTACCAGGTATTGTGTTATTTACAAACTGGTTTCTTATCAATTAATTTTGTTTTAAAGCAGTCTTGAAAGTTGCTTTAAAAATTCACATTTTTAAAAGTACCATTTCAGTTAAAACATTCAACTTCTACCACTACACAAGATCCAGGTTTCCATTTAATTCCAAACCAAAGATTATGGAAAGTAAAGGCAAAAAATGCAGCATTTTTTTTAGATTTATTGCTTGATTTCACTTAGTTCAGTCTGATCTCCTCACGTTGGGTATGTGTCTTTTATATTTATTTGTTCTATGTATTTCAAAACTTTCACTATGGGAAGAGGCCCCAAAACTTCCCTTATCAATATTTACCTTTGATGCCCGGAAACAAAAGGCCGTGGACTTGGTGTCCGATTTCCCTCTATCTTGCAAGATAAGGCCTTGATCTTCTGTCAGAGCCAGGTAATGGCCAGTGGTAATGTGCCGAAGTCGGAAGGCCTGGCCCCACCTGATGTTACTGCCACTCCAGCTAAATCAATCAGCAGGAAACATTTGTGGTTATATACTAACAAAGAGCACTAAATACCTAATTAGTACTTTTTAAAAACTTGAATATTTTAGTAGTTTTCTCATAATCTTTCTGTGGGTCAATTTACAAAACCTGGGTGCATCAATCCTTTTACTTCTCCCATGCTAATGATTTTATTAGGAGGCAAGTCTAAGTGCAATTCATGAATATCTAACTTCCCCCTTTAGACTACAAATTAGGGGCAAAAACAAGAAAATAGGGTTTCTAATAGTTAAGGTAATTCTGCTACTTAAAGGTCACTTGAAGCCTCCAAGCTCCACCTTAGAGAAAGTGTATAGTTTTCAGTGATTCAGTTCCCCTTTTCATGCAAATGGCTTCATTGACCAGAAGTGGAGGGGAAAATAATGGAAATGGATTCTTTTAAAGGCAAACTTATTTCTGACTATAAAAGCATTCACAGCATGAACCTGGACTCTAACATTTTAATATCTTGGAGTGCATTTCAATGATATTCCTAGCTTCAAAATGAAAAGTGAAAAGTGTTCTTTGGTTTGGTTATTATTGAAAGAAAATAAACAATATACAGAGAAATAAATTAGGCCATTGATCAACCCATGGAGGCCTCATATGTAATGCCTTGTGTCAGAGAAAAAATGACCACATATGTGGTACTTAAAATATAACCTCATTTGAAACTCTCTTAAAGAATGCCTGAAAGAAATGGCCCTCCAGGAGCAGTATAAATTGTATTATAAGGCAAGTGCAAATACAGTTCTTTCTATGAAAAGTGTGAGGAGGTCAGGCTTGGAGGAAAACTTAGGTCATATACTTTTAGATGATTTTTAAGTGAGAAAGCCGTTCAATTAAAAGTTTTAAGGAAAGAGTTTGGGATCTAGTTGAGAAATAGCAAGTTTTTAATGGTTTAGTTTATGATAAGTACCAAATTTTGACATACATCAAAGTATTTCTACTTGAAGGACCTAGTACAAAATATAGTACTTCAAGGTACTTCACTTGAAGCTTAAGTTGGAGATGTGGAAGCACTGGGCATATATAATTGCCTATAATTCAAAGGGTCTCCAGGGAAGGTCTTTATTCATATAGGTTTTAGAAGAAGAAGAATTCCTTTTTATGTATTTCTTCTTCTAGAGTCCATTATAATAATCACAGTGAGACTTAAGGGCAAATGGACAAAGAAACACTCAGACTTCCACTTCTAATATGTGCATGATTCCTAGAATACAGTAGACAGTTAATAATTTGATTGCCTGATTGATTGTCAAGATGGTATAGTTAGAGGTTTTGAGGAAATCTGAATCATCCCATTCCCAATAAACCAATATATGAGAGCAAAAAAGAAGAAAAATGGTTTAAAACTGAAAGAGTTAAATTTAGCAAAAAGAAAATGAAAAAAGAAAAACAAATTAAATATCCAAAGTACCAGAAATAATGCAGATGGAAACAGAAATATACAAGCTATTCCTGAGACACATTCTCATATGGGTAAATAATACATTTAAAGAATATAAGAAAGAATTAACATTGGTTGTAGAACTATGAAAGGAAATAAAAGTAGAAATAGAAATTTTTAAAAATCATTGGAGGAAAAGAAGCAGATAATTTAAAATTACTAATATAGAGAATGGGCGGCTAGGTGGCACAGTGGATAGAGTGCAGGGCCTAAAGTCAGGAAGATATCTTCCCCAGTTCATATCTAGCCTCACACACTAACTAAGCTGTGTGACCCTGGGTAAGTCATTTAACCTGATTTGCCTCAATGCCTCAACTGTAAAATGAGGTGGAGAAGGAAATGGCAATGCACTTCATTATCTTTGAGAAGAAAACCCCAAATAGGGTCACGAAGAGTCAGATATGACTGAAAAATGACTGAACAACAAGAGAATATAATGGCAGGTCTGAAAGATCATTGGAAGCACCAAAAATGGACTTATTACAGATAAAATCAAGTATACAAGTAAAAATGAAATTTAAAGAATAATTTTTAAAGGGAAAAAAATCCTACAAATCCTACAAAATTGTACAAATCCTACAAAAAAATCCTACAACACTATAAAAGCCTAACAATCTCAGAGTAAAAGTAAGATACTACAGAATCCTAGAGTTAATTTTCCACAGCATTATGTAAGCAACTTAGGGAGAACAGGAAACTTATGATTTCCTAAGAACCAGCAAGAAAAAAGAATTGAGAAAGAAATTTGGAAGACCAAAGCATTCCCTGGCAATGCTCTGAGATAACCCTGGGATGTAACCCAATAGGATGGCTTCTAAAAGTGCTGTGCCTGAGCTTAGTACCAAAGCTGTCCTGAAAGTTAGAAAAAGGGAAAATAGAGTTATACTTAAATCACAAAGGGATTAGAATATAACAATGAAGAATGGAATAAAATAAAAGCCATACAAATAAGAGGTGAGAAGAAACTTAAACCTGAGAATGCATAATACCCAGATATTTCTGTTACCTTATCCGAAGGGGTTCCACTCTCCACAGTGACCTGGCTCTGCTCCCAGCTCCTCCAGTTTCATAAAATATCCTCCTGTAAATGAGAGTTAAAGGAGTAGGATAACATTTTGACTCATAACAAATACAATGAACAAAACAGAATCCAAGAAATGCTCTCCCAACACAGGTCAGAGACTAATATCTAAAGGAAATGGCTCTCTGCAACAAAGAATCAATTTAGTCTATGCAAGCTGTTTCTAAAAATCAAGTTTTAATAGCAAGTCATTATATAAAGCTTTAAAGTTTACAGACTTTTACATATATTATCTCATTTGAGCTTCCTAACAATCTTACAACAATATTAAGCCTATTTTATAGCTGAAACTGAGGTTTAAGTAGAATTATTTCCCCATGGGCTATACAAGTATGCATTAGAAGTAAAATTTAAACCCAAGTCTTCTTCCGACTTCAAACCTAGCCCTCTTCCCATGAAAGAAAAGTCAATATATAATTTAAAAAAGCCATAATTTTCCAATCTCATTTTCTTAAAAAACAAAAAAAAAAAAAGAAAGAAAAGAAAACGCAGGAGCTCCTAAAAGGAAGGCAAGAAAATATGTCTTTGAATGTAAAGGAGTGGATGACAAAGAGGAAAGAGGAAGGTAGGGGAGAATTCTGTAGAAAATAGAGCACACCGTGGATCATTACTAATCATTATATGATAACAATCACAAAATTAATAATAATATTTCCATTGCTGTATAAGTACCCAGAACAGAGGAAAATGACTTTTTTTTTTAAACTTGTATGAGTACCAGGAAAAGTACAGCTATGAACCAATGGGGCATGATATATATTAAAACTAAAATTTAGTCAGGAAAACTTCTTTAGAGCAGATGGAAATGTCTTTTTTTTTTTTTTAAAAAGGAGACATCATGGACATCCAAATACTATAGTGGAGAGAGTGTGGAATTCAGAGAGTAAAGCACTGGTTTGAATCCCAGCTTTGTCTTTTACTAGGACTATGACTTTGAACCTCAGTTTCCTCATCTACAAAATAAGATGACCTCTAAGGCCCCTCTGAGCTCTAAATTCTGTCATCTCAGCCCAACAGAAAATTTGAAGGATAGACTTACAATAATAAAAGTCAATGTTTATTTAACACTTGAAAAATTACACACTATCCCATTTCAGTGCTGGAAGGGACTTTAAATAATCTAATAACACAGTGCCTGGTACATCGTATGCATAAAATAAAGTTTTAAAATTCATTTTATATCATGTTTTGCTTTATTTTCTCCCCTTATATCATGCAATTATAAAAGGAAAAAGAAGGTGTGAAAAATGATTATTAATAACCAATATCTTGGAGATTCAGAGCTTCCACCACTACCACCACCCCTCCCCCTTTCTTCTAAAGTCCTGACTTTAAGTTCAGGTATTTTTCAGAAGAACATTAATGATGATGAGATTGCATTGACTCTCTTTATCCTGGTCAGCCCCCACCAAAGCTTGCAAGTAATTTAATCTAAAGTAGGGAAACCCATTGTGTTCCATTCAAACTTGGGTAGAGACAGATTCTTGTATCTAGATGGTCTAAGGCTGGGAGTGGTCTGGTATGACTAGGGGTGGTGTTTTCTCTGTTCAGGGTTGAAATGATGATGGAGTGACTTCAGCCTGGTTTGGAAAGGTATATAAACTGCACCCTAACCCCAAAGTGAGCTCAGTTTCAAACTGTAGCACCCATGCATGGATGCATGCATGCTGCCTGCTTTGAGAGAAATAAACATGGATACAGTCTAATTCTCTTTGTCTTTCTTAGACCACATTCTGAAGGTTGACATTTTGATGCTGTAACTCATATAGGGACAAGTGACTAGAGACTCGACCATTCCTCTGACAGTGCTGGGACTAGGTAGCAAGGACTTATTCTCCTAAAAGTTCCAGCCCTGAGACGGGGTGAGAGGGGGATAAATCCCATCTCCATCCCCTGGTTCCTATCATCAGACTCAGTCTTCATTTTTCTCTCTGAGCTAGTGCGGGGGTGGGGTGTGTGTGTGTGTGTATGTGAAGACCACTTGTGTAGATCTATTCCAAAAGATAAATGGATATCCTTTGTAATTCAGTCATGGGTCAGTCAGGATTTTAAATTAGGGCCAGTCATTCTGAGGACCACAAATATTGCCAGTGCTGGTGTAAAGGCAATCATGGGTTGGTTAATTAAACATAACTCTGAATTTTAACCTGTCAAAATTGATTTATCTTAAATAAAATACCAAGCCTAAAAAGCCAACAAGAAAATTAAATTTGTGCACTTTGGTATTTGTATCTGTCTTGTCATTTTGTCTGTGTTTTGTCTGTTTGTAAAATGTCTGCATCATGTTTATGCTGAATGATTTAAAATGCAGCTAGCCAAAAAGACTTTTAAGGGCTGTAGGTAGAGAGAACACTAGGAAATTTTTGTTAACTTTACTAACTCCCACGTTAGGCTTTCCAAGGGAGACTGGATTATAAGATAAGAGGAAAAGCCAACAAAACCATTTTCAGGGGGTCCCAACACTGGCCAAGTTGGGGCTACAAAAATAAAGTTAGCTAAAAAAAGTTGTAGAACCACTAAAGACATCCTAGCAGATTCTGGAGGTTGAAAAAAGATTGTTAGGAAAGAACTCTCCTTTAATTCTTTTGGGTTATGGATTTAATTATTAAAACACTGATATAAAGAAAATAATAACCAGTAGCAAATTAGTAACTGAGTTAGGGTGGCAGTATTTTAAGATTTCAGGATCTAACCCCATGGTAGTTAAAATGCAGTGATATGACTTCAATTCAGAACTAGAAATTGTAAAGGAAAAGATTTTTAGAAATCAATCTGGTTAATCATATCCACCTGCCTTTCAGGATAAATCAGTAGGAAGGCCTTATTAAATTTAACACTACATAAATATTGGCTACAGTAAAGATATTGGTTATTGTGATTTGCAATTATTGCATAAAATCTTAAATGTTTCCTTGGTATGTAAGCTCCTTGAGGCCAGGAGATGTTTTGCTTTTATCTTTGTATTTCCAGTATCTAGAACAGTGCCTGCCACAAAGTAGGTGCTTAATAAATGCTTGCTGATTGATTAAATGAACAACAACAACAACAACAAAAAATAAATAAAAATAAAAATAAAACAGTTTCTAACCTCCAGGAACTTACATTCTACTATGGGAAAACAATACAAAAAAAGGTCAGTCAAAAAAAAATTTTTTTGACTTGGTATGCCTTCACTGGTGTACAGATCTTCTTCTGTAGAATTTCTACTAGACCTTCTTATTATCTTCTTTGAAACTTACAGTCTTAAAGAGTTGGGACAATGAAGAATTAAGTAATATAGTTAAAATATTTCTAAGTAGCTTCCTAGCTCATTTCAAGATTCAATTTAAATGTAGACTCCCATACTAATTCTTTCTTCATCTTCCTCCCTGTCTTCTCCAAAATAATTTATATTTATTTATTACCTAAATATAAAATGTACATAAACAAATACCAAGTAAATTTTTTTTCCAGTGGGAGTGGACTCAATAACACTAGGGAGAATCAAGAGAGTGCTTACATAGGAAATTGTACTTGAGCTGAGCCTTACAGGGAGCCAGAAAGTCCAAGAGGAAGGGAGAGGGAAAGAAGTATATTCTAGGAAGAAAGTACAACTTATACAAAGACTTGAAAGTATGAGAAGAAATATTGTGCAAGGACCAGGAAATAAATCATTTTGGATGGAATGAAAAGTTTGTGAAGAGAAATAATGTGAAATGAATCTAGAAAAATAGGTTGGAGCCCGACAGTGAAAAGATTTGAATGACAGAGAAATTTTTAATTGATTCTAAAGAAAATGGTAACCACTGAAGTGATTTGACCAGCGGAGTGACAAGGTTTACTCTGTGCTTTAGGTATATCAGTTTGGCAGTGGTAAAAAGGCAAGATTGGTGAGGGGAATGACTAGATTTAGGAAGACCAAGTAGGAAGCAATTATTCTATGGAGAGGTGATGAGGTCTTCACCTTGGTGGCAAAGTGAACTAAGAAAAGAAGTTGAAAAGAGGCCTTTTGGAGGCAGAATTGATGAGATTTAGCAACCTATTGGCTATAAAGGATGAAAGAGAGTGAAGATTAATGAAGCTGGAGGCCTGTATGACTGGAAAGATAGTAGTGCCCATAAGAGAAATAGAGAAATTTAGAAGAAGGGTTTATGAGGGACATAATGAGGTACCACCATCCCCTGGAAGTCCTACCTTATCTAAGGGCATTGAGGAAACAAGGAGAAAAAAGAGAGTAAGAAGAAGAAAGGACTTAGTATTTCTTGAACTTGAATCACCACAGGTGGAATTAATCAAACAGACTAGTTGAGGAAAGAGGGGAAGAGGGATCTAATGAACCACATTCTTATATAGGTCAAGCAAGAAAAAGTTTAAAAAAGAAAGATTATAGTAGTAGAAGTAGAGAAATGTTAAGAAGAGGCTTGGGGGGTGGGGAGGGAAGGAGGAGAGTTGTCTGAGATGAGGGGTACAATAGGAAAAATAGCTTCAAGGAAAACAAAATACAGCTCTAGAGAAAAGAGTGTAAGAAAGAGAATGATCTATTGATTTTAATTTGAGCAGAAGGGGAGGGAGAAAGGAGATAGAGATTAGATGGTCTCAAGCCATACAACTGCAGATACCTAGTACTGATTTAGTATTGCATGCAAGAACATATTTAAAACACAAAAACCTATGAAATCAAAAGTACTAATCATTATCAAAGACAAGGCAAGTATATGATTTAAAAAGAAAGAATGAGGCATCATGCTACCAGATCCCAAACCATACTACAAAGAAGCTAATTATAAAAACTGGTACAGTCCTTGGCACATAGTAAGCACTTAACAAATGGTTGTTGATTATCTGGTACTGCATAAAAAGTAGAAAATAGATCAATAGAATAAACTAGATAAGCAAAACCTAGAAAAAATGAACAAAGAAGTCTAGTATCTATTAAACCCAAAACTACAAACTTCTTATTTGACAAGAGTCAATGGGAAACCAGAAAAATTCCTGGCGAAAAATTGGTTTAAATCAGTATCTTATGCCCTATCTTTCACAATTGTGAATAATGTAAAATCAAAAAAGAAAAAACTATAAATGACAAAACAGACAACCTAGATTACATAATATGTAAAAGCTTTTGTACAAATAAAATTGATTCAGCTAGAATCACAAGAAACAATCTGGAATTATGCCAGCCAAGTTATTAAATTGTTCATGTTCTCTGACCCAGAAATTCCACTTGTGGGACTTGGACTCCAAGGAGGTTACCAACAGCAATAAAAAAATATATGTACTGGGGCAGCTAGGTGGTGCAGTGGATAGAGCACTGGCCCTGAAGTCAGGAGGACTTGAGTTCAAATCCAGCCTCAGACCAAACACTTGACACTTAACTAGCTGTGTGACCTGGGGCAAGTCACTTAACCCCAGTTGCTAAAAGATACACACACACACACACACACACACACGTATAAAACTGTTCATAACAGCATTTTGTTTTTCTCCTGCATCAATGTAAACCAAACTTCTAAAGGCCAAGAATACTTCCTCAAAGATGATTACAGAAATCAAGAATTCAACATGGCAAATCTAAAACCTAACCAAAGAATTTTTTTTTAGACTATGGACTAAATAAGCTGCTTACCACAGATGCCTGTCAGAGAGGTTTAAGTATGCCATGAATATGTGCCCAAAAAAAGCAGTTACCCCAGCAGCATCCTTTAAATGTGGTTCACTTATATTTGGCACACATCACCATTCTATACAATATACAGAATAGTGATATGTGGTAGCTCTGGCCCTATCTAATTGTAAACAAAAGCAAATCACTGAACTCTATCCAAATGGCTAAACACACATAAAGTGGATTCAGGACTTATTGGCCCTTTAGAGTCTTATAAATCATCAGGACAATTAGGATGCCTGTTCTAGTCTCTATCGTAAAAAAAAATGAATGCTCCTTATTTCAAAATGAGTCAAAGAATCTGGGGTGAGAGGTAATGCAGAAAATATGGGATATAATCAGTTTACATTATGTAATTACTTTTTATTTATATTGGCTTATTCTCCCCTAAGTAATATACATATGAAAAGTGAATATCACTTCTATTATCACTTTACAGATTGGAAAATTAAAGCCTGAGAAAGTTGAATAGCTTGACCAGCAACTAAAAAGTTGATATGAAGTGAAGTCCAAGCCAGAATTCTTCTTTTGATGTTTTCAGTCATACAATAAGAGAGGGAAACCACTAGCTTACCTGTGTTGGGAATCATTCTGGTCTGTAGATAGGGTTGTCAAACACTCATCATGGCCATGGAAAAAACGTACTACATGCCCACCAAGTAAGTATCCTGTAGAAGAACCACATCTCACCATTATAATGTTGAAACACTGACAGAATGATTACAGTTGGTTTAGTTCATATATTTTGTCTGTGGTAAAGAAGTCAAATGCATGCAGGACTGAGTAACTAATATAAAAGACTCAGGGGTATGAATGTAGGGTCTTACAGATTTAGTCAATGAATTCAGGAGACAGAGAAAAATAGGGGGAATGTGAAACAGACACTTTAACTAAGAGTCTAGCAGTAGAAAAGATAATAAGCAGAATATCACATTAAATCTAGGTTAATAATACCTTCCATTATAGCTAGAGAACAATGGGGGGGAGTTGGTATTGATAAGAATAGGGTATTTAAATGGTTCAAATATCTAATACTTAGATAAGCCAAGACATTCACAAAATGTATACTTGGTATAAAAATGCAAACCGATCAGCAATTATAAGAAAAGAAAGAATCATGGGGAAGGAAAAGAGCAAGCTATTTTTTAGATATTAACTTTAACTGACATTAACTTTCCAACTCATTTAACATATTGCAGGTCAAACTTTGAACATTCCCACTGTAACAAAGGAAAGGGAAAGTGCAGTATTTCACCCATTCCTCAAGTGAATTAATACTCAGATTCTTGTAATTCATGGGTTTTAGTCTATGGAACTGAATTTTAACAATTATAATTCAGGCAGTAATATAAAAGGAATACTGATCTTTCACTCTTCTAACAAACTATAAGTGTTGGTTCAGAAAAGGATTATAAGAGGGTAGCTGCCCTACCATGACCCTTACATTGAAAAAGCCAATTCTACAGATAGAACATTAGCTGCCCCTCTAAGTTTCAAAGTACTTCAGTAGAATGTCCAGATAATACTTGTAAACTCAGCATGCCAATTATGTATGGCTTCAATTTTTCTTTAATCATATAGCTGAATTCTTTTTAGGGATTGGCCTCAATTATTCTGGGAATTTGATTAGATCCCTGAAAGTAAGAGGCTTCTGATAATGTGTAACCAATCCCTGGGAAGATTTACCTTTAGTTCATTACATAAAGCAGGAGTCATTGTAACACTTTGCCATTTATCTCAGCCCTTTCTTCACCTGAGCAAGTAAAGATTTCCTTAAATAACAATAACACCCCAAAGTCCAGCTCCGTTTTCCTGCCCTGTTGCACTGATGCCTCCATTTGCATCAGAATATTTTTGGCATTTAGAAATAATTCATGGTTCATCTCATTAGAACAATCATGGTCTAGTTTAATAAAAAATTAAATACCTTCCATGGTCACTCCCTTGATTACACTCCATTATTTTATGATAGCAGAACCATGCTTCCTTCTGAGTCTCTCATTTACATTAATTAAGTGTCCCTCAATTAATAATCTGTTCACATGGAGAAAACTGCCAACAGACAAAGTATCTTAATTTTTCTTAATTTATATATAATGCGGCAATATTTGGAAAATGGGGGGGATGCCTTCACATGGATCATTTATGTTTTCATTGCCTTAAATGGAATTGGTACCAGTGAATGCTGTGAAGATATTGTCAGCTAGACAAAGATAAGCTGAATAAATCAGGCAACTTACAGATGAACTAAGTCATGTCTTAACACATTAAGAATTCTCTAAGTATTTCTTTGATATGATAAACAATGTCTAATTGACCCCAGCTCTCTGTGAGAGCTGAAGAGTAGTTCAAAGTTTCATTAGAGTAGTAGAGATTTGTATATAGATCTTTCTGATTCCAACATGGAAGCTTTAGAGAAAATCAGAGACCAAATATTTAGAGTGAGAAGGGACCATAGAAGACTTATTTTAGAAAGAGAAATTGAAGGTTAAACAACTTGTCCAAGATCACACAAGTAGAAAGCAGCAGAGTGAGGATTTGAACCCAGGTCTTCTGACTCCAAATCCAGTATTCTTTCTGTTAAACCTTGCTGCCTTCATGAAAATGTATGACAAAAGATTGAAATGGGCTATTTCTTAAAGAAAAGCATAATACAAGGGGCATATATCATTTGTAAGGGTCATTATTTTTAAGTGACGCTCCTATCAACATGAGTAATAATGAACAGGAAGATTCTCAGTTCAGAAAGCAGGGCTCTTTTGACTTCCGTGGAAAGGTATTTTTGGAATAAATGTTACCAATTTAAATTGTTTGTAAATAAATTAATGTTAAACGTATTCAGCAATCAATCCCAAATTATCATAAATACTAAGGGAATGACACTTGAAATCCTAAAAGAAGAATGATTGTATGACTATAAAGAAGACTAAAATATGACAAAAATTCATGCTCATGCGAATGAAAGTCAAATAGAATAGTTCTTATGTGAAATGTTCATAACTCCTATAGGCTTTAGGAAGAGAAATTCATATAACAACAAATCATGCTACCTCTTTACCAGCTTATTTTGGTATACTATAAAAGTGAAATACATGCATTGCAAAAAAATAATTTTTTTCTGTGTCCTAAGACATGGTAGGGAGTGAATGCATTTTATCAGAGCAAACCTTCTTCGATGCTACTTCCTGAGCATGTAGGATGTACATTCCAGAGTGTTTGCATAAAAGAGGCATCCACTTGTATGTTGCCATTCGATATGGAGAGATGCTGCAACAGAGACAAAAATAAGACATTCTTCCCCAATGCTATCCTATAGGAAGCATCCCTATAGCTAACCTATAGGAAGCGGCAACCAATTCTGTGACTTACATAAATGGTTTTTCTAGCTTCACAATCTCCCCCAAAGCCATTCTAGAACCTGAGAGTTAAGTCAAACAGCGCTGTAATCATTGGGCTGGACTTGCATGGTCTGTGGCAAATTATGCTAATCAACCCCAAATCTTCAAAATGGGATGCTTTATTCTAGGAAGTATTCAGCAAGAGGAAGGCAAATGTTTACATTTTCTCTTCAGCTATTTCACAGTGTCTGCTCAACTTCAGTACTGGCACAAATAACAGAAATAACTTCAGGCATAGGGCTAGATCTATTACAAACTGTGAAGTAGGCTGAGTTTATGTTGATATTCCTACTTCTTTCAACATCCTTACCTCGATTGCCCTAATTATCCCAGTATCCTCAAACGAAATTTTATTCCATCTAGGCCTTCCCTGGACTTCTTTCTGAATCCTTCACTATTGAATAAAAACTTAGTTTTCCTGTGTTTTTCAAAGTCTTGCTCTCAACTAAGAGAAAGCTAGCTAATTTGATAAACAAATTTGTGACAATGGGGTAATGGATACCAAAAGCAGTGAACGAATATCTATCCTATCTGGCAATTTCCATTTTTAAAAAAGGATTTCTGAAGAAATCTCAAAGAGTGGCTATCAGAATTGGAATTTCAGGCACCAATGCAAACTTGTCAGATAAACTCTTTAAGGCAGGGAAACACACAGGTCCTCAAATAAGACTATATTTATATCTAGTTCATCTTCACACAGGACTGGCTCCATCCAACTGACTGTGGGGATCAATGCTCAGCAACTTATTCATAAAAAGAAGATGCTGAGTAGAAACAGCCCCAAAACACACACCACTTACAAGATATCTTTCCGAAGACACGCTGACAAGGATGAGGTCATCACCGATTCGCACCTTCTCTCCTTCAGATCTCTGTTTGGACGCAGGGTGTATGGTCCACCAGCATGCTTCCCCTACACAGAGGCTGCTTGAGTTAGTAATTTCAGTAACTGCCTGTAATAAGAGCCTCCCTCAAATGATAAATAGCAGCTACACATACCTGACCAAAAAAACCCAAAACCTTGTTTTTCTTAATAGTTTTGTTTCTCCTCCAACTTTTCTTTCTTTTAATGAACCCATTCCTTTTTCCTTCAGCTCCCACTCTATCTTACCTATTTTTTAATCACTGTGACCCATAGAGTTGGAACTAGGAACAGACAAGGTAGATAGCTATCTGTGATGAGCCACAGGCACATGGGGGAACAACCTAGACATAGTTTTTAATATTCATTAATCCATTAATTTGATTATCTTATTTATTTATTCATTCATTCACTCATTTATTTTTTCAAATGCATATATTCCTGATGTCAGAAATTCCACTGTTCATAGTAGACAGCCATTTACTTTGTGGCAAGCCTAACTGAATGTGTTACAGTGAAGACCGCACATAAAGGGAACAGCAACAGGTTGGGAAATATCTTTCAAACCTTAGCTATATCACACAGTTTGTCCTAGCTCTGCTCTCGAAGCTACCTTCATTCTCCTGTCTCTGTCCTCAGGCAGGGATCCCTCAACTTTAGAGTTCCCAAACTGTGGGAGACTGAAGAATTATTGTAGGAAGTTTGCAAATCCATACACAGATACATAATTAAGCAATCTTATCTTTTGGAGAAAAAATATTACATACCGAATATATACTATATATTACCATTTTAAAATGTATGGCATTGTTGTGATCAATAAAATATAAATTCATCAGAAAATACTAAATATTGTATATACGACATCATATGGGAAGCTACAAAAAGTATGTTAAATAGTGAATCTTTATACTCAAAAAGGCTGGGAAACACGAAGAATTGTACAATGACCTCACTTTATAGTTGAGGAAATTAAATCCCAAAGAAGATAAATCATTTGTCTTAGTTTAGTTAGTAATAAGAGAGTCATTTTTTCTGATTCCCAAAGAAGGAGATTAACAGGACTTGGGATAACAACAAAAATAACAATAATAGTAATAATAATGTCAATAGCTACCAATTATATATTACTTAAAGGTTTGCTAAGTGCTTTACAGCTATCTTATTTTATACTCACAACAATTCTGGGAGGGCGCTACTGTTGAGGAAATTGAGACAGACAAAAGTTAAGGGACTTTCCCAAGATCACAGAGCTAATAAGAAGATGAGGTCAGATTTGAAGTCAAGTCTTCTTGATCCTAGGTCTAGTGCTCTATCCACTGCACCACCCAGCTACTCATTAAGGTACTTAGTAAGTATGTTTAGGAAAAAAGTTGTTTCCTAATCATGCCTTCCAAAGCTTTGTCTTAAAATTTCTGTGGCCAGGATGATCACGGTGTGAGTATATCATACAAAAGACAATTGAGAATGTTTAGCAGAGAGAAGACTTGATTAAAAACATGATCACTGTCTTAAAGTGTTTAGAAGGCTAAGGAAGATGAAGTAGCTCTTTAGCTCCAGGAGAGACAGAATCAATGGGTGAAACTTATAGAGATTTCTTTTACCTATATAAGCAAAAACTTCCTAGACATTATGGATTACTGAAAATTAATAATGAGTTCTTTGTCAATAGGCATATTCAAGCTGAAGGTAGATGACCATTTGCTTGGGGTGGTCATATATGCATCAGGGATGATCTTGGATAAGATGACCTCTAAGATCCCTTCCAATTCTCATTTTCTGTGAAAATCTGGATTCTTCAGCAAAGAAAAAAAAAGTGTGAGATGATAAACATTGAAAGAGTGTTATTTACCAACTTAAGCAGATTATTTCTTAGTTAAAATTCGAAAAGGATGCAAGATGTCAGATGTAGTTGTTCTGAAAGGGTTCTAGTTAAAATTTTGTGATTCCCTTCTCTGCTTTTCATCTATAAGCAAAGATTCTTCAATCTTGCGAAGCCAAAAACGTTGCAAGAAAGAGAGCTAGCTATAGAATGGATAAACTTGGATCAAAAGGCCTAACTGGGAAAAAGAGCCAAATATTGGTACATCCCAATCCACTGCATGATCTTTTGAAGAAGTCTAAAGGAAATTGTGAAGAATCACCCTTGGCAAAGGCACGAGTAGCATCTTCTAGAAAATGATCAAAATTCTGAAGCTCCTTGATAGGAGTTGATAGGAGTAGATCCCTCATATCTATGTCAAGAAGTAAAATGAATAACCAAAGGCAGGAAAACTATAAGATGACCCTCAACAAGGATAAGACTACTACTCTTAACAAGTTATTAGGATTTTCCTTTTTTTACCTCTTGTCCATGACACTCAAATTCTGATAGCATGCTTTGTTTATGTCAATAAGATAATTGTTGATGAAGGAAAAAATGCATAGTACGTGAAATAATAGGTAGACACAACAAAAGTTAGGGGTGAGACACAAGTCTTATGACTTACCAGGCTTTTAGAGGGAAAAACCCCCCACAAAATGGTGCAGAAACTTTCTCTCTTCCAACAATGTTTCTTTCTCTTATTCTTCAAAATACCAATTCAACACTTACAATTTAAAAAAAAAAACAACAACAAAAAACCCTTTCATCCTTGGTGGGATGGTAAGCCTTAAGTCTAATTGTGGGGAGGAACTGGTCCATAGGGTCACTTGAGTTGGATTCCTGGATGCTAATGGTAATATTCTGAGCAAATCCCTCCCAATCACCTCAAATTTGTTGAACCTCTTTTTGGTGACACTTAACAGTCCTTTATTAGAGTTATAAACACCTTTACTTTCTTCTCCCATATAAATACTGATTTAGTCTTAAGAAAACTGAAAGAGACGGTATGTGTATTCAAACTGAAGAAGGGAAAAGAAGATGCTTTAACTTTGTTGTATTTTATCTATACATAATCCTATTCAACTCCATCACTTGCCTATATTAGCTGAAAGGTTTCATCTCATCAATTTTCAAACACAAGACTATTTTAATTCAGGATGGATCATTAAGACTCTTTAGTAAGCAAAATGACTGGATGTATTCGATGCTTTGGGGTTTAAAAAGTATTTTATGTATATATTATCTCATTTTAAACCTCTTTATAATCCTGTGAAATAGGAAAAACAAGTACTAGTCTCTTCATTTTCTGATGAGGAAACTGAGGCTCAGAAAGTCTATGTAATTTGACTAAGGTTAAACAAAGCTACGGTTCAATGGGAAAAAATGTTGGAATTGGAGTCAGAGGAGCTGGGTTCAAAACCTAAATAACTCTGACCTTTACTAGCTAAATGACCTTGGGAAAGTCACAACTTCCCTGGTTCTCAATTTCTTTATCTATAAAATGACAGCTAGAATGGATGAACTTTATGATGCCTAGATCAATTATCCTATGATCCCTACCAGCTTTAAATATACGTTCTATGATTTATTATCTAAACTTTCTGACACCAAACCTCGCTATGGACAAACACCAGATTGAAAAGAAGAGCCATGTAAAGAACATTAGATCTGGACTCTGAGGACCTGTGTTTGAATTTAGCACTGATATTTACTACCTATATAACCTTGGGCAAATTACCTTAATGAGCTACAGATTCCTTATCTGTAAAATGGGAAGGTGAGCTGACCTCTAAGGTCACTTATAGCTTGGGGTGCTGTGAGGGAACCTCTTAAATGTAAAGAGTGGAATTCTCTACTCAACTTTAAAAAAAATTAGAGATCTTTGATAAATCTTCTTGAATAATTTTTTAAACTTATTTTTAAACTTATCTTCCATGTTCTAATTTTAAATCACATTTTAATGACAAAAGAACAATCTTATATCCCTTTTTTTCTAATGTCCTCAAAAGTTTAAGGCCTGATTTACAATTAGAAGTTAATATATTCAGAAAACAGGAGTTTGCTCTTTGAGTCAATATTTACTAAGTCACAAACTATCAGAAGAAATGGTATTTGAAAATGAATACTAATTCAGGTTAATACAAAGAAACATCAAACCATAAGAAAGAAATCTTATTTGCAAAGTGAGAAAGTAGATCAGGTACTGTCATGCAACCTTCTGTCCCATAGATAAATGGTGAGGGTAGAAAGGACAATCTCCTTAGCCTTAATTAATACCTCTTATAATGCTGTTGGGTAAGATGCACAATATGAATTCCATTTCAATCAAGATGCAAGCAGGACAAATTCTTACCAGATGATCTGCAAAATCTCATTTATATGTATTTTTGACCCTTTTATAAGTAGATCTCCCTTAGTCTTAGCCAATTTGTGTTGAATCTGCCATGGATTTAATTACATGCCACTGATTTATTGAAACATTTCAAAATTTAGATGCTTTCTTAACTTCTAAATTTGAGAGGCCTTTCTCAGTTCTCATTCTTCTCAACTTCTAAACCTCTAGTTTTCTTCAAAGCTAAATTCAGGTACCACCTCCTACGGGAAGCCTTTTGTAACATCCCTAAATACTGGGGCTCTCATCTTCCTCAAGCTATAATGTATATATGTCTACATGTTGTATCCCACATAAGTTCCTTTAATACATGAATAATTTTTTGTTTTGTATCTCCAGCATCTAGAACATAGCAGATGTTTAACAAATGCTTATTTGTTGACTTGATTATTAAAGCTCAAGTCCCTTCTCCTTCCCTCCAGAACAGAAGGAAGTAAGTTCAGGTACTTTCCACAGCTCTGGTGAGCGGGAAAATTCCAACAAAACAAGGGATAAAAGTGATCATAGAAAATAAAATAGATAATTTGGTTATATGAACTTGAAAGGGTTTTACACAAATAGAAATAAAACAGGAAGTATAAGAAAAGAAAGTATAAGAAAAGCTGTCAATAGGGAAAAATAATATTTTTCAAATATTTCAAAAAAGGATTTGCTATCCAAGATATGCAAGGAAATAATGCAGACAAGATAAAGGGTCATTTCTTAGTGGACAAGTGGTCAAAGAATATGAACAAAGAGTTTTCAAAAAGAAAAATTTTAAACTATTAACAACCATATTTGAATGCTGCAAATCATAAATAAGGGAAATATAAATCAAAACAGGTCTGAGGTTTCACCCCACATGTAGAAGATTGGCAAACATGACCAAAAAATGGGAACTGGTAATATACTAGAGAGGCTAGGGAACTGTACTGCTGGTGATGCTATGAACTGGTCCAACCATTCTGGGAAGCAATTTGGAATTAAGCAAAGAAAATTACTAAAATATCCATTGACCCAGACATTCTGCAACTTAACATTACCCCCAAGGGAGTCAAAAATAAAAAAGAAAGGCCTCTTATACACTGAAATACTTATAGCAGCATTTTTTGGTAATAGTTCAAGGAACTAGAAACAAAACTGATGTCCATCAACTGAGCAACAGTTAAATACATTGTGGTACCTGAATATAATATAGTACTTCTATGCTATAAGAAATGTTGAATATGATGAACATTGAAAAGCATGAGAAGTTTTATCTACACTAATGGAAAATGAAGTATACAAAATGAGGAAAACAATATACAGAATACACTGTAAATATAAAGAACAACAGAACAAATTCAAATGAATTCTACAAAATTATAAGGACCAAGCTTGGCTCCAAAGAAAAGATATGAAAAGATAACTCCACCCTTTTTCTGCAGAGATTAGGGGCTATGCATGTGGAAAACTCCATATAATGTCAAACTTCTGATGTTTGTAAATTTTGCTGAAGCATTTTTTCCCTCTTTGCTATACTTTGATATAAGAGATGGCTTTCTGGAAGGGAGAGAGGAAATGACATATTTTGGGAAATGAAGGTAATGTAAAATCAAAAAGTGTTAATTCTTTAAAAATTTATTAAACTAAAGATGAAAAATGCTTATTGGATTGAATTGCTTGAATGCCTCTTATGATAAGGAGTTCACTATGTTATTTCACAAAACAACAATAGATTACTATTAGACAAATCTAGTTGTCAATAAGATTTTTTCCCCCACACTGAGATGATATCTGCCTACTTGTATCTTCCAAACATTGGTTCTGATCTTTCTGTCTGGAAAAGTAAATCTGTTTCCACTTTTCCATGATGGACTTTGAAAATATTTTAAGATCACTATCATATCACCACTTAGTTTTTTGTCAGAATAGATGTCCCATTTCTTCAATGATTCCTTACATGACATAGTTTCTAGACACTTCATCTTCCTGATCATCTTCTCTAAGTAAATTCTATTACATTAATATCTTTAATTTTGGCACTTAAATTTTACCACAATCCTCTAGTTATGATTTGATTAATGAAGAGTGTCAGTACCATGAAAATACTATTTCTTAAGATGTATATACTATGTTCTATTAATATGGTTTGAATTAGCTTTCTCTTTTCTTTTTAGCAGCTATTTGTTGGGTATAATAAAGATTACACATATGGATAATTATTTATATACTTACCTGAGGCACCTAAGATCCAGAGATAAATAAGTTATTTTTCCTAGGGATATGCACAACTATTTGGTATAGTAGGAATTAAAACAACACACTCTTCCCTGCTTAGTTGCCTTTTACATTCCTTCACCTCCTCCTTAACACCTACTCTAGAGTAAAAAGTACCATGCGGCATTAGAAGTGATATAGAATTGCAAGTGAATGAAATGGATATTAGTAGACCATGGCAACTAAGCAGTTACTAGAGAATGCTAGCATACCTGTGGCATGTTCCCTTAGTCCCACGTCAAAGGCAAGTTTATCTGTCTGAGATCTTGATGTGGTCAAACATGTCAGATACTACAAAACACAAAGAATAACCACTGGTGATCTGGCAATCTTCTTTCCTTTCTTGGAATTCATCAGTGTTTGGCTTCCAGGGATCAGTTTCTGTTGCCTGTCTTGCTTAATGACAGACAAGAATAATGTGGGATTTAGGACACAAACTGTGGAAAACACCCAGAGGCATTCATTATGGACCTTGCATCCAGCTTCTTATAACAGAAAAAGCTCTTTAACTTAATATAACTACGAAGTTTCCATAGCACATTAAAACTGACAAAAGCATACAACAATCCTGTAAGATAGATAGTATACATGGTATCATCCATTTAAAGATGAGGAAACAGGTTCAGAAAGGTAAAGCAATTAGGAAGATTTACACTTGGAATTTGCTTCAGTTCTAGTTCTAGTCTTTAGACTATCAGTCTATTACTATTTCCACTGTACCATTGTAGCTCTCAACATGATGCAGCATCACATTGTTTATGACTGTATCTACATAATTGCTCTTGAAGGATACAATACCATGTTGATTAATGAATAAACACAACCTCAGCTTCTATATTTCAATTCTTGAAAAATTATATTTAACAAAAAAGTGAGATTCCGTAGTGCTGTCATGATGCTGTTGTGAACTTTTGAAGCCAAAACAGGTCCAGTGGGGATGACCATGCTTATTCAATAAAGGTAAAGAATTGGGGGGGAACCCGTTGTACATAATTGTTGTCGTTGTAGTTGTTCAATCGCATCTGACTCTTCATGATCCTGTGGACCAACTGTCTATGGGGTTTTCTTGCCAAAGATACTGGAGTAGTTTGCCATTTTCTTCTCTAGTTTTATGCAGGTGGAGCTTATGTGACCTGCCCAGGGCCACACAGCTAGTAAGTGTCTGAAGTCAAATTTGAACTCTGGTCTTTATGACTTCAGGCCCATTGCTCTATCTACTACACCACCTAGCTGCCCCATCATAATTACCTAATTTAATTCAGATTACAATCCTGTGAGGTAGTTAGTACATGCATTATTTAGCCCCATTTTACAGATGAGTCTCAAGGAGGATAGGTAGTTTGCTCAAGCTCACAAAGCTACTAAATAACAGAATAGAACTAAAATCAAAGTTTTCTGACTGGCTTTACAAAGAAATTTAATTTACAAAACAGGAAAGTTCTTTATTCTAACTGGGGAGAATTATCATATCTCTGTCCAAGATAAAGCATAGTGTAGTATTTCTTGAAATCTACAACTTCCAATAAATCTTTTGATTACTTGCTATTTAGCCAAATTTCTCTGTGCCTTGAAAGTTCAGGATAGAAAGATCAGCTTTTCTCCAGCTACAGAAAAATGCTATTGCAAATAGAATTATTTAAAATGCAGCTTTGAAAGGCACTTCATAGTATGTTGCAAGTGTATATATATTCTATTTGAAAATAAGGTTCTGAATCGAAATGCATGACATTGCCACAGGGTGTCAGAAAGAGGCTGCTTCTTAGGACTTGGCGGCAACTGTGAGAACACTGTTGGAAACTAAAAGTCAAAGTCTTGTCTGAGGAATAACAAACTTTTCAAAATTGTGATATATTACCATTGTTGGTTTGATTTCAAAGAGAGTAAGCCTAGTAAATAAAGTAGAGTGGTCTATGTTTTAAAGGGAATTAAAATTAATGGTCAGAATTTTACAGTCTTCCTTAATATAACTGGTTATACTCAGTTATGGAATCATCGATATGGTATCTTCTATCTAGTCTCAGCTCCCAGATTGGTAAGGGCTTCTGACAACTATCTTTAATACTTGTGGGTTACTGAAAGATCTCAAAATCCCTTTACTACTCATTAGAATTTATGTCACCTGATTGTTGTTGGTTAATGGGTTCTTCCTAAAATTAATTTTCACAGAATGATAAATCCCACTCCAATTCCATCTATTTGTTTTATTCCTGCTTAGGTTATAAACTAGTACCAGAGAGATGTTACTCCCTGGTCATTACATTATTTTCCTCCAACTATATCTAGGTTCTAGGTGCATTTGATCATTCATTTTCTTGCTCCCTTTCACTTTCTCTTATACTTGTGTATTGCTGTACTCATGCTTTCTATTAGCCAAACACAATCCCCAGGGAAGCACTGTAAGCATGCTTACCATTCTACTAAATGAATGCCGAAGGAGAATTGCATGTCCATACAACAGCGTCCGGTGACCACCACCTTGTGCTACCTGTAAAAGTAAAGAAGAAAAAGTCAATGTTCCTTTTTCTGACATTAACTCCGAACTATAAGAAAAAAATAGCACCCACAAGATTATTAATGTAGGTGCAAGAATGTTAAGAGCAGTTGAAAGACGGTAGTTTGTTTTGTTTTAACCATACCCACGCAACACACTCAAGAGATGTACTATGGAGGGTTATAATCCTTCCTTAAAAGAAGTGATCCCTTAGGATAAATTGAAATCCAGCATTTTAAAAACTAATTCATGGAAACAAGATAGATGCCTCTTACCTTCCTTTGAAACTTCTCAGAAGCATTTAGGGTAAGGGAAAGAAAGAGAAGTGATGTAACTAAAGCCTAGAAACACAAATGTGTCTCTGAAGGCTTATGGTTATTTTCAACATCTTGCCAATTCCTTCCCTTAAGGGCAGTGGCGTCTTGTGCTCATTCACTAAAATTATTCCTAAATACACAATTTTCTTAGCCAAGAAACTGCTTTGAATATAAAGACTTAAAAGAAAACAAGTATCCAACAAAATCATGCAGGGATTCAGTTTGGGAACAGACTGATTTTCTGGCTTACTTTAGTTTAACGTGTGGTCCCACTTGAGGGAAAACTGAGAGTGTCAGGAACAGTGAGATGCAAAACCACCGGTTTCCAATAGTTACACATCACTCATACTCTGATTCTGAACCGGGTATTTCATGGATTATGGTTAGCTATCCATAAGCAGGAGGGAATGGGACATCACAGATAAATGAAAGCTATGAAAAGTATTCAAAGCTCATTTTTATCAATATTTTCAACCAGGCTACCATGCAAATAGATTGATCTGAGTTTAAGTCCATTCTTTTCTCTTGCCCATCCTCTGTTCAGATGTTAATGATAATGAGCCGGTGACCAGACACCTAAGCAAAAAGCCTCGGGCCTAGACAATATACTAATCAGATAATTTACTTTTATTTTGACTACCAGAAACTTCTGAAACAGAAACTAGTTTTATCAAACAATAATAAAAAATTTTACATTAAGCACCTATTATAGGCATTATGCTAGGTGACAGGGATAAACACATAAAAGCTAAAAAAAAATCCTTGTTCTCAAGAAGCTTAGCCTATTGTGGGAATATATGTGTGTATATGTGCACGTATATATGTATATGTGTATATATATATGCATATATACTTGTATATGTATTACTACAGAGAATGATTGTGGTGGGGAAGAGAAAGGAAGATAGGAACTAACAAAGGAATCGGGAATGGCCTAATTTTTAAGACAGTAGAACTTAAGTTGACCCCTGAAGAGAGCTAGATGATCATTCTAGACATAGGGAACAGACTGTGCAAAGGCATGGAAGTTGGAGGTGGAATGTATGGGGAATCACAAGTTTAGTTTGGCCAAAGCATAAATATGGGGCAGGAGTAGGGAGATGGGGGTGGGAATCCCAGAAAGATAGGATAGAGCCAGACTATGAAGAGTCTTAAATGCTAGGCAGAGGAGAGGATTCTAGAAGCAACAAGGAGCCATAAAAGTTTCTTGAACAAGTAAGTAATATAGTCAGCTCTGGGTTTTAGGAATATCAATTTGGAAGCTCTCTGGAGGATATATTAGAAAGGGCAGAAAGTGGAAGAAGGAAGACTAATTAGGAAGTTATTACAATAGTCTAGATAGGAGGTAAGTAGGGCCCGATCCAGGCAAGAAGAAATGGGAGCTATGGTGTGAGTGAAAGGAAAGAGACAGATGCAAGAGATGGTGAGAGGGTAGAATCAAGAATTAGCTACAAATAGGATATGGAGTGTGAGGGAGAGTAAAAATGTCAAAGATAATTCCAAGGGAAATGTGGAAAAATTGAGACATTAATGCATTATGGGTGAAGTTGTGAAATGGTCCAATCATTCCAGAGAACAATTAGGAACTATGCCCAAAGAGCTTTAAAACTGTGCATACCCTTTGACCCTGTAATACCACTATTAGGTCTGTATCCCAAAGAGATAAAACAAAAGGGGAAAATACTTATTTTTACAAAAAATATTTATAATAGCTTTTTGTTATGGCAAAGAATTGGAAATTGAGGAGATGCCCATCAATTGGGGAATGAATGAAAAAGCTGTTGTATATGATTATGATGGAATACTACTGTGCTGCAAGAAATGACAAGCAGGGTGGTTTCAGTAAAACTTGAGAAAACTTACACGAACTAATACAAAGTGAAGTGAGCAGAACCAGGAGAACACTGTATACAGTAAAAACAATATTGCAAGAATGATCAACTATGAAAGATTTAGCTACTCTGACGAAGGCAATGATCTAAGATAATTCTGAAGGATCTATGATGAAAAATGCTATCCACCTCCACAGAGAGAACTCATGAACTCTGAGTGATGACTGAAGCATAAGTTGTAACCTTTTTTTCTTGGTTGTTGTGTGTGTTTTCTTTTCAAACATGGCTTCAAACATGGCATTTTTTTGCACGACTTCACAAGTACAATTGATATATTGCTTGCTTCCTCAAGGGCAGGGGAGGGGCAGGAGGAAGGAAAAGAATTTGGAACTCAAAATTTTTAAAAAGAGAATGTTAAAAATTTTTACATGTAATTGGGAAATATTTCACAAATAAATAAAAATATATTTTAAAAAAAGATGACTCATGTGAATGACTAGAAGAATGCTGGTGCTCTTGATATATGTGTGTATGTGTGTGTGTGTGTGCGTGTGTGCGTATATGTATCTGACAAGGATCTTTGTATATATAAGGGAAGTAAATTATTACAAGTTTGCCTAGGATATGTCCTGGGGCATTAGACAATAGAAGTGAAAATTGTGTTCTACTCCGATCCTTGACATTAATTTATAATATAGTCTCAGTTGAGTTATTTTATTCTTTTTAGGAGTTATTCTAAGATTAAACACACTAGAATTTACTAAATCACTTCTCTGCTGTGTTTTGCAGTTGTTCTTAATCTCCTATAGAACTGAAGTTATTATTATTTTAAACTGCATATAGACTTTTGAGATGCCCTGTATTTTGTATATTCTTTTGCATATATGTCTCCCAACAGAACAAAAGCTACTTGAGTACAGGGACTACTTTATTTCTGTGTTTTTATTCCATGTCTAGATTATAGCAGCTCCTTCATAAATGCTTCCTGTGAAAGTTTTAGAATGGGAAGGTCAGCCTTTTCTTTTGTCAATTTAGTGTAGAAATGTCATTCAACACAGAGCCATGGTGGGAGTGGAAGCAATCTCTCTCTTTGATCTCTTTCTAGTATTTTCACCTCATCTCTCAAAGCCCCATAATTAACTACAAAAGGAATAGAAAGTGATGATTGTAAGAACCCAGAGGAGAGGTGAAGGAAGTGAGCAGTATTTTGCAATGGAAAGTTGAAATTAGTTTCAGAAAATAAGTCATTCATAAAGGATTAGTTGAGAACCTCAGGAAGTCCAGAGGGTCTGTTCACTTTCTCAAGATATATGTGGGTAGAAGCTGTGTCTGTGTTTTGAGGCAGTTATAGAACAGAACACAATAGGACACAGGAATGGAAATAGGGTTACATTGTATTTGTTCTCTCTTTTTTAAAGTTTTCTACTGTTAAATCTTAGGATTTTTAAGTATCAACAGGTCCACTGTCATTACATATGCAAAACAAGGAACAGTTCTACAATTCCATATTGGAATTCATTATATCAGTTATGGTAGCACAAAGTTCTTTTGAAATGAGAGGTTTTGATGAATACACTGTAATTTTGACATCTCCCCACAGCTGTAGATTTTCTTCTAAATGATGTTACAGACTTAAACTCAGTTAACCAGAGAATATTATCCACTTTTTATCTCTTTACTACATGATGTAGATTGTTAACTCCTATAAGACAGGAGTTATTAATATCTTAAACTGTACATAGACTTTAGGGACACCTAAAACAAATACAGAGTAATTAGAAGGGGAGGTACTAGCAGCTAGGTAGATCAGTTCAGGCTTCATGAATGAGGCAGCACTTGAGCTGAGCTTGGAAGGAACCTGGGGAGTTTTAAAAGTGGAAGTGAGGAGGGAATGCATTCCTATTTCAACTCTTTCACATTGGAGATGAGGGAACTAAGGCATGGAGAGGTTAAATGTCTTGCTGGAATCACACAGTTGCTAAGTCTCAGATCTGGGATATGAACCCAAAAGGTTTCCAATTCCAAGTCAAGTGTGTTTCCACTCTACCGCACAGTCTTACTTACATTATATTTCCACCGAGGGTACCCTATACTCTCATTCAATACCTTCACATCAGCAACTTTAGGACAATTCCATATTCTAGGGATCTTCAGCCAAGACCAGGACAGGATTACCTAATACCTTTTTCTCAATTAGTCATTCATTGTCAAACAGAATTTATTGCTCAAGTTAACTACCTACCTTCAATTAATTGCATAAGTTGAAAGTTACCAGAAAATACTAACAATCTTTGCAATATGACCAAATACACTTAAACCTATTCTTGTTACTGAAAATGGTTTTGATCTTTATCATACGTTGGAGTCTTGAAGCTATGTTACTGTTATAATCAAACATCAAAAATAGATCTTTGTCTTTTTCTTTTTCTGTTAGATAAATGCTCTCTTCTTGATTTGTTATACTAATGCAAGCCTTATAGTCTGAAGTAATTTCCAGGACTTTCTAACAACTGTACTAAGGGGTATTTAGATTTCTTATGTCAAGTAGGATGTCCCTTTTGTAAAGGTGAATCAATGAGAGTCAACAAAATCTTCAAATAGTTACTTGATAAGCTAATAAACCTATGTTTCTAATAGTTCTGAACCCTGAGCATAATGCTGGGTAACTCAGTTTATTTGCTTTTTCACTGGGTTACCATTTGTATTAATGAAAGTCAAATTGATAAGATCACAGATCTACTGAAGCACTTACTTTAATATCTGCAGTTCACTTTATTACCTTTATTCTTCACATCAAACTAAAATCTGAAGTTATAAATATCATTTCTTCTTTACTTGATTGTTTTAGTCTTATGTGATTTACTGGACATCCTCTGTCATTCTGCTTTTTATCTCAGATCAATTACTCTCTGGTTAATCTGAATCGTCACTCAACAACTACTTTGAAATTCGTGCCATCTGACGAAAACACTATTTCCTTACCCTTGTTATTGTCACACACTGCTCCCCTAAATATTCTTCCACCTTTCTCCAAAACTCGCATATGAAGGCTATAAAATTACAAAAAACTTTAGTGGAGTAAGAAGAAATAATACAGCTAATTTCTCCCCTATAACTACTCCAACAAAAAATTTAAGAAAAACACCAGACCAAGTAGTGATAAAAAATGCAAGGAGAAAACACAATGAGTCATTTTTTCCAGTTCAGGGAAGCCTAGGAGGACAGCCAAAGGCTTGCCCAGGCACTGAGGAGAAGGTCAGCCCAGGAAGGTTCAGTGCAGTGCCTTTCAGCACAGAAAATGCACACAGGCGTGAGGGTATGTACCAAGGCAAGGAATAGTTATGGCTGCAGCAGGAACTGGGCCAGACTATATGAATCCCTTCTGGCTGTACTCCTTTGGATTTCTTCATTATGTATCTGTATTTGTGCCTTCCCATCCTCCACCTCTTTTCAACTACCTTTTGTGTGTTGTCTTCTATCATTAGATTGTGAGCTCCTTGAGGGCAAGGACTGGCTTTCTTTTCATATCTGTAATCCTAGCACTTAGCACAATGCCTGGTACATAGCAGGGCCTTAGTAAATGTTAGCTGACTAACTAATCAGTTGTGCAAGAATCAAGAATAGAAGCCAACTGGACTGTCCTGATCGCAGATGTAGCTTAGGGATCCTGCCTAGACTGAGGAGGGAAAGTGAAGATGTATATCAAGGCAAAGAGTGGTTGAGGATTTAGCTTAGACTAGACCTACAGCTGTACACTGGGCAAGAAGCAGGAACAGACATGAGCAGCAGCTATGCTGTAGGGTAAGTGATTGACAGGGCTGAGCCCTACAGCTGAGCAACCAGGGCAGGGAGCTCAGACCATAAAGAAGCCTACAGTTGTGTTATTGTAAACCTTCAGAGAATTCCAGTTAGCTGAGGGTGATTAGGACCATCAGAAGTCTACTGGGGCTCCAATGAGGGGCAAGCCTATTTTTGTGTTGTCTAGGCTCAAAAAGGGGTTGAAAACTTGATATAGGAGTTAGACCTGGAAAGAAGCAATTAGACATCAACCAAGATCAGACCAATTAGGGTACACTGAAATTATGTAGTTTCCCAGTGTAAGCCACCCTTGAGATCCCTGGAGAACATATCACTCAGTACCCAGGTAAAAGCACCAATAGGAATCAGAAAATACTAGTTACGACCAAAAAAGGATCAAGGAGAGATAAAATCATTGGATTAGCTGAAAACCATGACCAAAAACGTCTGGACATCATATTTCAAGAAATCACAAAAGAAAACTTTAAGATCTATTAGAACCAGTGGGCA
The DNA here is from genome assembly GCF_900497805.2 of Vombatus ursinus. NCBI lineage: Eukaryota > Metazoa > Chordata > Mammalia > Diprotodontia > Vombatidae > Vombatus > Vombatus ursinus. Next base: position 30,116,193 of record NW_020954572.1, on the reverse strand, counting down.
GAGTGAAAAATAGAATCTACCAGTTGCTTCCTGAAAAAAACTCCAAAATGAAAACTTCCAGGAACATTATAGACAAATTCCAGAGCTTACAGATTAAAGTAAAAAAGTACCAACAAGAAAGAATTCAAGTAGTGAGAACCATTATAAAAGAGAGCTTAAAATACATTCCAAAATGTAGATGACATAGGTTTGTAATAATAAAATAAAAAATCACGGCTAAACTGAGTATAATTCTAACAGAGAAAAATGGAGTTTTCACAAAATAGAGGACTTCCAAGCATTCCTAATGGAAATATCAAGCTGAATACAAACTTTGAAATACAAACACAGGAGGGAGGATGCGAAGGGAGGGAATAAGCATTTATAAAGTACCAACTAAGTGCCAGACATTGTGCTAAGCACTTTTATAAATATTATTTCATTTGATATTCACAAGTAAGCTGAAAAATAGGTACTTCTATTATTCTCATTTTGCAGTTGAGGAAACTGAGACAAATGGAAGTTAGATGATTTGCTCAGGTCACATAGCTCCTAAGTGACTGGAGGCAAATTTGAATGCAGGTCTTTCTGACTCCAGGCCCAGTGCTATATCTATTGAAACACTTAGCTACCTCTTGGTAGGAGTCAAGAGAGATATAGCAAAGTAAACACAAGTGAGAAATCAAAAGTAATTATACAAGTATTTATAGTCTAAAAGAGAGAGAAGATACAAGCATCACCTCAGAACCCTAATGTGATCAAGGGTAATAGTTCTATTTTGTTGTGGTTTAATAAACTAAAGGAAGAAAGGAATGGGAATGAAAAAAGAATAGGGAAAACAATGGGAGGAAGATGGGGAATTTATCTTATGTAATAAGTAAACAGAAGTAAAAGACTATACAAAAGCAAGGAAAATGGATAGGGGATACAGGAATCAGTTGAATCTTCCTTTCATATGAAGTGGTCAAAGGAAGGTAGAACACATAAGAGAATTTGGTACAGAAATAAAGTCTACTCAACAGTGAAAGAGGAGGGAACAGGGATGGGGAAAGAAGGAAATAAAGAGAGTTGATTCAGAGAGGGATTAATCATAAGCAAAACAAAGTCTAACTTTAAAGGGTATAAGACAAAAATGTATGTAAAACAAAAAAGAATGTAAGAAAGGATGATTGGGGTCTGGGTGAGGGGAAGAAAAGAGGGACAAGTGAGCAGAAATAGAATTCATCAAACAAATCAGTGGTGCTGAGAAGACTCCTTGTTCCTGAAATAAGCAGAACCAAGAGATAGTAGACACAAAGTTGAAAACAATGTAAATTAAAAAATTACTAAAAGGAAGGTGAATTCCATTAAATTAAAAATTCCTTTAAATGAAAAACCAATAAAGGTTCCAAACAACAGATATAACATACATACACACACACACACACACACACCCCTATACTTCATATCAGCAGAGAAAACTATCCAATATTTTTGCTTTATTGCTTTTCTATATCACAATAAAGGGATCCACACATGGGTAGGGTAAGGGTAAGATGGAAATAACTACAAGGTAAAGACAAAAAGCATCAATAAAACATTTTTAAAATGGAAAAAATGTATGGTTTGATTCCCTCTGCCTAATTAGAAGCAACCTTGCAGCATCTTGATTTTTCTCAATAAACATAACTAGCCTTCCCACTTTTCCACTAGGCTCTATACAGTTTTCTTTTTCTTTTTTATTAAAAAATTTATTTATTTTTAGTTTTCAACATTTACGTCCACAAGATTTTGAGTTCCAAATTTTCACCCCATCTCGCCCCTCCCCCGCCCCAAGATGGCATGCATTCTGAATACCCCTTCCCCTAGTCTGCTTCCCTTCTCTTATCCCTTTCCCCTTCTATTTTCCTGTAGGGCAGGATAGATTTCTGTACCCCATTTCCTGTATTTCTTATTTCCCAGTTGCATGTGAAAACTTTTTTTTAAACATGTGTTTTTAAAACTTTTGGTTCCAAATATTCGCCCTTCCTCCCTCCCCACCCACCTTCATTGAAAAGGCAAGCAACTCAATATAGGTTATACAAGTGCAGTTATGCAAAACACTTCCATAGTAGACATGCTGTGAAAAACCAACTCTATTCCTCTTAATGCTATCTCGCCCCCCCCATTTATTCTATTCTTTCTTTTGACCCTGTCCCTCCTCAGAAGTATTTGCTTCTGGTTACCCCCTTTCCCAATCTGCCCTCCTCTCTATCATCCCCCTACTCTCTTGTCCCCTTCCCCCCCTATTTTCCTGTAGGGTAAGACAGATTTCCATACCCAATTGAGTGTGTATGTTATTCCCTCCTTAAGTCAAATCCTGTAAGAGTAAGATTCACTCATTCTCTCTCACCTTCCTGTTTCCCCTCCACTGTAAGAGCCTTTTCTTTTCTGTTTTTTTGTGAGATAATTTACCCCATTCTACCTCTCCCTTTCTCCTTCTCCTCTCTCACCCCTTAATTTTATTCTCCAGATATAACCCCTTTATCTTCAACTCACCCTGTGCCTTCTATCTATCTATCCACCTGTATATACATACATACAATTCTTTCCCTCCAACTACCCTGATACTGACAAAGGTCTCATGAGTTACAAACATCATCTTTCCATGCAGGAATGTAAACAGTTCAACCTTAATAAGTCTCTTATGATTTTCCCTTTCCTGTTTACCTCCTCATGGTCCACTTGAGTCTTGTATTTGAAAGTCAAATTTTCTACTCAGCTCTGGTCTTTTCATCAAGAATGCTTGAAAATCCTCTATTTCACTGAATGACCATTTTTCCCCTGAATGATTATACTCAGTTTTGTTGGGTAGGTAATTCTTGGTTGTAATCCTATCTCCTTTGCCCTCTGGGAATATCATATTCCATGCCCTGTGGTCCCTTAATGTAGAAGCTGCTAAACCTTGTGTTATCCTGATTGTATTTCCACAATATTTGTATTGTTTCTTTCTGGCTGCTTGTAATATTTTCTCCTTGACCTGGGAACTCTGGAATTTGGCTACAATATTCCTAGGAGTTTTCCTTTGGGGATCTCTTTCAGGAGGAGATCAGTGGATTCTTTCAATTTCTATTTTGCCCTCTGGTTCTAAAACATCAGGGCAGTTTTTCTTGATGATTTCTTGAAAGATGATGTCTAGGCTCTTTTTCTGATCATGTCTTTCAGACAGTCCAATAATTTTTAAATTTTCTCTCCTAGATCTATTTTCCAGGTCAGTTGTTTTTCCAATGAGACATTTCACATTGTTTTCTAATTTTTTCATTCTTTGGGATTTGTTTTACAGTGTCTTGATTTCTCATAAAGTCACTAACTTCCAATTGCTCTATTCTAATTTTGAAGGAAGTATTTTCTTCAGTAAGCTTTTGGACTTCTTTTTCCATTTGGCCAATTTTGCTTTTTAGGGCATTCTTCTCCTCATTGGCTTTTTGGACTTCTTTTGCCATTTGGGTTAGGTTATTTTTGTAAGGTGTTATTTTCTTCAGTATTTTTTTGGGTCTCCTTTAGCAAGCTGTTGACTTGTTTTTCATGATTTTCTTGCATCACTCTCATTTCTCTTCCCAGTTTTTCCTCTATTTCTCTTACTTGCTTCTCAAAATCCCTTTTGAGCTCTTCCAAGGCCTGGGACTGATTCATATTTTTCTTGGAGACTTTGACTTTGTTATCTTCTTTTAGTTGTATGTTTTGATCTTCTTTGTCACCAAAATAAGATAATATAGTCTCTTTTTGTGCTGCTTACTCATGATCCTGTCCAATTACTTGAGTTTTAAACTCTTTATTAAGGTTAAGAGTCTGCTTCCAATGTGGAGAATGTACTGTCCCAAGCTTCAGGGGTTTGTATAGCTGTTTTCAGAGCTACTTCTAGGGACCGGTAAGTTTTCAGTTCTTCCAAGGTGATATGATAAGGGGCGAGGTGTTTCCTCTCCACCGCCACAACAAGCTCCACCACTCCAGCACTCCTCCTTGCCCCAGGACCACCCCTCAAAACTGTGACCCAGATCCAAGCATGAGCAAAACAAGAGATTCCTGCCTCAGCACTGGCAAAGAGATCCCTGCAATCCCCCTCTGATCAGCCACTCGATTCCCCCTCAGTCTGTGGGCCAGAAGCTCAGGAGGCAGCCGCAGTCCGCACTCAGGACTTGTGGCTGAAACCTAGCTTCTCTCTCTCACCACAGTCACAGACTTTTCCCACTGATCTTCTAAGTTGTCTTTGGTGTTGTGGGTTGAGAAGTCTGGAAACCACCACAGCTGTCCACAATTCAGTTCTCTGAGGCCTGCTCTAGGGTCGCTGTGGCCTACACGCCCACGCCAAACTGTGCTTCTCTCCCCGCCCAGCGCGATATACCTTTCCAATCAACCATCCAGGCTGTCTTTGGCTGGAAATTTGTTTCACTTGGTCTTTTTGTAGGTTCTGCTGCTTTAGAATTTGTTTAGAGCCATTTTTTATAGGTATTCGGAGGGGTTTGGGGGAGAGCTCAAGCAAGTCACTGCTTTCCCTCTGCCATCTTGGCTCTGCCCCCCCCATTTTAGGTTCTATACATTTAAGAGTGTATGACAATAGGAAGTTCTTTAAGTCTCCTATAAACTCCTCACCAGTGGTATCCTAACTCAGTAGCAATATGTCCAGTGGAAGTGACAATATCTTCCTCAAGAAGGATCTTGACTGGCAAAAGCACCTAGACGAAATCTAAGATGACAATTCAATAGGAATAAGAAATGTAAAGTCTTTGTGAATAGACACACAAATAGACACAAAAAGATTATCTTCAAAAGTATGAGACTAGGGAGGGAAAGGTATACATCATTTGTTACGAAAAAAAGATCTTGGGGTTTTAGTGGACTGCAAGCTCAATACGAATAAGCAATGCGAAGTGGCAGCCAATAACCTAATTATTAGATCCTAGCATTAAGAGGGCAACAACTTCCAGGAACACGAAAGTGATAGTCCCACTATACCCTGCCCTACTCTGACCTCATCTAAAGTACTGTGTTCAATTTAGGGAGCCACCTTTAATATACACACACACATACATGTATAGTTAAATATTTCCCAATTACCTGTAAAAATTAACATTCACTTTTTTTAAATTTTGAATTCCAAATTCTCTTCCTTCCTCCTGCCCCTCCTCTACCCCTTGAGAAAGCAAACAATATGATATCAATTATATTTGTAAAGTCATGTAAAATAATGTCTCCACTTTAGTCATGTGGTAAAAGAAAAAAAAACACATACAAGAAAAATAAAGCAAAAAAGTATGTTTAAGTCTGCACTCAGAGTTTGTGAATTTTCTCTCTGGAGGTAGATAGCATTTTTCATCATGATTCCTTCAGAATCATCTTGGATTACTGTCTTGATCAGAGAAGCTAAGGCCTTCACAGATGATCATCCTTACAATATTGATATCACTATGTACACTATTTTCCTGATTCTGCTCACTATACTTGGTATTAGTTCATATAAGTCTTCTCAGGCTTTACTGAAATCATCCTGCTTGTCATTTCTTATAGCACTGTGATGAATGAATTCAAAAAAGACATTCTGACCTTGCTCAGTATTCCTGTAATTTGACCCTGACTCTTTTTCATGTTAATCTTATTCCTAGTTGAAGGACTGTTTATGGTATTTGCTCCTAGGAAGGGCTGCACATTCCTCCAGGAACCAGATATTCATAAACAGGAATACTCTCAAGGATAGTTTTGAGAGCATCTCCCTTCCCACAGATCACATATTTTGGCAAACTGCCTTCTTTGTTGGAAGGAATTACTAAAAGCAAGTAGCCCTGACTTTATCTTGAGCATCTTCCCCAAGGTGCAGATGTGTAGCCCGGGATTTTCCTGTTGGGACTCTGGAGATTGAAAACTGGGACTCCCCAGCCCATTTGATCCAGATGTAGATGGTTTCCCTGAGGGTGAGGGTAGTGATTGATTACGATATACCAATTGAGACTTAAGTATCTTATTGTTACCTCTTGAGGCTAACTCTAACTCTATTCTACTTACCAATCTTAATCTTATTTTACTATATTAATAATAAATACTTTTACTATATACTTATATATAAATCAAACTTGAGATTTGGTGTCATTTCTAAACGAATCTAAACCGAAACGAATTTAAGCTGCAGTAAATAAGGCTGCTTAGCAATACAAGTACAAACCATTCTGCTTGTCATTTCTTATAGCACAATAGTATTCCATCACAATCTTATACAACAGCTTGTATCACCATTCCCAAAATGGTGGGCATCCCATCAATTTCCAATTCTTTGCCAATATAAAGAAAGCTTCTTATGGATATTTTTGTACAAATAGGTAATTTCCCCTTTTCTTTGATCTCTCAGATACAGACCTAATGATGGTACTGGTAGGTCAAAGTTTAAGTACACTTTTATTGCCCTTTGGGCATAGTTCCAAACTGTTCTCCGGAATGGCTGGACTAGCTCACAACTCTACCAATGATGAATTACTGTCCTAATTATTCCACAGCCCCTTCAGTATTTATCATTCTCCTTTTCTGTCATGTTAGACAATCTAATAGGTTTAAAGGGGGGTAGTTGGACTTGTTTTAATTTGCATTTCTCTAATCAATAGTAACTTGGAGCATTTTTTCATGCAACTATTGATAGCTTTGATTTCTTCTTCTGAAACTGCCTGTTCATATCCCTTGGCCATTTGCCAATTGGAGAATTGGGTGTATTTTTATAAATTTGGCTTAGTTCCTTACATATTGAGTAATGAGGCCTTTATCATTTTTCCCCAGTTTCCTGTTTTCCTTCTAATTTTGGCTGTATTATTTTATTTCTGCAAAACCCTTTTGATTTCATGTAATCAAAATGATCTACTTTACTTCCTGTGATTCTCTCTATTTCTTGTTTGGTCATAAAATCTTCCATTATCCATAGCTCAGATGGGTAATTTTTCTCATGCTCCCCTAATTTGCATAACATTATCTTTTTTGTCTAAATCACGTACCCATTTTAACCTTATCTTGGCATATAGTGCAAGATATTAGTTTATACCTGGTTTCTTCCAAACTGCTTTCCAGTTTTCCCAACAATTTTTGTTAGTGAGTTCTTACTCCAAAAGCTTGGATCTCTGAGTTTATCAAACACTAGATTATTAGATAATGCTTGCTCTTTGTTTTAGATAGCTACTTCTTATTTTAAGAAAGGTTTCATTTATTCCTATGCTTTCTAGCATTTTTAATAGGAATGGGTGTTATATTTTGTCAAAGGCTGTTTCTATATCTCTTGATATAATCATGATTTTTGTTGTTTTTCTTATTTATGTGATCAGTTATGCTGATAGTTTTCCTAATATTAAGCCAGTCTTATATCCCTGGTCACACCTGGTCATACTGTATGATCTTTGTGATATATTGCTATAATCTCCTCGCTAATACTTTATTTAAATTTTTGCATCAATATTTATCAAGAAAATTGGCCTATAGTTGACTTTTCTATTTTGGCTCTCCCTGGATTATCAAAACCATATTTGTGTCATAAAAGGAATTTGGTAGCCTTCTTGTTAACCTATTTTTTCTTTTTTTTAAATTTATTTATTTTTATTTTTTAATTAATTTATTTTGATTTGTCAACAATCACTTCCATAAGCTTTTGAGTTTTAAATTTTTCTCCCCTTCCATCCCCAAGATGGGGCACAATCTGATATAGGCCACACATATACATTCCTATTAAACATATTTTCATATTAGTGATGTTGTAAGGAAGAATTAGAACCAATAGGAGGAACCACCAGAAAGAGGAAACAAAACAAACAGTATGCTTCGATCTGCATTCAAACTCCATAGTTCTTTCTTTGGATGTAGATAGCATTTTCCATCATGAGGCCTTTGGAGATGTCTTAGATCCTTGTATTGCTGGGAAGGGTTAAGTCTATAAATATTAGTCATCGCATAATGTGGTTGTCACTGGATACAATGTTCTCTTGGTTCTGCTCACTTTACTCAGCATCAGACCATAGAAGTCTTCCCAGGTTTTTCTGAAGTCTGCCTTGCTCATCATTTCTTATAGCACAATAGTATTCCATTACATTCATATACCACAACTTGTTCAGCCATTCCCCAATTGATGGGCATCCCCTCAATTTCCAATTCTTTGCCACCACAAAAGAGCTGCTATAAATATTTTTTGTACATGTGGGTCCTTTTCCCATTTGTATGATCTCTCTGAGATACAGTCCTAGAAGTGCTATTGCTGAGTCAAAGGGCAAGCACATTTTTATAGCCCTTTGGGCATAGTTCCAAACTGCTCTCCAAAATGGTTGGATCAGTTCACAACTCCATCAACAATGCATGAGTGTTCCAATTTTCCCACATCTTCTCCAACTTTATCATTTTCCTGTTTTCTCATGTCGGCCAATCTGATAGGTATGATGTGTTGTTTTGATTTGCATTTCTCTAATCAACAGGGATTTAGAGCATTTTTTCATATAACTATAGATGGCTTTAATTTCTTCATCTGAGAACTGCCTGTTCATATCCTTTGACCATTTATCAATTGGGGAATGACTTGTATTCTTATAAATTTAATTTAATTCTCTATATTTTTGAGAAATGAGGCATTTATCAGAGAGACTGGTTGTAAAAATTCTTTCCCAATTTTTTACTCTCTAATCTTGGTTGCATTGGCTTTGTTTGTGCAACAACTTTTCAATTTAATGTAATCAAAGTTATCCATTTTGCCTTTTGTAATGTTCTCTATCTCATTTGGTCATGAATTCTTCTGTTCTCCGTAAATCTGATAGGTAAACTGTCCCTTGCTCTCCCAGTTTGCTTACAGTATCAGCCTTTATATCTAAATCATGAACCAATTTGGACTGAATTTTGGAATATGGTGTGAGCTTTTGATCTATGCCTAGTTTCTGCCATACTCTTTTCCAGTTTTCCTAGCAGTTTTTGTCAGAGAGTTCTTATCCCAGAAGCTGGGGTCTTTGAGTTTATTAAATATAATTACTATAGTCACTGACTATTGTGTCTTGCAAACTTAACCCATTCCACTGATCCACCACTCTCTTTCTTACCCAGTACCAAGCAGTTTTGATGATTGCTGCTTTATAATACAATTTAAGATCTAGAATGGCTAGGCCACCTTCCCCTGTATTTCTTTTCATTACTTCCCTTGATATTCTGGACCTTTTGTTATTCCAAATGAATCTTATTATTTTTTTCTAACTCTATAAAATAATTCTTTGATATTTTGATTTGTATGGCACTGAATAAGTAAATTAGCTTAGGTAGAATTGTCATTTTTATTACATTAGCTCAGCCTACTCATGAGCAACTGGTGTTTTTCCAATTATTTAGATCTGACTTTATTTGTGTGAAAAGTGTTTTGTAATTGTGATCATATAGTTCTTGGGTTTGTTTCAGGAGGTAGACTCCTAAATATTTTATAATGTCTACAGTAACTTTAAATGGAATTTCTCTTTCTATCTCTTGCTGTTGGGCTTTGTTGGTAATATATAGAAATGCCAATGATTTATGTGGGTTTATTTTATAGCCTGCAACTTTGCTAAAGTTGTTTATTATTTCAAGTAGTTTTTCACTTGATTCTCTAGGATTCTCTAAGTATATCATCATATCATCTGCAAAGAGTGATAGCTTTGTTTCTTCCTTACCTATTCTAATACCTTCAATTTCTTTTTCTTCTCTTATGCTAAAGCTAAAGCTAACATTTCCAGTATGATATTGAACAACAGTGGTGATAATGGACATCCTTGTTTCACCCCCGATCTTATTGGAAATGCTTCTAGCTTGTCCCCATTACATATGATGCTTGCTGAAGTTTTTAGGTAGGTGCTATTTATTATTTTAAGGAAGACTACATATATTCCTATGCTCTCTACTGTTTTTAATAGGAATGGGTGTTGTGTTTTGTCACAAGCTTTTTCTGCATCTATTGAGATGATCATGTGGTTTCTGTTAGTTTTGTTGTTGATATGATCAATTATGCTGATAGTTTTTCTAATATTGAACCAGCCCTGCATTCCCAGTATAAATCCTGCCTGGTCATAGTGTATTATTCTTGTGATAAGTTGCTGTAATCTATTTGCTAATATTTTGTTTGTAATTTTTACATCTATATTCATTAGGGAAATTGGTCTATAATTTTCTTTCTCTGTTTTGACTCTTCCCGGTTTAGGTATCAGCACCATATTTGTACCATAAAAAGAATTTGGTAAGACTCCTTCTTCACCTATTTTCCCAAATAGTCTATATAGTATTGGAATTAATTGTTCTTTAAATGTTTGATAGAATTCACTTGTAAATCCATCTGGCCCTGGAGATTTTTTCCTAGGGAGCTCATCAATGGCTTGTTCACTTTCTTTTTCTGAGATGGGGTTATTTAAGTATTTTACTTTCTCTTCTGTTAATCTGGGCAATCTATACTTTTGTAAATATTTACCCATTTCACTAAGATTGTCAAATTTATTGGCATACAGTTGGGCAAAATAATTCCTAATTATTGTTTTGATTTCCTCTTCCTTGGTGGTGGATTCACCCTTTTCATTTTTGATACTGGTAATTTGGTTTTCTTCTTTCTTTTTTTAAATTAAAATAAACCAAAGGTTTATCTATTTTGTTTTTTTTTTTTATAAACTAGCTCAGTTTTATTTATTAGTTCAATAGTTTTCTTAATTTCAATTTTCTTAATTTCTCCTTTGTTTTTCAGTATTTCTAATTTGGTGTTTAATTGAGTATATTTAATTTGTTCTTTTTCTAGTATTTTTTTTGTTGTTGTTATATGCCCAATTCATTGATCTCCTCTTTTTCTATTTTATTCATGTAAGCATTTAGAAATATAAAACTGCTTTTGCTGCATCTCATATGTTTTGGTATGTTGTCTCATTATTGTCATTCTCTCGAGTGAAGTTATTGATTGTTTCTATGATTTCTTATTTGACCCAATCATTTTTTAGGATTAAATTGATTAATTTCCAATTATTTTTTAGTCTATCTTTCCATGGCCCTTTATCACAAGTAATTTTTATTGCATCATGATCTGAAAAGGATGCATTTAATATTTCTGCCTTTCTGCACTGAATTGTGAGAGTTTTATGCCCTAGTACACGGTCAATTTTTGTGTTATGTGCCACGTACCTCTGAGAAAAACGTATATTCCTTTCTATCCCCATTCAATTTTCTCCAGAGGTCTATCATACCTATCTTTTTCTAATATTCTTTTCACCTCCTTAACTTCTTTCTTGTTTATTTTGTGGTTAGATTTATCTAGTTCAGGGCAGGGGGGGTGGGGAGAGGGGTTGAAGTCCCCCACTACCATAGTACTAGCATAATTTTGCTGTCTATTTCTTCCTGTAACTCCCTAAACTTCTCATCTAAGAATCTGGATGCTATATCATTTTGTGCATATATGTTTAGTAATGATATTACTTCATTGTCTATGGTGCCTTTTAGCAGGATGTAGTTTCCTTCCTTACCTCTTTGATAAGATCTATTTTTGGTTTTGCTTTGTCTGAGATCAGGAATGCTACCCCTGCTTTATTTTTTTACTTCAGCTGAAGCATAATATACTCTGCTCCAGCCTTTTACCTTTACCCTGTGTGTGTCATTCTGTTTCAAATGTGTTTCCTGTAAACAACATATTGTAGGATTATGGTTTTTAATCCATTCTGCTATCTGCTTCTGTTTTATGGGAGAGTTCACCCCATTCACATTCACAGTTATGATTACTATCTGTGTCTTTCTCTACATCCTTCCCGCCCCCCCCACCCCTGTTTAGGTTTTTCTTTCTCCTTTTCCTTCCTCACTAGTGTTTTGTTTTTGACTATCACCTCCCTCAGTCTTATCTCCCTTCTATTATCCCCATCCCTTTTCTTCCCCTTTACCCTTACTACTTCTTCCCTCCCTTCTATTCCCACTCCCTTTTCTTTCCCCTTTCCCCTCCTACTGCCTATAGGGCAAGTTACATTTCTGTACCTAACTGATTAAGTTATTCCGTTCTTGAGCCAAATCTATTCAGAGTAAAGTCTGAACAATGCTCATCTCCCTCCCTTCTTTCCCTCTGTTGTAATAGGTTTTTGTGCCTTTTCCTGTAATGTAATTTACCCTTATCTGCCCCCTCCTTCCCTTTTCTCTCTGTACATTTTCTTAGTTAGATCAGATTAATCCCCTGACTTGGATCCATTCAATCCACTTGATTAGATTTTTTTTATCATTACATCAAAGTCAACTTATACCCACCCCCTTTATGTATGCCCCTTTAACATGGTGTAATAACAATACAGTTCTCAAGAGTTACAAGTGTCATCTTCCCTTATGGAGATGTAAATAGTTTGCCCTTATTAATAACATGCTGTTTCTTTCTGTGCTCTTTACCTTTTTATGTCTGTCTTGAGTCTTGTATTTGACGATCAAATTTTCTGTTGTCCTCTGGTCTTTTTATCAGGAAGGTTTGGAAGTCCCTTATTTCATTGAATATCCATCTCCTCCCCTGAAAGATCATGCTCATTTTCACTGGGTAGTTGATCCTTGGTTGTAATCCATGCTTCTCTGCCTTATGGAATATCATATTCCATAACCTATGGTCTTTTAATGTAGAAGCTACAAGGTCCTGTGTAATCCTGACTGTGGTTCCATGAAATTTAAATTGTTTCCTTCTGGCTGCTTGCAGTATTTTCTCTTTGATCTGGTAATTTTGGAATTTGGCTACTATATTCCTTGGTGTTTTCAATTTGGGATCTCTTTCAGGAGGTGACTGGTGGATTCTTTCTATGGCTATTTTACCCTCTGGTTCTAGGACCTCAGGGCAGTTTTCCTTTATGATTTCCTGAAAGATACTGTTCAGGCTCTTTTTTTCATTGTTCAGGTAGACCAATAATTTTTAAATTGTCTCTCTTGGATCGATTTTCCAGGTCAGTTGTTTTACCAATGAGATATTTTACATTTTCATATATTTTTTCATTCTTCTGTTTCTGTTTGACTGATTCTTGCTCTCTCATAGAGTCATTAGCTTCCATTTGCCCAATTCTAATTGTTATCAAATTATTTTCTTCTATTAGATTTTGTACTTCCTTCCCCATTTGGCCAATTGTATTTTTTAAGCACTTGTTTTCTACAGTTAATTTCTGTCCTTCCTTTCCTAAGCTATTGACTCTCTCTTGCATATCTCTTGCATCCCCAATTTTTATTCTACCTCTCTCATTTGACTTTTAAAGTCCTTCTTGAGCTCTTCTAAGAAGGCTTTTTGGACTTCAGACCAGTTCATATTCCCTTCTGAGGTTCCAGATGTGGGTTTGTTGACAATGTTATCCTCTTTAGAATTTCTGCCTTGATCTTCACTGTTCCTATAATACGAATCTATGGTATGTTTCTTTTTGCTTATGGTGTTTGCTTATTTCCTGGCCTTTAAAGAGACTGAGCTCTCCTGCTGGGGAGCAGAGGGCACTGACCCAAGCTTCTCATGTTGGGAGCCTAGGGCCTGGTCGCTGGCGTTACATGCAGGGGCCTCTGACGTTGGCAGTTGGAGGCCGTAGGGTTCTGGCAGCTTACCTGTTGATGGGCTGGAATCAGCAACACTGGAACTCTAAGGGTAGGATTGGATAGTGTGGGCCCTGAAGATTTCCTGCTCACCTGGGTCTTTCCTTCCTTTCACTTTCTTCAGCTCCTTTCAGATGGATGATGCTGGGTGTTTATCCACCTGGGGCCCCTTGCAGCGCTGCTTCCCTTAGTTTTGCTGAGGCACTGGGAGAGCCAGTTGCTGTAGAATGCTGAGGCACCTGGTGGTTTTCCAAGCTGGTTTCCACCAATTCCCCCACCCTCACTGGGGCACTCAGGAGTCCTAGTATTGGTGTTTGCCTGCTCCACCACCTGGGTTTCAGGATCTCTTCCTGGTATGCTGAGGTGGGGTTTTCTGCTAGTTTGCTGAGATGCCTCCCATTCTGTACTGCTCTCCTTCCTTCAGGGCAAGAGGGGCCTTTCTTGTTAATCCCTGAAGCTACCTGGGCTACTGGACTGCTGCACCCTGTCTTACTTCTGGTTCAGCTGTTCCACGGTTTTTCCTGGGGCGATATTTTCTGGGCTTTCAGAGGTTAATAAAGGAGGGTAAGAGTGATTTACTTCTTACTCTGCCATCTTGGCTCCCAAAAGAAGAAGGTCAATTTATTTATTTTTAGTTTTCGACATTCACTTTCAATTTTGAGTTCAAAATTTTCTCCCATCTCTCCCTTTCTCCTACCCCATGAGAGTGGACATTCTGATTACCCCTTTCCCAAACTTGGCCTCCCTTTTATCTTACCCCTTCCCCTTCTATTTTCCTGTAGGGTAAGATAGATTTCTATACCCCACTTCCTGTGTATCTTATTTCCCACTTACATGTAAAAACAATTTTTAAAATTCATTTGTAAAACTTTGAGTTCCAGTTTCTCTCCCTTCCTCATTCCCCACCCACCCTGAGTAGACAAGCAATTCAATATAGATTATACATACATAGTCATGCAAAACACTTCCATAATAGTCATGTTATGTGTATATTTCCCTCCTTCCTGTCCCGCCCCCCCTTATTCTATTCTGTCCTTTGACCTTGTCCCTCCTTAAAAATGTTTGCTTATTACCCCTTTTCCTTCTATCACCCCTCTCTTATGCCCTTCCCCCTACTTTCCTGTAGAGTAAGACATATTTCCATACCCAAGTGAGTGTGTGATATTCCTTCCTTAAACCAAATCTAATGAGAATAAGGTTCACTCATTCCCTCTCATCTCCCCCCTCTTCCACTCCACTGTAAAAGCTTTTTCTTGCCTCTTTTATGTGAGATAATTTACCCCATTCTACCTCACCCTTTCTCCTTCTCCCAGGACATTCCTCTCTCACTCCTTAATTTTATTTTTTAGATATCATCCCTTCATATTCAACTCAACCTGTGCTCTCTATATATATTTCCTCCAACTATCCTAATGAGAAAGGTGCTATGAGTTACAAATATCATCTTTCCATGTAGGAATGTAAACAGTTCAACTTTAATAAGGCCCTTATGATTTCTCTTTCCTATTGACCTTTTCATGCTTCTCTTGAGTCTTGTAATTGAAAGTCAAATTTTCTATTTAGCTTTGGCTTCTCAAGAATGCATTAAATTCCTCTATATCACTGAATGTCAATTTTTCTCTCTCATTTATTACACTGTTTTGTTGGGTAGGTGATTCTTGGTTTTAATCCTTGTTCCTTTGACCCCCAGAATATCATATTCTAAGCCCTCCAATCCCCTAATGTAGAAGCTGCTAAATTTTGTGTTATCTTGATTGTGTTTCCACAATACTTGAATTGTTTCTTTTTGGCTGCTTGCAATATTTTCTCCTTGACTTGGGAACTCTAGAATTTGGCTACAATGTTCCTGGGAGTTTTCCTTTTGGGATGTCTTTCAGGAAGTAATTAGTAGCTTCTCTGTATTTCTATTTTACTCTCTGGTTCTAGAATATCAGGGCAGTTTTCCTTGATAATTTCTTGAAACATGATGCCTATGCTCTTTTTTTTTTAATCATGGCTTTCAGATAGTCTAATAATTTTAAAATTACCTCTCCTGGATCTATTTTCCAGGTTAGTTGTTTTTCCAGTGAGATATTTCATATTGTCTTCTATTTTTTCATTCTTTTAGTTTTGTTTTAAAATTTAGTGAATTTTCATAAAGTCATTAGCTTCCATTTGCTCCATTCTAATTTTTAAGGAATTAATTTCTTCAGTGAGCTTTTGGACCTCCTTTTCTGTTTGCTTGATTCTGCTTTTAAAGCATTCTTCTCATTGGTTTTTTGGACCTCTTGTCATTTGGTCTAGTCTATTTTTAAGGTGTTATTTTCTTCAGTATTTTTGGGGTCTCCTTTAGCAAGCTGTTAACTCATTTTTCATGATTTTCTTGCATAACCCTCATTTCTCTTCCCACTTTTTCCTCTACTTCTCTTACTTGATTTTCAAAATCCTTTTTGAACCAAAGCGTAAAATAGAAATGGAAAGAATCCACTCCTGAAAGAGATCCCCAAACAAAAACTTCTAGGAATATTATAGCCAAATTCCAGAGTTCCCAGGTCAAAAAGAAAATATTGCAAGGAGCCAGAAAGAAACAATTCAAGTATTGTGGAAACATAATCAGGATAAAGAAAGATTTAGCAGCTTCTACATTAAGGGATTGGGGGACTTATAATATGATATTCTGGAGTTTAGAGAGCTAGGATTGAAACCAAGAATCACCTACTCAGCAAAGCTGAGTATAATCCTTCAGGGGAAAAAATGGACATTTAATGAAATAGAGGATTTTCAAGCATACTTGATGAAAAGACCAGAGCTGAATAGAAAATTTGACTTTCAAATACAAGACTCAAGAGAAGCATGAAAAGGTAAACAGGAAAGAGAAATCACAAGTGACTTATTAAAGTTGAACTGTTTACATTTCTACATGGAAAGATGATATTTGTAACTCACGAGACCTTTGTCAGTATTAGGGTAGTTGGGGTAAATATATATAGATAAAGGGCACAGAGTGAGTTGAATATGAAGGGATGATACCTAAAAAAATAAAATTAAGAGGTAAGAGAGGATTGCACTGGGAGAAGGAAAAAAGTAGAGGTAGAATGGGGTAAATTATCTCACATAAAAGAGGGAAGAAAAAGCTTTCACCATAGAGGGGAAGATGAGAGTGGTGACAGGGAATGAATGAATCTTATTCTCATTGGATTTGGCTTAAGGAAGGAATAACACACACATTCAATTGGGCATGGAAATCTATCTTACCTTCCATGAAAATAGGAGGAAAACAGGTAAGAGAGGGGGCATGATAGAAGAAAGGGCAGATTGAGGGGGAGTAATCAGAAGCAAACACTTTTGATGAGGGACAGAGTCAAAGGAGAGAACAGAATAAATGGGAGGCAGGATAGGACGAAGGGAAATTTATACTTAGTTTTTTCACAACAGGGCTATTATGGAAGTGTTGTGTATGACTATACATGTATAACCTGTATTGAGTTGCTTGCCTTCTCAATGAGGGAGGGTGGACAGGGAGGAATGGAGAGAATTTGGAACCCAAAGTTTTAACAATAAATGTTAAAAATTGTTTTTACATGCAACTGGGAAATAAGATATACAGGCAATGGGGTATAGAAATCTATCCTGCCCTACAGGAAAATAGAAGGGGAACGGGATAAGAGAAGGGGGGTGATAGACAGGAAAGCAGATCAGGGGAAGGAGTATTCAGAATGCATGCCATCTTGGGGTGAGGGGAGGGGAGAGATGGGGAGAAAATTTGGAACTCAAAATTTTATGGAAGTGAATGTTGAAAACTAAATATAAATAAATTAATTTTTAAAAAAAATCATTTTTGAGCTCTTCCATGGCCTGAGACCAATTCATATTTTTCTTGGAGGCTTTGAATGTAGGAGCTTTGACTTTGTTGCTTCTGATTGTATGTTTTGATCTTCCTTGTCACCAAAGTAAGATTCTGTAGTCAGTTTTTTTCCCCCCACTGTTGGTTCATTTTCTCAGCCAATTACTTGACTTTTTAACTCTTTGTTAAGGTACAGCTCTGCTTTCAGTGTAGGGTGTACTGCCCCAAGTTCCAGAGGTTTTGTGTAGCTGTTTTCAGAGATACTTCTAGGGACCTGTAAGTTTTCAGTTCTTCCAAGGTGGTATGATCTAAGGAGAAGTGTTGACTCTGTTTAGTCTGGGAATGACCACAAGCACTCTTTTATGCCCTGGGATTGTGAGGAGGGTTTCATCTCCACTGCTGCCACAAGCTCTGTTATGCCAGTGCTCCTCCTCACCCCAGTACTGCCACCCAGGACTTGGACCCAGATCCAAGTATGGGCAAAGCAACAGAGTCTTGCTTCAGTTGCCAGCAAATTGATCCCTGTAATCTCCTTCTAATCAGTGGTTTGATCCCCTTACCCTCTGTGGGCTGAGAACTCTGGAAGCAGACACTGCCATTGCCCTGGGGCTGAGCTGGGGCCAAGGCTTGACTCTCTCACCCAAGTCCAACAGACCTTTCCTACTTGATCTTCTAAGTTGTCTTTGGAGTTTGTGGGTTGAGAAGTCTGGAAACTGCCACAGCTGCCGGTGATTCAGTCCCCTGAGGCCTGCTCCGAGTTTGCTGGGGCCTGGTCTGGGCCAGCATGGACTGTGCTAGATGTGCTCCTCTTCCAGTCAGCATAACAGACCTTTCCTGTCAACCATTTGACTATCCATGTTGTCTTGGGCTGGAAATTTGTTTCACTCTCTTTTTTTGTGGGTTCTGCAGCTCTAGAATTTGTTTAGAGTAATTTTTTTAGAGGGAGAGCTCAAGCAAGTTCCTGCTTTAATTCTACCATCTTGGCTCCACCATAAGTCAACCTATTTTTTTTTCAAATAGCTTACATATATTGGGATTAATTGTTGCTTAAATATTTGGTAGAACTAATTTATAAATCTACCTGGTTCTGCAATTTTTTCTTAGGGAGTTCATTTATGGCTTGTTAAATATCTTTTCCTAAGACAGGATTAATTAAATATTCTATTTCCTCTTCTATTAACCTGGGCAACTTATATTTCTGTAAATATTCATCCATTTCATGTAGATTACCAGTTTAACTGGTATATAATTGGTAAAAAATAACAACTAATGGTTGTTTTAATTTCATCTTCCCTGGTGCATTTGGTCTTCTCATTTTTAAGACTAACTTGGTTTTCTTCTTTCTTTTTTTTAAATAAAATTAACCACTGGTACATGATTTTTTATTAATTCTATTTATTAGTTAAATTTTTTTTAAGCTTTTAATGTTACTCATCTCCTTTGATTTTCAGGATTTCCATTTTTGGTGTTAGTTGGGGATTTTTAATTTTTTTTTCTAGTTGTTTTTTTTTTTTTGTAAGATGCCTGCCCAATTAATTGAACTGCTCTTCTTTTCTTCTATTGATCTTCACATTTACAAATATAAAAACTCCCCTAAGTACTGCTTTGGCTGTATCTCACAAATTTTAGCATGCTGTCTCACTGCTGTCATTCCTTTTAATGAAATTATTTATTATTTCTATGGCATGTTATTTGACCCACTCATTCTTTAGGATTGGATGTAGTTTCCAATTAATTTTTAATCTGTTTCCATGGTCCTTTATTGAATATCTGTGTGTATGTATGTAAGTATGTATGCATGTAAATATATTTTGCATTATGGTCTGAAAAGGGTATATTTAATCACAGTTTTTATGCAGCTGGTTGTGAGGTTTTTATGCCCTAATAATACATGGTCAATTTTGTCAAGGTACCATGAACAACTAAGAAAAAGGTATATTCTTTTCTATTCCCATTCAATTTTATCTAGCTGTCTGTCATATCTAACTTTTCTAAGATTGTATTCATCTCCTTGACTTACTTATTTTATGGTTAGATTTATCTAGCTCTGAGACAGAAAGTTGAGGTCTTCCATTACTATAGTTTTACTATTTCCTCCTGTAAATCCTTTAAGAATTTGGATCCTATGTCATTTAGTGCACATATATTCAATATTAATATTACTTCATTATTTGCCTTTTAGCAAAATGTAGTTTCTCTGTTCATCCCTTTTAATTACATCTATTTTTGCTTTTGCTTTGTCTGACATCACGATTTCTACCCGTCATTTTTTACTTCAGCCAGAAGTATAATAGATTCTACTCCATCCCTTTAACTATGTGTTTCTGCTTCAAGTGTAAACAACATATTGTTGGATTCTGTTTTCTAATCCATTTTGTTACCTGCTTCCATTTTGTGAGTGAGTTCATCCCATTTTCACAGTTATGATTATTAATTGTGCACCTCCCTCTATCCTATTTTCTTCTTTCAGTCCTCTCTACTCTAAAATCTGTTTTTACTTCTGACCACTGCCTTCCTTTATCCATACCTCTTCAATCAACTCCCCTTTCTCTTATCCTCTTCCCCTTCTACTTCCTTGTTGGGCAAGATGGATTTCTATACCTATTTGAGAGAGAGAGAGAGAGAGAGAGAGAGAGAGAGAGAGAGAGTGTGTATTTATACATTTTCCCTCTTTGAACCAATTTAGAAGAGAATTAGGTTCAAGCATTGCCTGTCTCCCTACCATTTCCCTTATACTGTAAAAGCTCTTTCTTGTGTGCTTCTTTTATGTGAGATAATTTTCCCCATTCTTTTCCCTTCCCTCTTCTCCTCAGTCATCCATCACTTTTTTAACCTCCTCTCAACATAATTGACTCACTCCTGCATCCACTACATAGAATTCTTCTAACTACACTATTAATAATGACAAAATTCTCAGAAGTTACATATATCACCTTCCCATATGGAAATGTATCCATTTTAATCTTACTGAGTCCATCATGATTTCTCTTTTATGTCTATCATTTTTTGAGTCTTGTAGTTAAAAGTTAAAATTTCTATTCAGCTCTGGTCTTTTCATCAGGAATGTTTGAAAGTCTCTTTTCTTTTTCATTAAATATTTATTTTTTTCCCTTAAAGGATTATACTGAGTTTTGCTGGGTAAGTTATTCTTGGTTGTCATTTTATTTCTTTTGCCTTCTTGAATATCAAATTCTAAGCCCTCTGATCCTTTAACATAGTAGCTGTGAAATCTTATGTGATCCTAATTGTGGCTCCATAGTATTTCAATGGTTTCTTTCTGGGTACTTGAAGAATCTTCTCTCTGACCTGAGAGCTCTGGAATTTGGTTATGATATTTCTGGGAGTTTTCATTTCGGCACAGCTTTCACATAATGATCAGTGTTTTCCTTCAATTTCTATTTTAGCCTACTATTTTAGGAATCAAGGCAGTTTTCCTTGATAATTTCTTGAAATATGATGTCTAAGCTCTGTCTTTGAACATGATTTTCAGGTAGCCCAATAATTCATAAATTCTCTCTCCTGAATCTATTTTCCAGTTCAGCTATTTTGCTGATGACATATTTCATATTTTCAACTTTTTCCATTTTTTTAAATTTGTTCTATTGTTTCTTGATATCTCATAGAGTCATTACCTTCCACTTCCCCAATTTTAATTTTTAAGGAATGATTTTCTTCTGTGAGCTTTTTTAAAAATCTCTTTTTCCATTTGGCCAATTCTGTTATTAAGGTTTTATTTTCTTCTGAATTTTTGTTCTGCCTCTTTTACCAAGCTATTAGTGGTCTTTTCATAATTTTCTTCCTTCATTCTCATTTCTTTATCTAATTTTTTCTCTACCACTCTTATTTGATTTTGAAAAAAAAGTTTTAGGTATTCCAGGAAGTCGTGTTAAGTTTATGCCCAATTCACATTTCCCCCTTTGAAGCTTTGCTTATATCTATTTTGACTTCATTGTCTTCTGAGTTTGTGTCTTGATTGTCTCTGTCACCACAGTAGCTTTTTGTGGTCAGGTTGTTTGTTTGTTTGTTTGTTTTTACTCATTTTTCCACCCTATTTCTTGAGTTTAAAAATATGTTAAACTTGGGCTGTGTTCCTCATTAGGGCCCCTGCTCCCTTTTGACTGAAAGTCCTCCTCTTCACCCTTCAACTGTCTCCCATCTTTCAGGTCTTCAACAAGAGGCTAGATGATCACTTGTTAAGTATGTGAGTCAGTCAACAAACATTTATTAAGAATTTACTATGTCCTAGGTACTGTACTAAGAGCAAGGTACAGTACCTATGTCCTAGGTACTGTACTAAGAGCTGAGAATATAAACACAAGCAAAAATAAAAATAAACTCTACTCTTAAGAAGCTGACATTTTATGGGGAAGACCACAAATAAAATGGGGGTGGGAAGAAAGAGGGATAAAAGGTACTTAGCATTAGAGACTTGATGGAGAAGTCCACAGGAGGGTAGGGAAGGAAGATATGGCCAGAATGGCCACCCTCCTTAAATGAAGGGTCTGGGGAGAGACATCCCAATCAGATAGAGAGTCCCTTGGGACAGAGGGTACTACTGATATGTAAATTTTAGGCTGGAGAGATCTTCTAGGATGAAGAAGTTTCTGGGGCATGATAAGGAAGTCCTGGGAAATATAGACCCCGGTAGGAAATATTACAGTATTCCATAGTGGAAATTCCTATTGTATATGAGCTGTCTGTTGAGTACCCTTCCAATTCTTCTACTGGATCATCTGTGAAATAATTCTCATCATTCAGATGGAAGGGATGCAAGTCAGGGGATAATTTTTCTGTTTTTAGTTTCCTCTCTCCAAGCAACAATATTTTTCCTTCTTTTCCCTGACCATTTTTCAAGAATAACACAGACTAATAAAGAATAGACTCAGACCAGATGACAGTGACTCAAGGTTCATCTTCAGGATATACACATACAACACTGAATAGCTAAAGAGACAAATCACAGACAGCTAAGTAGTTTATTGGATAGAGTTCTGGACTTGGAGTTAGGAAGACCTGAGTTTGAATCCTGCCTCTGACACTTAATAGCTGTGTGACCTTGAACAAGTCACTGAACTTCTTTCAGCCTCATCTTCCTCATCAGTAAAGTGAAGATAATAGCAGCACATCTATGTACCTAATAACAGTAAAATACAGAATTGTTGTGAGGATCCAATGGGATAATATATGTGAATCAATTCACAAACCTTAAAGTACTAATATGTGTTAACTCTGGTTATCAGCATAACATTCCATACTGGCTTTTTTTTATATGTTTTTTTATGTTGCCTGAGAGCTATGACTTGATCTTCTCAACCAATCATAAGTTATGTGTCATCTGCCTTTCATACAATGGCCAAAACCCTGCAGTCTTCCGTGTTAAAGGTTTACCTATGTCTTGTTTATATTTTTGATTGAATGTTTAATTCAACTGATGATTCTGGGTCTTCTCTAATTACATTAATGGGGCTGGGGGTGGAGCTTTGCCCTCACTTTATCATCACAAGATCAGAGCTGGCATAGCCAAGGACACAAATCACAAGAACAGAATATGTTCCAGGGATAAATAAGCAGGCTATGAGAGATAGTCCTACACTGTATTCCATTGGCTTCAACTTGGAGGGATTCTATCACTTTCCTTGGAACAAAGAAACACATGTAGATTGCATAGACACTGTAAGACATTTATTAAGGATGTACAAGTCTAATAGAGGGACAGGGCAGATCCCGGAACACCTAAATCATGTTGTTGTTCAGTCATTTCAGTTATGTTAAACTCTTCATGACCCCATTTGGGTTTTCTTGGCAAAGATACTGGAGTGGTTTGTGATTTCCTTATCCAGCTCATTTTACAGATGAAGAAACTGAGGAAATTAGGGTTAAATGACTTGCCCAGAGTCACACAGCTAGTAAGTGTCTGAGGCCAGATTTGAATTCATGAATATGAGTCTTCCGTACTCCAGGCCTGGTGTTCTATCCTCTGTGACACCTCGCTGCTCCCAGAATAACACTTATGAATATCTATCCATTAATATCCCTTAGTACATGCATAAACTTCAGTAGTTACATGGTACTTCAACCTTCATTCCTATTTGTCCCTTCAAAATGTAACTATAGTACTTGGGCCCTAAAAAGAGAAAAAGTCAGTGGCAAAAGAAAGACCGTGTAGAAAAGAAATTTTTATTCTCACTTTCCCTAAATTTCTAAACAACTCATTTTCATGATTCTTTCTCCTCTGAACTGCCTTTGGCCAACATTAAGTCACAGGGTTAAATGTATAAAATATCTGGAAATTCACCTATTAAGACACACACAAGAATTACATAAATTCATTTATAAACTACTACGTAAATATCTCACACAATGAGATTCAAATAGATATATGACCATAAATTAATTAGAAATGGAATGGAAATACCTTTGATAAATGTCTATAGAATTAGAGTTCCTTACTAAATAAGGCATAGAGATAATTATAGAAGATAAAATAGTCTATTTTTATTATATAACAGGGAAAAGGTTTGGCATAAAATCAATGCATTTAGAATCAGAAGGGAAATAATTAACTGGAAAAAATCTTTGCAGCAAATTTATCTGAAAAAGATATATAGGGATTGATACAAATATACAAGTAAAAGAGCTATTCCTCAATAGATATATGGTCAAAGGATATGAACAGGCAGTTTTCAAAAAAACAAAAGATGCTAACAACAACTTAATTTAAAAAAAAAAACTCCTGATCACTAACATAAGAAATGCAAATTAAAGCTACTCTTAGAATCCATCTCACACATATTAGATTAGCCAAGATGATAAAAAAAAAGAAACTACTATTTTTGGAGGCTTTAAGGAAGAACAAAATCCCTAATATACTGTGCTTTTGGAGCTATGAAGTGACTGTACTGCACTGGAAAGTGATTTGTAATTGTATCCAAAAACTGTGCACATCATTTGACACCACTACTAGGCATTTAATCCAGAGGTAGAAGACAAAAGAAAAGGACTATTTTGGACAGAAATATTTATAGCATCACTTTATGCTGTAGTAAAGAAACAAAGCAGGTATTCATCAACTGGAAAGTGGCTGAATTATGGTACATGAATGTAATGCAAAATTACTGTCCCATAAGAAATGATTAATATGACAGATTCAGGAAAACCTAGAAAAACTTATATGAACGTTTACAGAATGAAGTGAGCAGAATAAGGAAAATAATTTATACAATGGCTACAACAATGTAAAGGAAAACAACTTTGAAAGACATCAGGATTCTGAACAGTGAAAAGATGAATCACGACTCCAAAAGAATGATGTTGAAGCTGAGAGAGGTGGCAGTCAGATGATGAATTTTACACACATACACACACAGAACCAATATGTCATTTGTGTTAGTTGATTATAGTATTTTGTTTGTCAAAAGAGAGTCTTTAATTTTACAGGAGGGAAATGCTTGACTCTACTTATTTGTTACAAGGGAGAGGGAAGTTATGGAGAGAGAGAGTGACAGTGATACAAACAAAAAAGAAGAAAAATATATCAATGGCATTCGTGTACTTAAAAATATACAGAAGGCAAACAGAAATTCAGAAGACAAATGAATAGATCGTTGTTGGTACTACTGTGTTAAATTTAATATATACTTTAAAAATAACCAGCACATAATAAATTCATGGTTTCACATGAAATTTATGTCTAGTATGTTGTCCAACACATACATACATATATATATAAATATATATATGTATATATACATATATATGTATACACACACACACACACACACACACACACACACACACACACATATATATATATATATATAATCTCTGATACTTTTGGCACTTTTGCTGGTGGCCCTTGGCCTTATAGCCTACTTACACCCATTCAGAATTCCTGCACTATTTTCTTGTTTTGCTCTGTTCTCTTGACTTTTGAAGGATTCCAGTTTTCTGGGTGTGCCACGCATTTTGAAAGTATTTGAAAGTATCAAGTGTCTTTTGCATATGGCTCTTTCTAAAGTCAAGCTTTCAGAAGCTCTGCTTCATTCCCACCCCAATATCTTCTGGTGAATGGGAAAAGGAAGAAAAAGGAGGAAAAAAAAGCCCCGCTGTAGGTCTCTCTGAATAGAGACCTGCTGCTGGATGGAACTTAGAAGAAACATCAGAATCTATTTTCTTCCCATTTTGACTGCAGCAAATTCATCAAGCTAACATGAATGGGATAACCTATAGAAAACAACAATAAACTTCACTTCCTCTGAGCTAAAAAGCTACCATATGACTATTCCTTAAGCTTTTAGTAAAAATGATAACGTATTGAAATCAGCATCTAAAACCTGTGGGAGTAGGATGAGGAGGAAGGAAAAAGAAATTAGTTCTGAGTCTGGTTTTTGCTTTAAAAAAGAAAAAAGGTACTAAAATAAGCTTAAGATCTCATCTATGCTGACATACAGCTTCTTGGAAGAATTAGAAAAATAAATCAATTATTTTACAGCTGCCTCAGTAGCTACAATTAACATAATAGGATGACGGGACAAAAAGGGGAATGCAGCTGAGTCCTGCTCTTTACAGTGGTGGAGATCCCTGTTTGACCACAAGTGATCTTCACAGTCTGTAAACATTGGTCCAAGGGACTAAGGCTTGAACTGTTGGTGTGATTTCCATGCCCCTCAAAGGAAAACCAATCCAGCCTCTGCAAAACAGAAGCTGTTCTTAGCACTGATGCAAGTCATTCCCACCACCTCCTCTCATCAAAGCTTCGATACTTCTCTCAACAGCTAGTTGCTTCTCCTTGTTAATAAAATCAGGTACTGAATAGCAAATTCCTCTCACTGTTATAATTTTGGCAATATAGGATATTAGTCTCTGAGGACAGGAGTATACTCTAGCACATCTCCAAATAAATGAACTCCCAGGTTGTGATTCTTTTTCCTAAACTCCTCTTCTCTTTCTCCCTTTTGTCCAAGTTGTCTGTAGCATAAGCTAAAGACAATATTGCTTCTTTTCTTCTTCCTTTCTCCTTTACCCAAATGATCTCCACCATAATTCTCCCCAACTGTTTACTGAGGAGCAGTGTGACATGGTGGATAGAATGTTAGACTTACCGTCAAGAAGACGAGGGTTCAAATCCTGCTTCTGAGACTTGCTAGTTATGTGACAACAGTTAAGTCACTTACCTTCCCTAACCTTTAATTTGATTTGTAAAATGAGGCAATACCTGTAGTACCTACCTCAAAGGGTTGTAATGAGGCTCAAAAGAAATAATGTAAAGCACTTTGTAAACTTTAACATACTATATAAATATCACCTTTTAATTCCAAGACTTTTTACATAAGTTTTTTTCTTACTATACAATGTTACTCCTCCCCTTCCCAGCCCAATTTATCCATATTTCTTTGAATAAACTATATCCTTCTAGATAGACATGCTAGTGACAAGTAGATGCTAATGAATAAATTCCTCAATTTCTATAGATAAAAGACCAAAATATATGTTTCATAAGTCTAGAATTAAGTTATTAAGTCCAGTCATATATTTAGACTTAAATAAAAATGGCTGTTTCTGTATATCTGCTACTAAATGCCTGACTGTATATATAAATTTCTATAATTTTGGGAACTGGACTGGTTGAACTGGGTTTCTATGATAGGCTAAACCTTTGATTCTTACCACATAGCAAAATTTAGGCTACCAGGTCCTCAGCTTAGTTCTATGAAATGTAAAATTAGTGGTTCAGAAGAGAGTTAAACATATTTAGAAGTTGGATTCTTTTTGGATAATTTTTAGGTCCTCCCAACAAAAGTATATGGAAAATGAGACACAAATGAAGACTTTGGCATTTATGAGGAGTTAACCCAACCTCTACTACAGAGTGAAATCTTATATTTTAAGAATCAAGACTATATGATTGTGTTTATTAAATGGAATGTCAGACAGAAAACTCAATAGGATTCTGAAATATATACCTACCAATGTAACAAAAAGGAGTGGGTACTACTCAATTCAAAACCCAGATCTCAGAGTTTAACAGCTATAAAAAGTATCTTCCAAATAAACACAGTAGAAAGTGTCAAGTGGACCAACCTACCTGTCTAATATCTTATTAGTGTTGTACAGTGGAAAGAGCACTGGCTCTGGAGTGAGAGGATCAAAGTGTGAATCTGTAAAATGAGGGGAGTTAGACCAGATGACCTCTAAGGTCCCATCCAGCTCCAAGTCTATGATCCTATTATCCTTGTACATGCATTATCAAACACAAGGAGAAAACAAATAATACCTGATTCTAAGCACATCCATTAAATATCCTTCTTAGAACACTTTAAGGTTCACAAAGCATTTTACATATAAAAGCATTATCCCTCACAATAATCCTATAAGGTAGATAGTGCAAGTATTATCATCCCCAATATACAGATTAGGAAACTGAGGTTGAGAGAGGTTAAATGACTTGCCCGAGGTCACACAGGTAATAGGTAGCAGAATTGGGACTCTAACCCAGGTCCTTTGACTCTAAATCCAGTGTTCTTTCCACTGTGCCATGCTGTCTTCTGTTAGAACAAAGAATGAGCAGCAAAAAAATGGAGTTGGGTTAGTTGTAATCTTCAATCCTGTTTTAATTAATGAGACTGCAGCAGATGACAGTCATTAATACACTGATACAAAAATATATTCTCTCAATGGCAAATACAAGAAACACAGACACTAACTGATAAGTTAGATATATGTCAGCATACTTCCCCCAGCCAATATTGTTAAAACAGTAGTAAGGCCTTGTCCAGGTGGACTCATAGAGCAATGAGTGAGCCATATAGGACACAGAGAGGATATAGTTTACAAACGGTAAGGTCTCAATAAGTGAAAATGTTAGAGCAAAAACACACTATAGCATATGATTGTGGTATCTGTAATAGAGAACAACAGAATGCTGGAACTAGAAGGGATATGAAATCTTCAAATGTGTGATGACTACTTGCCACATATGGTATAAGGAGAATTCTTTTTTAGGTATGGGTTGAATTAGTTGGCTAGTAAAGTCTCCTCTGATTGAAATTCTATGATCTTAAAAATCAGCTAGGCCAATCTCTTCATTTTAGAGGTAAAAGAACTAAGGCATCAAGTGATTAAGTAACTTGCCCAAGGTTACATAGCTAGTTAGTGGCAAAGCCTGGGCTTGAAACCTGGGTCCTTGACTACAAGTTCAGAGCTCTTTTTATTATACCATTTTGCCCTTTAATATTTCAGGACCCAGAAATGAGCCTTAGCATTGATGTGATGGTATTTGGTAGAAATAGGAGAGGAATGGATAAGGTGAACATATGACTCTAATAGATGGAAGGATCCCACAGTTTCACACATTCTTTCTCCCATACCATTTCTCTACAATTTCAAACTGCTTTTTCTGCTTCTTAGTACTTCTTACTTACTTTCTACTTCTTATTACCATCCCCTTATCTTAACTGCACGTCTTCTTACTTCTGAAGGACAGTATACCATCATTCTAGTCTGCTACAGTGGTATAGGGAAAGGATCGGATCAGTGGTGGTTGTGTTTTGACTCAATAGCAGAATAAAACTCTCTGAGGCCATAATCAGTTCAGTGTTGCATTTGTATAATGTTAACCACTCTCCACCAATATATTTAAATTTGCTGTTTTGGAATAAATTTTCATGAAAAGCAATAATAAGTTGATGTTTTCAATAGTTCATTCAATACTTCTACAAAACAATATTTTTGTAGCAAAAAAGATAAAAAACACAAAGGTTTAACAGTCTCCAAGAAACACAAGCAAATAAGCTTTGAAGGGGCTCAATTCTAAAATTTCATGCATTTTGAACATTTTCCATTCTTTAAATAAAAACAATCACATTTTTGAAAAAAAAAATTTCCCTCGATTCAGACATACTAAAATTCAGGGTTAATGAATACCCCCTTAAAATTCAGTGAGAGTTATAGCAAATCTCCAATAAATAATATATTCTTCATAGAATTTTCTATCGAAAAGTTAACAAACACCCACATGGGACCTCCACATGTCATTTTCCTTTACAAGTCATGTCAGAGAAAGCTTAAACTACTTGGAAAACGTTGTAAAAGATCCTCTTTGCAACCAGAACAACAAATAACCATTTTTGGTCTAGCATACTAGAGGAAGCTCAGGTAGCATTCTAAGAAGATATGAGCAAATCATTACTACATGACAATGCTCCAACAATACATTTCAACATCTATAGCAACAATGAATAGACTCCAGTGTATGTAAAATGATAATGCTAATTGCCACCACTACTGAACCAGTATCAAAAAAACAAATCACTTTTCAATTTGATGAGTCAAACTCAAATGAGCCAATTTCAGTAAAAAGACAGTTTCCCTAACATAGAAAGTGAATGCTTCAAAAAAGGTAAGGGAAAGTTTTAAAATCTGACTGTAAAGGTTCTTTCACTTGAAAATGCCTCTACTCAGAATATGACAAAATGTAAAAAGCTAGTTTGGTCACAATGCTTATTTTTTAATTGTTGAAATTATTCTTGGCTTAATTTGTTGGTTCACTCTAGGGATAGTGATTGTGAGATACATGAGCAAATGACAAAATTTTGTACTAGCTTTTTTCATTCATATTATGAACTCCAGCCTTAATGGAAAAGTAAAACTGCAGTTGCATAATAACATCAAAAGTGCATTAAAGCTCTTAATATCTTGAATTAAGAAAAGACTGCATGCTTCTGACATCTGTGCCAAGTTGAAACCACTGGGCATATGCTGCCCAAACCACATCCTCAGAAGAGATACTTTAAAAACCATTTTCAATGTCTTAAAGAAAAAAAAATAATGAGTACATACAAGTCAATCTCCTAATTATACAGCAAAAGTTCAAAGGGCCATTCTGTGATAAGCTTAAAAGTATGTAGGCACTTTTAATTCCACAAGATTTAAGAGTGTGGTATAGTAGTGTTTTCTAAATTACTTAGGCACAAAGAAAGGAAAGTATCCTAGACACTTAACAAGTGAAAGGCCTCAGAGTTCATTACAAACACAGCTGGAGTCAGTTGTTCATGCAAAATACATAATTAAAGGAAGGAATAACATACCCATTCAGAGAGGTCATTGGACTAGCAAAATTAAAAAAAAAAACGGTAAATGGATACTTCAGTGTATGCAGGTCATTTGGTTATGTAAACCATTCTAAAATGTTTGAGTAATTTGAAAAAATTATATTGATACATTATTAAAGTCAACCCAATGAGAACAGTGAAAGTGGTTTTTACCCACTGGCCAATATTTTGTAACCAGGACTAAAAATAAACCAAAATACTGTAGTACAATTTATTATTTTTTCTAGCACATATTGGCACATGAAACAACAGAGTTGCAAAGTAACATAATTTCCAATATAGTTCTATAAAGCTTTTTCATAATTACATTTACAAGAATAAGTTCACTTAAGGAAAGTGGTCAGTACATCAGTTAAATAATTTGCAATTCCCTGTCTAGGAAACAATGAAAACAATCAATGTGGCTTTTCATACACAAAAAAGATACTTCTTTAGTCTCTCATTGTGCCATAGCACAGAGTTGGAAAACTGAAGCAATACTAGAAATAAGGCTGCTAAACTGGCTGATTTTGACAAAAAGTTGGACTAATGCAATACTATAGTTTACATGTCCTATTGTTTGCAAAAATTTGCATCAACTTCAGTTTATGGGATAATGCATTTATGCTATCATAAGGCCTTGAAATGGGGAAAAGAAGAAGTGGTAATGAGAAGTGATTTCAGCCTATCAGTAATCTTTGCAACAAAAAATCTTTTGTAACAAAGGTTACAAAATGTTGGCCTGGAGGTCTATCATGTTTCAAAATTTCCAAAATTAATCTATCTGCTGTTTGAAGGAAGCTGTAAAAACCATAGGTTTCAAAATCACTAGGGGCTTGAGTTTTAAACCCTATTATTTAAGGAAAAAAAATAGAGAGAATGAAGATAATGCCTTAATTCAAATTAATACTACCACTACTTATTGTTTTTAAGACCCAATTCTTGGGCATTTCTTTATAGTACTCACCAATGCAGAAAGAAAACAAGCATTGTTGTTCCATTTTAAAGCAGAGGAATCAAAAGTCCAGTGAAGTTAGATAACAGGTCAAATTTGTCAAAATAAATAATCAGTAAAGAACAAAGGCCTAATTCACAATCTGATGTTATAGCCAATAAACAACACTGACTCTTGGAAGTAATTTAGCTTTTTAGGATATATGGTAAGAAAAAAAATCCTTCTCTATTTTGTATACTGTGTTAGTCAACAGCTATTACAGGTTCCTATACGGGCAAAGATATCCAGTATTCAGCATCTTGATCAATGATAAAAGAGAACTATGTGATTTTATGTGACCCTTTAGGTCAGCTAGTCTAATCCCTTCTTATTACAAATGAGTAAACCAAGGTCTAGGAAGAAGTAATTTGGTTTACAGTCACAGAGTCTGGATCATACCTCCTGAATTTTAGGAGAATGTTCTGTCTAGTACACTATTATGTATTCAATAAATACAAAAATAAAATGCATCCAATTTTACATACAAAGAATCTTTTACTTCTCTTATTTTTTGTTAATCAAATAGGAAAATGGGCAAAAGGAAGCTACAGTTAGAAGGGAAGAAATGAGCAGGGACTGATTCTTAATCTTGGCACAGTAATCTCTACATGCTTAAGGCTTAATAAGCGTTTGTTAAATTTGAAATTATATAAAAATAGAATGTTAAGCAACACCCATTTCCCTTCCATTCAAGAATAACCATAAATGTCAGATGTCTTTTATAGAGTAATCAAGAATGGGCTCCATGTGTTTCCTACCAATCTTCTCCCCCATTCCCTTATGCACAAACACAAATATACAAATACATACACACACACACACACACACACACACACACACACACAGCTTTTCTAAAGGTGTATGGAAGATGAAAATCCTACTGTCTCTGTCTCCATTTCTTTTATATGGTATAGATATGGTGGTTGAATCAAAGGGTTCAGAAAGAAAAGTGTCTACCACATGGAAATATTCAGGCTAGATCCAAAGTTCTTCACCTTTTCTTGTGTCTTGGACAAGTCTGGTAAAGCCTATAAACTCTTCAGAATAATGTTTTTAAATGAATAAAATAAAACACGTAGGATTCAAAGGAAACCTATGATATTAAAAAACAGTTATCAAAGTATTTTTTTTAAAACAAGTTTATAGTCTCCAGGTTAAGAACTTCTGACCTACACAATGAAAAGTTCTATTGTAAACTTGGGCTAAGCAAGAACATGATAATTCTAGAGTTTTGAGTACCAATTCCACTTCTGCCGGTAACCTACTGTGTACATTTTAACAGATAATTTTTAAGCATAATCTCTGGAGAACAGAGCCAAATTTGACTTATTCAACTTAATTCAATAAATATATATTGGATGCCTAC
Organism: Vombatus ursinus; assembly: GCF_900497805.2. Taxonomy (NCBI): domain Eukaryota; kingdom Metazoa; phylum Chordata; class Mammalia; order Diprotodontia; family Vombatidae; genus Vombatus; species Vombatus ursinus. The sequence goes on along the minus strand of NW_020954572.1, from coordinate 30,083,410 downwards.
TACGTGCAAGGCACTATCCTAGGCTTCAAAGAGATACAAAGAAAAAAAAACACTATGGTTTCTGTCCTTAAGAAGCTAGTATTTAGGAGTAAGACTTGCACAGATGAGCACTTAAGTTGTATTTAGTATTAACTTTACTAGTTTTAATACTTTAATACAACTTTAATAGTTGTATTACCTTTCTGTGATTCTGATCCTTCATATTATAAGACAAGCAAACTTCCTGACCTATTTCATGAGCAATTGTAAGGAAAATAACTAATAAAATGGACTTTAAAAGGTTTACAAGTTCGAAACACATCAGAGTATGTAACATCTATTTATAAGGTTATATATTTGTCATCAGATAATTCCTTGTTAGTTTCTTGTTTCATATAATTTTTTGAGAGTTTGGTAAATGAAATTTAATTTATTTGGTTCTACTGCCCAATTCTCATACTCTCCTCCTCTGGGGCATATATTACACCCAGAGAACTACATATATATGCCAAACCATGCATATTTCTCCAACAGGACATACAACTCAAAAGATATACAATTCCCAACTGTTTACAGTGTTTTTTATTCTAACTGCATGTCTATATGTATATCTAATTTCTCAGTGTTTGCTGAATGCTAGATGCTTAGAGATGCTTTTAAAATTATGGGAGGATTACAAAATGAACACGGAAGATGATAGTCAGATTACATGTTTATGGTATAACTTCTTAGTATCCCAAATTTTTATAATTAATATAAACACATTAATAGGTGAGGACAACTAGGCCTTTATACCAGGATGACAAATTTAGAGGGCACAGTGACATAATTTTCGATCCTTTAGCAATGAATAAATAATAGTTTAACACCTAGTTGGTAAGAATAATTAACAAAAATGGCAATATTACCAGATAGCAGTCTGAGGGGAGCTTCTCCTCTAACACTCTGCTCTTTCTTATCCCTTGGTCAGTTTCCTCCCTCCCCAAGGTTGTTAGAGACTTTAGGAGACCATAGAATGGGAAAATTTTCTTTAAAAAAATATATTAAGATAAATTGGCATTAATACATTTGTGCAAATCCCCCCTCACACACACACAATGAATCACTATGGGATTGAGGGGGGGAGGGCAGAGGAAGAGGGTGATTATTTTCCTATGGATAAGAAAACACAAGGAAGTAATAGGTTCTATACTTTGATTAGATCAGGCTAAGGCATTCCCAACAAGAAACATTCCTGGAAAAACAGCCCTCCTAATTTTCTACTTGTTATCAGAAGTAACATAACTCTAAATTGGCCATTTCACCTATTAAAATTTATCTTAGTTCATATGAAAACATAGAGGGACTAAGAGTTACCATTGAGGCAAACAGGAACCACATCCTTTAGGATTCTTTAGATTGAAATTAAGATATAGTATTGGAGAATAGATAAGCAGATAATCAGGAAATCTGTCCCTGAGCAGTTCATATCATACTGTATTAGCAAACTGCTGGCAGCTAAATATGACCATTTTTCTGTGTATTTTGAGGGAAGAAGAAATAGAATTAAGGGATGAATTATAAGGTGACTAGGCCCAGTGAGTAAGGACAATTAATGGAAACTAAGTTAGAAACCAAATGGCCTAAGGAAGAAAAAAAAACAAACACCTCAAACCTTCAGAGAACAATACAGATAATAATCTTGGTAACTGATTAAAGTCCATCATTACAGACAGAGAGAACAAGGGTACCCAAGGTCACACAAGTCAGTTAGTTGGAAAGTACTTCCCCATTTTATAGGTGAGAAAACTGAATCCTAAAGATGTTACATTATTTTTGCACAAAAGTTATACAAAGATTCGGTGGCAGATTGAACCTGAGTCTTCAGACTCCTATTCCTTGTGACCCTTTTACTGCAACAAAGAGACATTGGGTGCTGAGGCTCTGATATATTGCCTGACATGAGAGATACTACTAGGCACCATTCCTTGGCTAAACTGTTTAGCACAATTTCAGTGACAATAGTAACCTAAAATTGCATTGTATTTGTCAAAAGTGAAGAGAGATTACTTTAAAACTATCCCAAAGATCTTACCTTTCTCCCAGATTTTTCCACTGACTGCAACAAAGCCAGAAGATTATAGTGACTACACAGAGTTGCTAATCACACTTATTCTACTGATGAAGTGGCAAGGAAAGCACCCTTAATTTCTAACCAAGTTCCTTATAGTGATGGTCAAAATTTTAATGATAATATAATCCTGAAAGAGCCTGGTAGTCTCCTGGATACCGAGTCTCATTTAGCCTCAGTTGGAGCTGATCAATGCAAAGGAAGCAGGAATGAAGTCCAAAGTGAGAGAAGTAGAAGGAAACAGAAACCTAAAATGGAGGTCAGATTTTATAATCCCATTTGGATCAACTCAAAGATTTCAAAGTCTTCCAATTAAAGATCAGGAGGATGAGTAAAAAAAAAAAAACACCTCATGCTTGGGAGCTACAATGCATGTGACTTCACTCTAAGAATATAAATCACATACTTACCCCTTCACTGGCATTTTCACCTGTGTTGGCAAGCATTTCCTGTAGAGCTCTTACAGACAGAGACTGTTCCAGTACAAAATTGCAGATGCATAGGTCTGGAGGAACATACTGTTGACATAAAACAAAGAAAATGACAAAAGTAAGCTTGTAAGCTGCCTCACTGCCTCAAATCAGGACTAAATATAAAAGGGAGGGGAGGAAAAGGAATAAATTGAAGAGAATAAGAATTTATACAGTGCCTATTATGTAGCAGGCACTGTGCTAAGCAGTTTACAAATATTATCTCAGTTGATCCTCACCACAACCCTGAGAGGTAGACAGTGTTATTATCCCCATTTTACATTTGAAGAACCTGAGGTAACAGCAGTTAAATGACTTGTCCAGGGTCACACAGCAAGTAATAAGGCCTGCTAGAAGTACATAAAGCCTAGTCCTAATAGAAAGTCCCAATTGAGGAAGAAAGTCTGTTAGAAGGAGTTAAAAAAAAAAAGACTTGGACCATGAAGAACTAATATGGTGATAAGGAAACTCAAGACATAAAGAGAAGAATGACTCCAAAACATCTGTATCCATAAGCCTCAAAAGAAAAACACATCTTTAACATGTTTATGAGGATTAACCTATTATTAGGTCCTAAATGACAGATATGACTTACATTTGATCACTAATTGACCTGCCTATGTACTAGGAAGTTCATATATACCCAGTAATTGCCTTGATTAAGCTACAATTAGGGTTACAAATGCAAAATTAGCAAACTATAAGATTGGCCAACTTCACGTAATCCAGGTACACAATATTAGCAAATATTCCTAATCACAATGTCCTTATATTCAGTGGGGGTGGCACTGGGGATGGAGATGATGGGGTGCTTGTACTGGGATGTCAATTCCAAGACCATGTTTCTCCCTAGCCTCAGAAACACTATCCCTGGCAATTCCCCCCTAGCCCAAGGACACTATGTCTAGCAATTACTCATGAGTGGGCCCCAGCAACACACTTATCTCTCTCCCTGGTGCAGTGACACAAAGCTGGGTGAGAGAGTGATGGGCTGCTCAGGCCCCAGTCCTAAGACCTCTGGAAGCCTCCCAACTTCTTATTAGGCTCCTGTCCTGTGCGAAAATTTTCTCTTGTTGTAGAACACATTCTCTAATCAGGACAGAGAGAGGGGTGCCTGGCCCAAGGATTTTTGTCCCTGGTTAATACTTAGGAAAAATGTTTATCTCTAAAAGTTTTCATTAACAAAAGATAGAAGGAATAAATCAATGATTTGGGAAGGCAACTAAAAATAAAAAGAAAATTAAAAAACCCTACCATTAAAAATAAAATAAAAATTCTAAAACTCAAAGAGATTATCAAAATTGAAATTAAATTAAATTAATAAATGAAATTAGAAGTTGTTGGTTTTCTTCTTTTTTGGAAAAGGGATAAAATAAATCATTACCTCATTTGAATAAAAGAGTGAGATGAAAACCAAGTCACCAGTATCAAAACTAAAAAGGGCAATTTTGAACAAATAACAAAAAACTACAAGAAATTATTTTTAAAAGGATGGAGTCAAGATGGTAGAGTGAAAGGAATCAGTATAGCCTAGCTTTTCACCATGTCTTTTACAAAAAGATCAAGAAAATGTACCAGACCAAAGTCTGATCAAGAAAGCCAAGAAAAACTCAGAGTGAGTTTGTCCAGTCTACCAGAGTTGAGGAAGGCAGACCTACCTATGTCTTCAGACACTGGACTTGGGGTCTGGACAGGAGTCTGTATGTTGCAGAACATTCACGCACCCAGAGACTGAGTACTGAAAGCTGAGACTAGTCATTGGGACAGAAAACACTGAGATAAGAAGAAGCTTCAGAGGATCCCTGAATCAGCAAAGCATGCAGGACTGGGTGCCATCTGGCAAGTGTGTTCCTCACTTCATAGTGCCAGGTCACAGGTCCAGGGCAGAGAGGAAAAAAGGAGAATTTGGGACCTTGTGCACTGAGCAAAGAATAAGTTTCTAAAGGAAAACCTAGCTGCAAGCTCTAATCCCAAGAAGAGAACAGGGACTCAGTTCCAGTCTCCATCTCAGCATGGAAGCCTGCAGTGAAATAACCAAGGCAAGAGTCCTATTCCAGGAATGAACCCGGCAATCAGTCATTCTGAGGCTGCAGAACGTCCCAACAGGCAAAAGGTGGATGCAATGGACTACTGAAACATCCAATCAGATAAACCAGAATTTATAGTGCTCAGAACAGGAGTGCAGTGAGCAGACTTCACTCAGGATCACATCATTTTGGGATCACTGAAAGCTTGCAGGCCCTGAACCTGAGTTGTGAAAGCAGTGGAGGGACAAAAAAAAGACAAGTTCAGGCCAGATAGTCACACACACACACACACACACACACACACACACACACACACACACACACACACGGCATGCACAGAACTCTAACAAAAAGTTCAAAGTCAGGAAGTAGGCTGCAAAAATGAGCCCCTCCCAAAAAAAGCTCACTGTAAAGATTATGGCAACAGGCAAGCTCAGGAAGCAAACCCAGAAGAAAATTACTTGAAACCATCTATAACCAAAGCTTCAAAGAAAAATGAAACTTACAAGACGAAGCCAAGATGGCAGAGTAAAGGTAGGGATTTGCCTGAGTTCTCCCCCAGATCTCTCCAAATACTTTAAAAAATGACTCTAAACAAATTCTAGAGCAACAGAACTCACAAAAAGATACAGTGAAACAAATTTCCAGCCCAAGACAACCTGGAAGGTTAACAGGAAAGGTTTATTGCACCAGGCTGACAGAGGAGTGCAGTCCAGCTTAGGCAACTGCCAGTGCAGACTAGGCTCCAGCAAACCCAGAGCAAGCTTCAGGGGACTAAATCACTGGCAACAGTGGTGGTTTCCAGACTTCTCAGCCCACAGACACCAAAGACAACTTAGAAGGTCAGCGAGAAAAATTTGTCACACCTGGGTGAGAGAAGAGCACAGTCCAGCACAGCCTCAGCCCCAGCAAACCAGGAGTAGGCCTTGGGAGTGACTGAATCAGTAGTGGCAGCAGCAGCTTCTAGAGCTCTCAGCCCACAGATGGTAAGGGGATAGAACAACTGGTCAGAAGGAGATTACAGGAGTGTCTTTGTTAGCACTGAGGGAGGTCTCTGTTGCTTTGCCCATACTTGGATCTGGGTCACAGTCCTGGATGGCAGTCCTGGGGCAAGTGGGAGCAGTAGCATAGCAGAGCGTGTGGCAGCAGTGGAGATGGGACCATCCTCACAGTTCCAGGGCAGGAAAGAATGCTTGTGGTCACTCACAGATCAGAGCACAGGCCAGGAGAGTAAACACCTCTCCTTAGAGCATACTATCTTGGAAGAACAAAACCCCTAAAGCTTGGAACACTTGGCCCTCCACAATGGAAACAGAGCCCTACCTTAACAAAGAGTTAAAAAGTCAAGTAATTGGCTAGGAAAATGAGTAAACAGCAGAAAAAAAACTGACTATAGAAACTTACTTTGACAAAGAAGATCAAAACACACTCAAAAGAAGACAACAAAGCACATCCAAAGCCTCCAAGAAAAATACGAATTGGTCTCAGGCCATGGAAGAGCTCAAAAAGGATTTTAAAATCAAGTATGAGAAGTAGAAGAAAAATTGAGAAGAGAAATGAGAGTGATGTAAGAAAATCTTGAAAAACTAATCAACAGCTTTGTAAAGGAGATAAAAAAAACACTGAAAAAATTAAGACCTTAAAAAATTGACTAGACCAAATAGCAAAAGAGGTCCAAAAAGCCAATGAGGAGAAGAATGCCTTAAAAAACAGAATTGGCCAAATGGAAAAGGAGGTACAAAAACTCACTTAAGAAAATAATTCCTTAAAAATTAGAGTGGAGGCTCAGATTCTTAAAATCTAGCCAATACAAGGGTCACAGATGTTCAGATTTCTTAAGACTCTGGCCAACTTGGTGAATCTTTAATAAACCTTGTTTTTGGCTGAAAAAAAAATTAGAGTGGAACAAATGGAAGCTAATAACCCTATGAGAAATCAAGAAATTATAAAACAAAACCAAAAAAAATGAAAAAATAGAAAACAATGTGAAATATCTCATTGGAAAAACAACTGACCTGGAAAACAGATCCAGGAGAAGTAATTTAAGAATTATTGGACTACCTGAAAGTCATGATCAAAAAAAGAGCCTAGACATCGTCTTTCAAGAAATTATCAAAGAAAATTGCCCTGATATTCTCGAACCAGAGGGTAAAATAGAAATTGAAAGAATCCACCTACTACCTCCTGGAAGAGATCCCCAAAGGAAAACTGCCAGGAATATTATAGCCAAATTTCAGAGTTCCCAGATCAAGGAGAAAATATTGCAAGCAACCAGAAAGAAACAATTCAAATACTGTGGAAACACAGTCAGGATAATACAAGGTTTAGCAGCATCTACATTAAAGGATCAGAGGGCTTAGAATATGATATTCTGGTGGGCAAAGGAGCTAGGATTACAGTCAAGAATCACCAACCCAGCAAGACTGAATATAATCCATGAGGGGAAAAAATGGACTTTCAATGAGATAGATGAATTTCACTCATTCTTGAGAAAAGACTAGAGCTAAATAGAAATTTTAACTTTCAAATACAAGACTCAAGAGAAGCCTGAAAAGATAAACAGGAAAGAGAAATCATAAAGGGACTTATTAAACTATTTACATTCCTACATGGAAAGATATTTGTAATTCATGAGACCTTTTGCAGTACAAGGGTAGTTAGAGGAAATATACATATATAGACAGAGGGCACAGGGTGAGTTGAATATGAAGGGATATCTAAAAAATAAAATTAAGGAGTGAGAGAAGTATGTATTGGGAGAAAGAGAAAGGGAGAGTAGAATGGAGTGAATTATCTCACATAAAAGAGGCAAGAAAAAGCTTTTACAGTGGAGAGAAAGAGGGGGGAGGTGAGGAATGAATAAACCTTACTCTCATCAGAATTGGCTAAAAGAGGGAATAACATACACACTCCATTGGGTATAGAAATCTTTCTTACCCTAGAGGAAAGTAGAACAGAGGGGGATAAGTGAAGGAGGAGTGATAGAAAGGAGAGCAGATTGGGGGAGGGGTAGTCAGAAGCAAAATATTTTTGAGGAAGTACAGGGTGAAAGGAGAGAGAGAAAAGAATGAATAGGGGGTGGTATAGGATGGAGGGAAATACAGTTAGTCTTTTACAACATGACTATTATGAAAGTGTTTTGCATAACTACACATGTATAACCTATATCAAATTGCTTGCCTTCTCAATGAGGGTGAGTGGGGAGGGAGGAAGAGAGAGAATTTGGAACTCAAAATTTTTAAAACAAATGTTAAAATTGTTCTTACATGTAAGTGAGGAAAAATAAAATACCAAATAATTTTTTAAATAGAAAAAAAGAGAAAAATGAAACTTAGGCATGAGTCTAACCAGAATTCCTGGAACAGCCAGAGCAAGAATTTAAATAGAAAGCTAAAATATGATTTTAAAAGCCAAATGACAGATATGGAAGAAAGAAACAGCTCGCTACGAGATAAACAAAATATTGCCCAAGAAAATAACTCTCAAAATTAGAATTAGCTCCATAAGACATCAATAAACATCAAAACAAAGTAAAAAGGCAGACAAAAAAGAAAATATGAGCTATCTTACAGTAAAAACAACTGACTTGGAAATCAGATTGAAAAGAGATAAGTTAAGAATCTATGGACTCTCTGAAAGCCATGAGCCAAAATAAATTAAATAAATAAAATAAAAATAAATAAATAAGAGCCTAGACACTATATTTCAAGAAAACATTAAGAAAAAAACTGCTCAAAGGTCTCATTTCTTAGATATGTAGGAAATTGAGTCAAATTTATGGGAATAAACCATACTCCAATTGATAAATTATCAAATGATATGAACCAACAATTTTCAGAGGAAAAAATCTAAGCTATCAATACGCATATGAAAAATACTTTAAATCAATAATAATTGGAGAAATACAAATTTAAATAACTCTGAGGTGCTACCTTACACCCATCAGATTGGCTAAGGTGACAAAAAAGGAAAACAACAAATGTTTGAGAAAATAAAGGAAAACAGGTACTTTGAAGTATTACTAATGGAGTTGTGAACTAGTTCAGCTATTCTGAAAAATAACTTAAAACTATGTCCCCAAAGATATTAAACTGTACATACCCTCTGACTGAGATATAACCACTACTACCTCAAAGAAAGCAAAAAGAAAAAGGACCCATGGGCATAAAAATATTTATAGCAGCAATTTTCATGGTGGCAAAGAATTGGAAACTGAAGGATGCTAATTAATTGAGGAATGGCTGAACAAGTTATGGCATATGACTCTGATGGAATAATATTGTGCTGTAAAAATGATGAAAGAGATGGTTTTAGAAAAATCTGGGAAGATTTTGTAAGACTTGGAAGAATTGATGAAAGGTAAAGTGACAAGAACCAGTAGATCAATTTGTACAATAACCATAGTACTAGAAAGATAAACAACTCTGAAGAACTCAGTATCTTTGATAAACGAAGCAATGACCAACCACAGTTCCAAAGGACTTATGATGAAACATGCTATTTCACTTGAGAAACAGAACTGATGGATATAGAGTAAAAACTGACACATTTATTGTTATCTTTATTTTATTTTTTGAACATAGCTAATGCAGGAATTAGTATTGTTTGATTATCCATATTTGTAAAGGGCTTTGATTTTCTTTCTTTTTCCATGGTTAGGGGAGGTGGGAGGGAGAGAATTCAGACCTGAAAATAAAATTTAATTTTTAAAAATAAATTATATTGCCTAATTATATGTTAAACCAATAAGCCAAATAAAATAGTTTAATATTTACAAAAATATAAGTTGCCCAGATTAATACAAGAAAATTTTAGTCAACCTCAAAAAAAATGGAAAAAACCATAAATGAGATCCCACAGAAAACAATAAACTCAAGATCACATGGATTTGCAAATAAACTATATCAAGCATTCAAAGAAAAATCATTTCAAAAATGATACAAACTTTTAAAAATTATAAAATAAGAGGTTTTATGAAAGTCTTCCTACAGATGATCTTGATACCTAAAATAAAGAGAGTAAAAAAAGAAAACTATAGGACAATTTCCATAATGAACAGACACAAGTTTTTTAAATAAAATGCTAGCAAATTGAATACAACAACATATCACAAAAATCATACACTATGACCATGTAGATTTATAACAGAAATACATAATTGGTTCAATATTGGCAATTATTAACATAATAGACAATATTAATAAAAAATAACAAAATTAATAAGATTATATCAATACAGGAAAAACTTTTTTTTGCTTAGGCAATGGGGGTTAAGTGACTTGCCCAAGGTCACACAGCTAGTAAGTGTCAATTGTCTGAGGCTGGATTTGAACTCAGGTCCTCCTGACCAGGCCAGAGCGCTATCTACTGAACCACCTAGCTGCCCCCCGGAAAAACTTTTTGACAATGTTTAACACCCATTCCTGTTTTTTCAAAAAATCTTGGAAAACATCAGAACGAATAGGCCTTTCCTTGATATAAGCAGAATCAGGCTAAAACCAAGAGCCCATATTATATACTATAGAGCTCTTTCTGGTCAGATCAGGAGTTAAGCAAGCATATCCATCATTACTATTATTTGAAATAGTATTAGAAATGTTGGTATGTAGCTGTAAGAAAAGACAAAGAAATCTGGAGAATAAGCATAGGCAAAGATGAAACAATAACATTGCTTTTTGCAGATGATACAGTAGTTTATTTAGAGAAACCTGAAGTCAACTAAAATTTTAATTGAAGCAAGTTTCATTTGAGTTTGAATAAAGTTGCAAGTTATAAAATAAACCCACATAAATATCGACATTTCTGTATATTACCAACAAAATCCAATATAAAGAAATAAAAAATTCATTTAAAATAACAACAGTGTATATAAAACACTTGCAAATCTATTTACCAAGGATCATAGAGGAACTATATGAATACACCTTAAAAGAAAACTATTTACAAAAATGATGACAAACACAAACAATTGCAAAATAATTGCTTGCTCATAAGTAGACCAAGCATGTATAACAAAAGTGACATTACCTAAATTAATTTATTTCTTCAGTGCTACATTAACCAAATTGCCAAAAGATTATAAAGCTAGAAAAAAATTAAAAGTAAATTCATCTGAAGGCACAAAAGATCAAGAATCTCAAAGGCAAATAATGGGGGAAAAAAGTGTGGGGAGAGGAAAGGGCCCAGCAGTACCAGATACTATACTATACTAGAAAGTAATAATCTTCAAAATGTTTTGATACTGGTTAGATCACAGAGAAGTTCATCAGTGGAACAGAAGTGATGCACAATGTACAGAAGCAAAGGAACACAGTAGGCTAATGTTTGACAAATGCAGTCTCAAGCTTCTGTATAAGGACTCACTACTCAATAAAAACTGCTGGGAAAAACAGTTGGCAATCTGGCAGAAACTACATATAGTATTTAAGCATTCAAATTGTACACCAAAATAAGCTCTAGATGGATACATGACTTGGACATTAAAGGTGACATAATACAATAAAAAAAAATAGAGGATCAACAAAGACTACCTTTTAGATCTAAGAATAGGAGAATTCATGACCAAACAATGGATGTTACAGAAGAAAAGATAGACAATTTTGGCAATATAAAATTTAAAAGATTTTGTAGAAACAAAACCAATGAAGCTAAGATCAGAAGCTGAGATAATTGGGGCAGCAGGGAGAGGAATCTTTGCAACAAGTGTCTTAGATTAGAGGGATCTTTTTGCTGGTGCAGACTTCTCTTGCTTTGCCTGCGCTTGGATTTGGGTCACAGTTCTGGGTAGCGGTCCTGGGACAAGGAGGAGTGCTGGTGTGGTGGAGCTTATAGTGGTGGTGGAAAGGAGTCCTCCTCACAGTTCCAAGGCAGAAAAGAGGGCTTATGGTCTCTCATAGACCAGAGAATAGGCCAGGAAAGGAGTAAACACCTCGCCCCTTATACCACTTTGGAAGAACTGAAAATTTACAGGTCCCTAGAAGTTTCTCTGAAAACAGCTGCACAAAACCCCTGAAGCTTGGGACAGTACATTCTCCACACTAGAAGTAAACCCCTACCTTAACAAAGAGTTTAAAACTCAAGTAATTGTCTGGGATCATGAGCAAATTGCCCAAAAAAAGTCAGACCACAGAAAGAGACAAAGAATATCAAAACATACTAGAAAAAGACAACAAAGTCAAAGCTCCTACATCTTGCTAAAGGAGACTCAAAAAAATACTGAAGAAAATAACACCTTAAAAAACAGCCTAACCCAAATGGCAAAGGAGGTCCAAAAAGCCAATGAGGAGAAGAATGCCTTAAAAGCAAAATTGGCCAAATGGAAAAGAAAGTCCAACAGCTTAATGAAGAAAATACTTCCTTAAAAATTAGAATAGAGCAATTGGAAGCTAGTGATTTTATGAGAAATCAAGACACTGTAAAACAAATCCAAAAGAATGAAAAATTAGAAAACAATGTGAAAAATCTCATTGGAAAAACAACTGACCTGGAAAATAGATCCAGGGGAGAGAATTTAAAAATTATTGGACTATCTGAAAGCCAAGATAAAAAAAAAAGAACCTAGACATCATCTTTCAAGAAATGATCAAGGAAAACTGCCCTGATATTTTAAAGCCAGAGGGCAAAACAGAAATGGAAAGAATCTATCAATCACCTCCTGAAAGAAATCCCCAAAAGAAAACTCCTAGGAATATTGTAGCCAAATTCCAGCATTCCCAGATCAAGGAGAAAATATCACAAGCAGCCAGAAAGAAACAATTCAAGTATTGTGGAAACACAATCAGGATAACATAAGATTTAGCAGCTTCTACATTAAGGAACCAGAGGGCTGGGAATATAATATTCCAGAGGTCAAAGGACATAGGATTATAACCAGGAATTACCTACCCAGCAAAACTGAGTATAATCCTTCAGGGGAAAAAAATAGACATTCAGTGAAATAGAGGACTTTCAAGTATTATTGATGAAAAGATCAGAGCAAAATAGAAAATTTTACTTTCAAATACAAGACTCCAGAGAAACATGAAGAGGTAAACAGGAAAGAGAAATCATAAGGGACTTATTAAGGTTGAACTATTTACATTCCCACATGTAAACATGGTATTTGTAACTCATGTTTCCTTTGTCAGTATTAGAGCAGTTGGAGGGAAAAAATTATATGTATGTATATAGATAGATAAATAGAGGGGCACAGGGTAAGTTGAAGATGAAGGGGTGATATCTGGAGAATAAAGAAGGGGTGAGAGAGGATTATACTGGGAGAAGGAAAAAGGGAGAGGTAGAATGAGGTAAATTATATCACATGAAACAGACAAGAAAAAGCTTTTACAGCGGAGGGGAAATGGGGGAAGGTGAGAGGGAATGAGTGAATCTTATTTTCTCATCGTATTTGGCTTAAGGAGGGAATAACATACACACTCAATTGGGTATGGAAATCTATCTTACCCTACAGGAAAATGGGGGGGAGGGGATAAGGGAGCAGGGGGATTTTGAGGGGAGGGCAGATTGGGGGAGGAAGTAATCACAAGCAAACACTTTTAAGGAGGGACAGGGTCAAAAGAAAGAATAGAATAAATGGGGGGTGGGATAGGATTAAGGGAAATATACTTAGTTTTTCACAACATGACTACTGTGGAAGTGTTTTGCATGAAAATTTGGAACCTAAAGTTTTAAAAACAAATGTTAAAAAATTGCTTTCACATGCAACTGGGAAATAAGATATACAGGCAATGGGGTATAGAAATCTATCCTGCCCTAAAGGAAAATTGAAGGGGAAGGGGAAAAGAGAAGGGAGGAAAGATAAAAGGGAGGGCAGATTAGGGGAAGGGGTATTCAGAATGCATGCCATCTTGGTGTGGGGGGAGGGACGAGATGAGGAGAAAATTTGGAACTCAAAATCTTGTGGAAGTGAATGCTGAAAACTAAAAATAAATAAATTAACAACCAAGTACACAAAAAAGTAAAAAAAAAAATTCCCAGGACCAAATAGATTCACAAGTAAATTCTATCAAACATTTAGGGAATAATTAATCACAATACTACAAAAAAAAAAAAACCAAAAAACAAAAAACAACAACAAAAACAAAAAAACTCTATGGACAAATCAGCAAAGGAATCTTGACAAATTTATTTTATGACACAAATGTGATTTTTATACCTACACCAGTGAAAGTAAAAACAGAAAGAAAATTATAGACCAATTTCCTTAATGAATATTGATGCAAAAAATGCAAATAAAATACTAGCAAGATGAGTACAGAAACATATCTCAATGATCATATAACATGATCAGATTGGATTTATACCAGGTATGCAGGACTGGTCCAATATTAGGAAAACTATCAGCATCACTGACCATATTAATAACAATAACAATTCCTCTAGAAAAACAAAAGGTCAAGAATGTGTGTGTGGGGGGTATGTGTGTGTGTGTGTTTTACTTCAGCTAAGGCATAATACATTCTGCTCCAAGCCATTTTTTAAAACTCTTGTGTATCTTTCTGTTCCAAATATGTTTCTTTTAAACTCATTTTGTTGGATTCTGGTTTCTGATACAGTCTGCTATCTTCTTCTATTTTATGGGTGAGTTCATCCCATTCACAATTATGTTTACTGTATATTTCTCTCCATCCTATTCTTTTATCCTTTTTTATGCTTCAAGAGTCTGTTTTGCTTTTAACTACTGCCTCAATTAATGTACCCTCCCCTCTTAATTCTCACCTCCTTTCTATTAACTCCTTTCCCTCTTATTTTCCTGTTGGGTAAGATGAATTTCTGTACCCAACTCTGTGTGTGTGTGTGTGTGTGTGTACGTGCACGCACATGTGTGTACGTGTATTCTTTTCTCCTTGAACCAGTTCATATGAAAGTAAGGTTCCAATGTTGCCTGCTCTACCCTGCTGCCCGCTACACTATATAAACTCTTCCTTGTATACTGCATTTTTATGAGATAATTCTCCCCATTTTCTTCTCCCATTCCACCTCTCCCAGTGCATACCCTCTTCCCCACCTTTTTATTCTTCTTTTCAGCTCATCCTAATGTAAAATAATTACACCCAGACCCTCTGTCTAATTAGATTCCCTCTAACCTCCGGTGATGTTAAAATTCTGGGAAAGTTGCACATGTATCATCTCCAGATATAAGAATGTAAATAGTTTAGCCTTGTTTAGTCTCTTATGATTTCTCACACATGTTTACTTTTTTATGCTTTTCTAGAGTCCTGTGTTTGAATGTCAAATTTTCTATTCAGTTCTGGTAGTTTCATTTTTTCCCCTGAAGGGTTATGCTAAGTTTTTCTGGGTAGTTTATTCTTGATTATAGTGCTAGAGTCTTTGCCTTCTGGAATATGGTATTACAATCCGGTTTTTTATAACTTTTTTACTTTTATGGCTCCTAAATATCATGTGATCCTGATTGTGATTCTGAGATATTTGAATTCTTTCTTTTTGGATGCTTACAGTATTTTCTCCTTGACCTGGGATCTCTGGATTTTGGCTATATATTTCTGGGAGTTTTTGTTTTGGGGTTTCTTTCAAGAGGTGTCCAGAGGATTCTTTCAATTTCTACTTCACCTTCTGGTTCTAAGATATTTGGGAAGTTTTCTTTTATGATTTCGTAAAATACGATGCTGAGGCTCTTTTTTGTTCATGGCTTTTGGGTAGTCCAATTATTCCTAAATTATCTCTCTGGTCTATTCCAAGTCAGTTATTTTTCTTATTAGATATATTTCACATTTTCTTCTATTTTTTTCCCCATTCTCTTGACTTTGTCTACTTATTTCTTGATTTGTGATGGAGTTATTAGCTTCCATTTGACCAATTCTCAAGGGATACTTTTCTTTAGTAAGGTTTTGTACTTGTTAATTGTCTTTTCATACCTTTTTTTGCATAGCTGACATTTCTTTTTTCCTCTACCACCTTATTTGGTTTTGAATTTTTTCCACAACTTTTTAATCTCTTTCTTTAACTCTTCTAGGAATTCTTGTTGGGATCATGCTCTATCTGCATTTTTATTGAGGTCTTGCTTGTAGGTGTTTTAAGTTATTTGTCTTTTTTCAGTGTTTGTGTCTTGAGCTCCTCATAGTAGCTCTTTATGGTTGAATTTTTTTCATTTTCTTTTTTAACATTCTATCATCCTACTTCTTGACTTTGTACTTTATATTTAGTATTGTCTTCTGCTAACTTCTAGGGGATGCGATGGGGTAAGGATGTGTAGCCTGACCTTCTGTCCATTTATGTTCTTTTATTGCTTTCACAGGCTCATTTGAGGGGCCTGAATGTTTCCAAAATTGCCAAGGACAGGGGCAGCTAAGTGGTGCAGTGGATAGGGCACCAATCCTAGAGTCAAGAAGACTTGAGTTCAAATCTGGCCTCAGACATATAACACTTACTAGCTATGTGAACCTGAGCAAGTCACTTAACCCCAATTGCCTTGCCAAAAAAAATAATCAAAAGTGTCAAGGACACTGCCTTCCTGTTAAGCTCTACTGGTTCCTGATCCAGGTTTAGGCTTACTGGCTTATGTATGACTGAATTTCAAGAGACTACTACTGGACTCAGTCACTATTAACCCACAGGGAGGTTCTGTCTGTTCTAAACAAGTGAACTGCCAGTTTTCTTTTGATCTGGGACACTCTTGTTCTGGTCATTCAATGCAGGCAATGTATGAGGATAAAGGCTAGACTCTGCTCCTGAGCTCAAAGTCACATGGCTACATTTCCAGAATTTGTTCTGTACTGAGTAGTCAGTCAGAAAGAGCCCCACTCCTCCCCATCCTGGATCTGTGACCCAGAAGTAAGTAATGGGCAACAGAACTGACAGATGTCACCTGTTCTTGCACCCAGCACTAATTCAAAGAACACTTGAGATCTCTTTCTACCCCAGTGTTTCCTGCCCTGGTGCCGTCTCAGTCTTCTTTCTCTCTCTGGGTGCTGGAATGTTCCCTGCTGCCATTGCCACTCTGAGCTCCAGCTTAGTACCCACTCCCCAGTATAGATAAGCCTGCCTGTCTTCCTAAGCTGCCTTGGGATGAAAAAATTACTCACTCTGACTTTTTCTTGACTTATTCAATCAGAATTTGGTTTGACATATTTTTCAGGTTGTTATGGAAGACATATATTGGGTAAGTTAGGCAAAAATGCTTCCTCCTTCTCTCTTTAATCTTGACTCTGCTCCCATGAATTCAATGATTCTTAAAAGAGCTCATCTTGGCCTGTTTTCCAGGTCATTTATTTTTATATTAGATAGTTAAACTTTTTTCTGTTTTTTTTTTAAAACTTTTTGAGTCAGTTTTTAACATTTCTTATTGTCTCATGAAGTTAATGATTACCATTTGGCCCATTTTCACCTTCAGGGAGTCTCTTACTTGGGTAAGGGTTATCTCCTCACAGCTACTTATGCTCCTTCCAATTTTTTCTTACAGGGCTTTCATTTCATTTCTAGCTCTTCATTTCTTCTAGATGTTCAAGTTGTTCTTATGGAAAATCTATCTAATTTTGAGTCTGCTTAGAATAGTTACAAAATTACTCTCTTAGGCTAGATTTTTGGGCAACTCTGGATCTAGAATAATTTTTTTAAGTGATCACTGTGACTTCTTTGGTCTATCTAGTCTTAGGCCCTGAATCAGGGCTTTGTGCCAGGCCCAGGACCCGTCCTATGCTACACTTTTTTTTGTTTTGTTTTTTGTTTTTGTTTTTGTTTTTAGACAATTGGGGTTAAGTGACTTGCCCAGGGTCACACAGCTAGTAAGTGTCAAGTGTTTGGTCTGAGGCCAGATTTGAACTCAGGTCCTCCAGACTTCAGGGCCGGTTCTCTATCCACTGCGCCACCTAGCTGCCCCTCTATGCTACACTTTTTAATGGGGTTGTTGGCCCTGCCTGGTCTCCACCTGGATCAACTTGGTACCTGTACTATCTTCCTCCTCCTCAGATTAGACCATCCCTGGATATCTGAGATTCAGAATGGTGAATCTTTAGTACTTTCCAAAGTATCATAGGACAGGCTACTAGGGATCTTGAAGCCCTTGGATGTTCCAGTCTAAGTACTGAAGCTCTCACTTCTGCTTCTGATGACTTCCAAAGTCCCTTTTCCTGACCTGTTGACTTTCTTGTGGGGACTATCCATTCCTGCTGCCTCTGGGTACAAAGTCTTGTAGACAACATATGTCTGCAGGCCATCTCTGATTAAGTTGGAAGGTTGACAGCTTGTTTGCTTGTGCTGATGCTGGCTTTACTGGTGCCTTCTTTTCCTATTGTCCATGGATTTCTGGTTGAGTTTTTTGTTCCATCCCAAGGTGGAAGAAGTCCCTTACTGAAGTTTCTCACTGGATTTCTTGATTATTATTTAGTCTAGTGAAATCTTCAGTTTTTTGCTGGAATTATCTTCAACACTTGGATAAATTTTTTAATCTTTCATGATGTATGGCATGTTACTAAGGCCATGTTGCAATGTTTAATCTTCATTTAGGGATTTCTAAGTCTACAATATGTCCGCTTCTCAGTTTGTCAACATATTTACCTTTCCTCCATGGAGAGAGGACTTTAAGGCCAACTGGAAATTTAAAAATCCCCAAAACAATTGTGGGTGGATGCTTTACAGGCTGAGGAAAATTACCGAACCTTAAAGACTGAATTGAGCTTCTTCTAATGACAGACTTGGAATAGCTAGAATTAAAAAGTGAGCTTTTTATCAATTTTAAAAAAAAAGTATATGCAGTTTCGCCATTATTTCTTCCATCAGTCACTTAACCTTTCTTGGCTTCAGTTTCTTCATATATAAAATGAAAAGGCTGAATTAAATAGATCCCTTCTAATCCTTAATCTAGGATCATATCATCCTTACACAGCTGATCTTAGTTAAGAGCAGGGAGGAGACAGACAGGAAGGAGACACAGAAGTCTGGGTAAAAACAACAAATGAAACTAAGAGCATTGGTCAAAAAATGGAAAATGATTATCTGACCCACTCTCTTCAATGTCATCCTTAATAGAACTCTAAATAGGCCCCAGGTCCCTTTTGTTTTAGTCCCTAAAAACCAGCAAAAGCCACTTGTCTCTCAAAATTAATTTGCTTACAACTCTGAGTGCCTTCCCCACCCCTGACCTCCAGGAAATCAGCTCATTGTTTCTAAGCTCTGGTGTTTTTATCCCAATCCCTTCTGCCTAGCAAACTCTGGTGCATATGCTTAGTGATTTTCAACATGAGAATAAAGATTTTGTTGACATTGACACTGAAATGATTTATTTCTTCCCTCCTCAGCAGTATTCTCAGTATTGAGAAATGCTGTATTTCCAAGTTTTCTACCAAAAAAAAAAAATCTTGATATGACAAAGAACCTGGGCAGTGAGTGTACGAGATAATCTTTCAACATAGTTCATTCAGTAGGAATAGAAGATGAACCCAGGGTCAGTGACTCTGTCTCCATGTTCTCCACAATCAAACCCTCCAAAGCATTTATAATATTGCCTGTAAGATCAATAAATCAACAAACATTTATTAAACGCTTACTATGTGTTGAACATTATGCAGAAAGGGTAACCTAGAAATACTGACAAGGATAACATTCATACTTTCTGTGAGTGCACAGGGTATTCAGGGAAGACTGGTACCTCTGATGTGAGGGCTGTTGAGTCACTTTTTCAAGGCTCCTTTCCACCTTTGGTGACCACCCATCACACAGCTCTCACCTGTGGCTCCAAAAATCTGTAGTATATGCAGCAGTCAAACCCCAGAAAAAACACTGCAGCAGATGGGTTAAACTAGGCTGAGGGTAACCAACAGACCTCAAACCCACTGGTGAATTAGGGAGATGTCTATGTGAAGACTTCTCCCAGCAGAATTGGGTGTTTTGTGGCTTTCTCAGCACCAACACTATCTTCCATTTACGTTAATGCAATAAAACTTTGTGGATTCACCCTTGTAGGAAACATTGGCATTTAACAGACTATGTCATTGTAAGGAGAAGAGACAAGATAGGATGTGAGAGTGACAGAGGTGATGTGTGGAGTAGAGTGCTGGATAGATCGCTGACATATTTTCTTCAAGCTAAACATTTCACATTCAACAAAAGCAACAACCCCAAGGCAAGATGACTACCAGAAGACTTAACTGTCAACTGATTAGAGTGCTTCTGTGTGAGAACAGTTTGTTAACTGTTTGTTAACAATTAGTTTGTTGCTGACTTGGAGGGAAAGCTGGGCCAACACATGGCTGTCAATAGTAGAGCAGAAAAGGAGTGGGCAGCTTTAGGCCAGAACACTTGCAAACATTAAGATCGGTTTGACAAAAATGATGTGAAAATTCAGAAGCTACTAAATGAAAAATGAGAACTCCACAGCATTTACCAACAGGATAATTCATCCATGTCTAAGAAGGCAGTATTTAATTGTTGAGGGCTATGATGGAGTGCATTCCTAAGTCCAGCCCAGAACTTAAGTGAAGCCTGGTCTCATGAGAATGTGCTCATTAAACATCTGTTACTGGCTCTCCATGACCCTAAGAATGGATGTTCTTGCAGACAAAGTGAGGCATGGAGCCTGGGAAAACCAGAGGCCAAAGGGAACTAAGAAAATATCTTGTTCTCACACATATGTGATTTTTTGCTATATAAACTCTGACCCTCAGGTCACTGAACGGACTACTCGCTTGCATCCCGCCTGACCCGTGTCTTTCTTATAATGCGTCTCTGAGCCATTTAGGGAGCGCAGGTCACTCCTGACAATTGGCGCCCGAACAGGGAGCAGGGACCTGCTGAGACCTAGTAACAGACTCGTCCTTCAGAGAAGAGCAGCCCCCTGAACAGGAGCTCAGAGCTACAGCGTAAGGCAGGGGAAGGCTCGGAAGAGTCACTTTGGTGACATTTTCACTTTATCCCGAGCATTCACACAGGCACAGCAA
Organism: Vombatus ursinus; assembly: GCF_900497805.2. NCBI lineage: Eukaryota > Metazoa > Chordata > Mammalia > Diprotodontia > Vombatidae > Vombatus > Vombatus ursinus. Next base: position 30,062,934 of record NW_020954572.1, on the reverse strand, counting down.
ATCTCATCTGTAATCAGGCTTAAATGGGAGAGCTGCTGTGTTTCAGAGACTAGCTCTGACAGAGGTGGATTAAGGCAAAAGATGGGGCAAATTCAGTTTAAGGAAAGAGATGAAGAATCTTATGTTAAGGTACTTAAACAGCTCATGAAAGACGGAGGGTTGTACTGTAATACAAAACAGATCTTTTTGGAGGTAGTGCATATTTGTTCACTGTGGTTCCCTAAAGAAGGAACTGTAGACATAAAAAGATGGAAAATAGTAGGAGAACAAATGAATGAATATTATCAAACTGCAGGCCCTGATAATTTCCCTGTTTCAGCTTTCTCCTTGTTTAATGTTATTGAACTTTGCATGCTATCGCCCTCCCAAACAAGACAGGTTCGAACCTTTGACCAAGGCACACAAATGGAGAATGAAGAGATAGAAAGAGATAGGGAAGAGTCTTGGTCAGATGACCCCTTAGAAGCGACCACACCTCCACCTCCACCAGACCCTTTTCCTGATAATATATTTAAAAAGGCCTCTGCTCCAGTTCAGAGAGCCATCCTTGGAGCATTAAAATCTGAAGAAACAGTACCATCTGAGTTTCTTCAAGCTCTTCCTGTCCTTGAAATCCGTGACCCAGGAAATCCTGCTAATATTTTAAGACAACATGAAACCTTAAATTTCAAAATAATAAAAGAACTTAAACAGGCGGCTTCGGCTTATGGCCCTACTGCTCCTTATGTCATGACCTTATTAGATAATATTGCAACTACTGTTCTTTGTCCTTTTGACTGGTGTACCATGGCTAAAATATGTCCAGAAAGGGGGGATTTTTTGTTTTGAAAAATGAATTATTATGATAACTGTACGAGAAGCTAATTTGAGTTTTTTTATTTTCCCTGTTATTATTATGTATCTGTTCTGTGTTTGTCTATGTGGTATGAGTGAGTGTCCTGTGTGTTATTTGTCATCCTTTGTAGCCAGGTAGCAAAAACAGCATTCCAGTTTCCAAGACTGCAGCTGGACTCTGGAATGCCGCTTTCTTTCTCTCCCCCACTCCTTCCCTGATTACAGCAGCCTCAGCGGAGCGGGTGGATGGGACAGAGAAAGAAAGAAAAATAAACTTTTGAAGAATTGTTGGAAAAAATAAATCTTCTCTCTCTCTCTACATTCTAACTCTGGACAAGTTTTGAATGTGGAGGGAGAGACAAGAAAGATGGGGAACCTTTTCTCCCCAGATAAATATACAGGTAGCACTTAATCTTTTCTGCTTCACATAAGAGAAAAGTTTTTGTGTACCAGAACAACTAAAAGGTATTTTAATTCATTCTGATGATATTTTAAATGAAATGTGATGTTTTTAACTTAATGCTTAAGTCAAAATTTATTATACTCTTTGGCACTAAGGTAAATTGGGAAAATGTATAGATCTGAAATTTATTAACTGGGTGACATTAAGCAAGTTACCTCAGTTTATCTCACATGATTGGAAAGTGCCTAACACAATGTCTGAAAGAGGGCAGAAACTAAAAATATTATTATTAGTTCCTTAATTAGATGTGACCATTATACAATGTCGATGATGGAGAGATGCCCAATTTTCTATATCAGGAAATTTGGAAATGCATTCATCAAAAAGGTGACATATTAGAATGGACCTTTCTTTCAACTCAACCAAAAAACTCCCTCTCTACCTATCCCAAATTAGTCGCTCAACTTGCTCTAAAAACTATCAATAGGGGAATATGACTCACGGGACAATTACCCCAAATGTTGCATACGCCCTATACTTAGAAACAGTTAGACACATTGATTTCACACAGTGAAGATTGGCAGATTTTGTTAAGCATATATCAAGGTAAATATGATAATTCAGTTACCAATAAAATGTTTCAATTCATGGAAAAATATCAATGGATTGTTACTTCCAAAATAAGAACAACACCTATTAATGGGGCACCCCCAGCATTGACAGATGCAACAAAAAATTATAAGGCATCCTACTATTTACCTGCTAAAAAGATACAAAAGATTATTCCCACTCCTTTTGACTCAACTCAAAAAAAATGAGCTATTTGCAATCATCACTGTTCTTCAGGAGTAAACAGGAGATTTGAACATTATTTCTGACAGTAAATATGCAGTATTTGTTAGCAGTCATATTGAAACAGCTCAGATTAAAAACCAAGGTAATGAAATCACCCAATTGTTTTTAACATTATAGAACATAATCAGAGAAAGACAAGGACAGATATTTATTATGCATGTCCCTTCACATACTTGTTTACCAGGACCAATAGCTGAAGGGAATGCCATAGCTGACCACTTGTTAACTTTTACCTTCATGGAAACGCAAAATTCTCATGCACAATTTCACCAGTCAGCTCAAATGTTGAAAAAACAATTTCACATAACAAAAGAACAAGCTAGGACTATAGTAAAATCATGTCAACAATGTGTTCCCTATTTACATCCTCCTACATCTAGTGCTATAAATTCCTGGGGTATTAAACCTTTAGTAATCTGGCAAATGGACGTAACATATGTGCCTGAATTTGGTAAGATCAAATATTTACATGTTACAGTTGATACATATTCTGGATTTGCCATGGCTTCTCCATTGACAGGAGAATCCACAAAATTTGTTATTGACCATCTTTTTCATTGTTTTGCAATATTGGGGATTCCTGGAGTTCTCAAAACTGACAATGGCCCTGGGTATACTAGTCTTAATTTTAAGCAGTTTTGCAACACCTACAGAACTGACCATAAAACAGGTATACCATATAATCCTATGGGCCAAGCTATTGTTGAACAGTGTCATCGTGATATTAAAACTCTTCTTCAAAAACAAAAGAAAGGTGGAATTGAGGATAAGAGAATAAGACGTAGAATAGATTTGATCTTATATGCTATCAATATTTTGATGATTGATAGAGAAGGATTAACACCTGCACAAAAACAATTCAAACAAGAGAAGATACACTTAACAGATCAAAAATTGGGGAACAGTATTATGGAAGGATCCAGAAACAGGGACATGGAAGGGACCCGCAAAACTATTAACATGGGGGCGAGGGTATGCTTGTATTTCCACAGGAAATGAAAAAGAGACGATCTGGATCCCAGAACGAAACATACGACCTTTGCAGAGCAACCAAGAAAATGAAAATACAGGAGCCGAGACGACCCAGAAAGAAACACCCTTGTAAATGAGTTGATAAAAGTATAACCATGATTACATTTCTTTTAGGGACACTTCAACTTGCGGCTACAACACCAATAGAGGAAGAATCACAACAACAGTGGGCTTTTATAGAGAATCCTCCATGGGTTAGAATAATGACCTGGGGAGAGAAAATGCTGGAGGTAGTAATGGTTGGGAGTGGTTCTATATATTTTGGAAAACAACATGATATTCCTAGAAAAAATTCATCGGGCCCATCTACAATGATAAGGTTTAATTTTACTGGGTTGGCAGGAAGGGTACCAATGTGCTTTAGTACCACTAATTTTAGTTCATGTGTACAATTGGAATCGATTACTAGATCAGTATGGTTAGAAAAAAGAGGAGTAGGCATGACAGGAATGAGATGTACAAGCTAACATTTAAGGGTATAAAAGGTACTCGGAATAACAACAGGACTATTCACCGAAGTTTGAAACCTTTATGTCATAATAACACTCGTTGGGACACGTCAGCATCCCCTTCCGGCTTTTATATCCTGTCAAACAGCATACCGAGAGGTCTATGAACAAAAGGACTTATACCTTCAAAGTTGGACTGGCAAAAGTGAGGAACCACATCCGTATGGAGGATGGGTGGTGCCAAAGTGGATCCCTCGTGAAGGAGAAGCTGACAATCAAACATGGAAAGCTATGGCCTCATTAGACTCTGTTAATCTCACAGAACAGTGTCAGCTGGAAGCAACACGGTGGTCCTATTGGGCAAATTCAAAAGATATGTGTGCTTGTTTAGGAAATAGCTACGCCTTTATGTATAGAACAAATGAAAATGTTAACATAACAAAAACTGATGACAGTTGGAATATTACCTGTGAGAATTGCATTGTTAATGATTGCATTGGGGAAAAAGTGAAAGGTCACATTGTTTTTATAATCACCAGACCCGGATTTGCTTTAACACCTGTTAATTCTTCTGGATGGTATACTTCCTCAGCTGATGAGACATTTTACCATCTTACTGTAAAATTGAGACCAAAACGATGTATTAGTTGTGGTGTGTTAGGGATAGTAATGCTTGTTTCCGCACTTGCTTCTTTTGTATCTATAGCAACGTCTGTATCCACTGTTCCAAACCAGATAGTAGAAAGCCAATATATTGAAGATTTAGCAAAGAATGTAAGTTTGGCATTACAAAAGCAAAATCGAATTAATACTGAATTTTATCATATGCTTACTGAACTTAGAGACACAGTTATTGACATTGGAGATGAAGTGGATGTAATTAGAACCCGTATGCTTATGAAATATGATTATAGATTCACCTTTTATTGTGTTACACCCATGTATTATAATGATACTCAATACAACTGGAAGAAAATCAGAAATTATTTAAACGGTGTATGTACAGATAGCTCCATAACCATAGATATTGATGATTTGAATAAAATAGCACATGATATTGATCAGATTTCAAAGAGAGATTTAAATCCAAAAAATATGGCTGATGACATTTAGAATTGGATAAAGAATGTTAATCCTGTAAAATCACTAGAACATTGGCTAGTTTCTTTAGTTACCTTAGCTATCATATTACTATTGGCTTTATGCATTGTTCCACTAACTTTCCAGTGCGCCCATGGCAAGGATATTCAAACTCAACTCCATTATCTGCATTTACAACAAAAGAAAGGGGGAGATGTTGAGGGCTATGATGGAGTGCGTTCCTAGGTCCAGGCCAGAACTTAAGTGAAGCCTGTTCTCATGAGAATGTGCTCATTAAACATCTGTTACTGGCTCTCCATGACCCTAAGAATGGATGTTCTTGCAGACAAAGTGAGGCATGGAGCCTGGGAAAACCAGAGGCCAAAGGGAACTAAGAAAATATCTTGTTCTCACACATATGTGATTTTTTGCTATATAAACTCTGACCCTCAGATCACTGAACGGACTGCTCGCTTTTATCCCGCCTGACCCATGTCTTTCTTACCATGCGTCTCTGAGACATTTAGGGAGTCCAGGTCGCTCCTGACATTTAATGCCATCAAAATTAAAATGCAAGCAAAGATTAGAGAGATGTAGGATTCTTGGCTCAGTAAGAAGGCAGATGAAATTCAGTCTTATGCTGATAGTAACAATCCAAAGAGTTTCTATGAATGGTCTAAAAGCTATTTATGGGCCAAAGACTTCTAGTGCACCTCAACTACTCAGTGCTGATGGATCCACAGTGATTATGGAGAGATGGGCTTCCATTGTGTTCTCAAAAGATCATCATCAACCAATACTGAAGCCACTGACTTTATACCTCAGGTTGAAGTCAATCCCTCTCTAGCCAATCTTCCAACTGAAGAAGAGGTATTGAATACCATTAGGCTCCTCTCATGTGACAAAGTACCTGGTGCTGATTCCATTCCAGCAGAGATTTACAAGGCACTGCTCATACAAAAGCTGACTGAAATCTTCTATTAGGTTATCCGCTAAGAGATCAAGGATGTTTCCATTTTCCATCTTTACAAAGAAAAAGGAAATAGGTTGTTCTGTGACAATTACATGGGGAAGTCTCTCTCTTAGTCACTTCTGGGAAGATTCCTGCAGAGTACTACCCCTTAAAAGGCTGATCATTCATCTAGAAGATAGTCATCCACTCAAGAGCCAGTGTGGCTTCAGAAAGGGCCAAGGAACGATTGATATAGTGTTTGCTGCCTGACAACTCCAGGAGAAATGCCCAGGAGGAGAATAGATGTCTGTATATAATATTGGTTGATTTGGCCAAGGTCTTTGAAACTTTCAGTCATGAGGCTTGTGGGAGATCATGGCACATTTTGGTTGCCCAGAAAAGTTCATCAGTATTGTATGACAGTTTTATTATGACAGGCTTGCACAGGTTCTGGATAATAAATAATGCTTTCCCAGTCACTAATGGAGTGAAGCAGGGCAGTGTGCTCGCTCCCATACTTTTTAGCATGATGTTTTCAGTGATGTAGTTGGATGCCTTCAATGAGGATAAAATGGCATCAATGTCAGCTACTACACTGACAATAAATTATTTAACTTAAAAAGGCTACAAGCCAAGACTAAAGTGGAGGGACAGCTGGTAAGTGACTGTTCTAAGGTGACTGTGCACTCAATGCAGCCTCTGAAGCTGACATGCAATAGAAAATGGATCAAGTCTCTGCCACTTGTGCTAATTTTGGCCTAACAATTAATACCAAGAAAACAAAAGCTCTCCACCAGCCAGCATTCATACATGGAACCATCAGTTACAGCAAATGGAGAAAATTTTAATGCTGTGGGTAAGTTCACTTATCTTGGAAGTATATTGCCAGGGATGTACACAGGGATGTACTTGGTACTGTTCTAAATGATGAGATTGATGCACACATTGCTAGGGCTAGCTTGGTGTTTGAGAGACTCCTAAGGAAAGTGTGGGAGAGAAGAGGTATTACTCTGCCTACCAAACTGAAGGTCTACGTAGTGATTGTACTGACTTCATTGTTGTATGCCTGTTGAAACCTGGACGGTATAGCAAGTGCCATGCCAAGAAATTGAATTGCTTCCATTTAAATTGTCTTAGGAATAGTCTAAAGATCACCTGGCAAAATAAGCTCCTTTCCCTGATAGAGACACTGAAGTCCTTTCTCAAGCTGAACTGCCAAGCATTCAGACCCTACTGCAGAGAGCACAACTCCAGTGGGTTGGCCATGTCGCTTGAATGCCAAAGGCACATTTGCCTAAAAGACTATTTATGGAGAAATCCCACAGGGCAAGTGCTTACATAGAGGTAAGAAGAAGCAATACAAGGACACTCTAAAGGTCTCTCTGAAGAACTCTGGTATTGATTGTAAGACAAAGGAGACACTGGCACAGGACTGTCCAGCATGGCATACCTGCATCAAAGAAGGCATTGTGCTTTATGAGTAAAGAAGAATTGCAGTAGCTCAAAAGAAATGTGAGATGAACAAATTTAGAGACATTTGCATCCCAAATGTTCTTAGCAGCTATTTGTGCCTGACATGTGGTAGAGTCTTCTAAGCTCTTACAGTCTGATCAACCACAGTTGGACACAGCATACACTGACCCCAATATAGATGTGTCATTTTGGTCCTCTTCAAATATGAAGGCCAACAACCAACCAACCAGTAATTCAGGAACCTCATCTAGCCCCTTGTTTATAGAATTCTGTGTGCTGTAAGCCACTAATTACAAAGAGAAGAGAGACTTATCTGAAGCTTCAGGGAACATAGCAAGTATTTGTTACTGTATCACGTTGATTGATGCAGTAACAAAATACTTCCAAACCATTTCCAAATTGTTCCGTACTCAGAAAAGAATGCTCTGCTTTCCTTTCTTCAGTTGACCTTCTGACTTCTCCACTGCTATTAAGCCTACATGACTTAGTGTCATATTTTAGTGATACATGGCTTAAATGTCATGCAGGTGTAGATACAACAAAACAGAAGAACTGGACAATAAAATCCACAGCAAGTCCTGCACACCAATGCCTCTGTTTACCCATTTTCTGTATGTGGCATACTTGATGAATGGAATAGTCATGATTCTGAGCCTGAATGATTTAGAGACTGAATGGGCTCAGTCAGTGTAGCAATTAGTTGCTAAACACATCTAAGAAAGAATGAAATTAACAAAGCAGCGGAACCAAAGCAGTCTTATGTACAGTAACAATCCCAATAGTCAAGAAAAACATCCACAAGTTAGATGGTAAAATAGGTAAAAGAGGAAACTTCTTTGACATAGGAAAAAAGATGTACAAAACTTGAGAATGGATATTTCTGTAGAGATCAATGGGAACAAGCCCAGGAAGAAGAAACAAATTCAATTAAATCCCATTGATCAGGGACACAAAATAGAGGAACTGTAGTGTGTTTATAAAAAATACTTTATTTTTTCAATAAGCCTCTCTTCCTAGGCCTTGTGCCCCACTCCCCACTCAGAATGAAAAGGTAAACCCACATAAATCATCAGCATTTCTATACCAACAAAACCTAAGCAGCAAGAGACAAAAAGAAAAATTCCATTTAAAATAACTGCAGACAATACAAAATACCTGGGAGTCTACTTGACAAGACAAACCCAAGGACCAAATGAACACAGTTACAAAATACTTTTCACACAAAAACAGATCTAAACAATTGGAGAAATATTAATTGCTCATAGGAATGCTAAGCCAATATAATAAAAAGGACAATTCTACCCAAATTAATTTACTTATTCAGCACCATACCAATCAAACTACCAAAGAATTATTTTAAGAGTTAGAAAAATAATAACAAAACTCATATGGAAAAACAAAAAGTCAAGAATATCAAGGGAATCAATTAAAAAAAAACATGAAGGAAGGTGACCTAGCAGTACCAGATTTCAAACTGAATTTCAAAGCAGTGATCATCAAAACAATCTGGTACTGCCTAAGAAATAGAGTGGTAGATCAGTGGAAGAGATTAAGAAACAATACACAGTAGTAAATAACCATGGTAATCTAGTGTTTGATAAATCCAAAGATCCAAGCTTTTGGGGTAAGAACTCAGCATTTGGCAAAAGTTTTTGGGAAAACTGGAAAACGGTTTGGAAGAAACTTGGCACAGACTAACATCTCATAGCATGTAACAAGATAAGATCAAAATGGATAAATGATTTACTCATAAAGAGTGATATCACAGGCTCAAATTCTTAACATCTAGCCACTGCTTAGATTCTTAAAATATAGCCAATAGCTCACTAATGTTCAGAGTCCTTAAGAATCTGCCCAATATGACCGATGTTTTAATAAGCCTTGTTTTTGGCTCAAAGAAGGCTTGAGTTGAATACTTTCAGGCAAGACACTCGTGTTGTGATTTTGGGGTCCCAGCACCAATAAACCTCAACATTTTGGTGGCCCGTACAGGCAAATTGCCTAACCCCAAGTTCTTCTCCAGCCAAGACTGAAAGGTATGTAAGCCTCCCTCCCTCCTCCCCCTTCTCCATCCGCACTTGGAGTCGCTTTCTAAGCACCAAGGCTTGGAGGTGTTTTTCGGGCAGACAGTTACAAGGCTGTCTCACACTCAGCCTGACACTCTCAGGCTCTCGGTACACTGGTTTGGTTCGAGGCCATTAACCTGGGTACACCTTCCATAGTATAGAGGACAAGGACAGATACCCTATCTGGAAGTGTATGCCCAATTCTGTCAATTCTCCCGGCGCTAGGGAATTGAGAGAACTGCAGTTGCTTTTCGGTTCCCTGAGACTGACTTACTCTCTTCCCTCTACACCCCTGAATCCTCCTTCATGGAGGTTATAGGGAAAAGTTAAAAGCTAAAAACATCTTGGCAGATTCTGGAGGTTTTGTGATTGATTATTAAGGAGTTCTGAAACACCTCCTTACAACCTTGGTCACTCCCTTCCCTTGAGTCAAGAAGGTATCTGTTAACCCCTCTAATAGGAGAAGAGAGTTTCACCCTCCTCCACCTGGGGAAAGGAAGGAGAGGGGAGGGGCAGCAGCTACAGCATGGGCCCCACCGGCAATGGCCTTGGGCCCTGGGGCAACCTTTGCCTGGAAGCATCACCCAGATTCAGCACATCCTGCTCAAGGTAAAGAAGGGAGCCTCTGAACTTGGGTAAGCATGCGCTTTTTAAAGTTGTAGTTTTAACTGTTAATGATGATATGTTGATTCTCTATGTAAAATAATTTGGAAATGCATTTAACAAAACTGAAGTCATCTGACTGGTAATGGGTTTCTTTCAAGTTTCAAATTGGTCAACTTTTTGTATCAGTTATGTCAAGCAACTTTTCATAATTTGGTTACCACTAAAATAATTTGGCTCTTGTTGGTTATTGTTTTAATGTGTAAACTTGCCAAAAAGATTGTTTGGGTTATGGCCTGCCGAGAATTTGCAAGTACATAGAAATAATCTCTAACAATTGGCTTTTTACACCACGACAAATTTAAGTTTGAGATGTAAATCCTGGAAAAGTTTTTCCTAAGCTGTGATTGGTGAAAATTCCTGTTTGAGATAAAAGCTCACAGGATTTTATTTTGAGTTGTCTAATGGATCATAATAATCCATTGATAATCGATAATCAATAATCTACCATCTGAGAAATGTCACAAGCTACTCAGAGAGAATGTGATTCTGGTGGAAAGTAAACATCGGGAAAAGCTGAAAGGACAGTTTTAGCCTCAGTCTAAGATGGGATCCTCCTGGCTCAGTTTCTCCATTATGTTCCTTTGAAAAGGAATGTTGCCTACCTGGCTATTCCTGAGTCTGGCTATGAGGTGGATTTGACACAGCATGTTTGGAAAACTGAATTATCTGAATCCAAATAAAGCTAAGGATGTTTTATCCTGTCACATCTGGGCCCTGCAGTCTTTTCTGTCAGATTTGTGTCTTCCAGACTATAGGCCATTCACCTATAGTCAGTAGCAAACAGCAGGTACCAGCCAATGTCCCTCCATTGTTCCCTGGATGCAGCCTGTGCTCAGTTGCCGTCAACCTCCTCTTTGGGATCCCCTCAAGGCAGGGACAGCTCTCCGAAGCTTGCCAGCAGAAAGCAGTTTCAGAAGCCAAGGCCTTCTCCCCTTACCCCAAAAGAATTTGGGTGCCATTTGTTTGAGGGGAGGAATGACAGGATTGGGATCTGGACCCCAGAAAGGAAAAACCCTGGACTTTCCCATATCATCAAATCTCTGGCTTTTGCCTGAGGTTATAATCCCATCAACTGGCCTTTCATTGTGACTAGGCCAATCTCCCCAATTCTCTATTATCCTTAACCTTGCCTGGCTCTACATTGTCTTGCTTCCCTATGTTTTCTATACACTTCCCACCCTTAATCCTTGGCCACGTGGTCCAGGTCCCAGGTGTTCTAGTCACCCCAAACTACTTGGCCACTCCTAGATCCTGACCACAGTGTTTCTGTATATAAGGTCCATCTTGTCTCCATTAAGGTGCTCAGATTCTTAAAATGTAGCCAATAGCTCACTAATGTTCAGACTCCTTAAGAGTCTGCCCAATATGATGGATGTTCTAACAAACCTTGTCTTTGGCTGGAAAAAAAAAAGAGTGACATCATTAGTCAATTAGGGGAACATGGGAAAATGCACCTGTCAGATCTATGTACAAGGGAAGAGTTTATGACCCAACAAGAGATAGACAGGATCATGGAAAGTAAAATGAAAACTTTTGATTACGAGAAATTAAAAAACCTTTTGCATAAACAAAAATAGTGCTGCTAAAATTAGAACAACAGGAAACCAAGAAAACTTTTTACAAGTTTCTCTAGGTGGGGTAGTGGAAGAGCTCCGACCTTGGAGTCAGGAGGACCTGAGTTCAAATCTGGCCTCAGACACTTGACACTTACTAACTGTGTGACCCTGAGCAAGTCACTTAACCCCCAATTGCCTCACCAAAAAAAAAAAATATACACACACAGACATATATTTTATATATATATATATAATACATACATACATACAAGTTTCTCTGATAAAGACTTCATTTCTCATATATATAAGGAACTGAGTCTAATTTATAAAAATACGACCCATTCTCCAATTGATAAATGGTCAAAGATATGAACAGCAGTTCTCAGAAGAAATCAAAACTATCAATAATCATATGAAAAATGTGTGCTAAATCATTATTGATTAGAGAAATGTAAATTAAAACAGCTCTGAGATATCACCTCGTATCTTATCAGGTTGCTTAACATGACACAAAAGAAAAATGAAAAATGCTGAAGAGGTTGTAGAAAAACTGAAACAGTAATTCACTGCTGGTAGAGGTGTGTCCAACTCTACTAATCCAGCCATTCTCGAGAACAATTTGGAACTATGCCTAAAGGGCTATAAAATTGTATATAGCCTTTGACTCAGCAATACCACTACTAGGTCTGTATTCCAAAGAGATCAAAGAAAAAGGAAAAGGACCTATTTAAACAAAAAATATTTATAGCAGCTTTCTTTGTGTTGGCAAAGAATTGGACACTGAAGGGATGTATGATTGTGATGGAATACTATTGTGCTATAAGAAATAACAAGTAGGACGGTTTCAGAAAAACCTGAGAAGACTTAGATGAACTGATACAGAGTGAAGTAAGAAGAACCAGGAGAACACTGTACACAATAACAGCAATACTGTGAGGATAAATCAACTGTGAAAGACTTAGCTACTCTGATCAAGACAATGATCCAAGACAATTTCAAAGGATTTATGATGAAAAATGCTCTCCACCTCCAGACAAAGGGTGAACTCTGGATGAAGATTGAAGCATATTTATTATTATATCATTAATAAGCATTATTAATAAGTATTTAATTTAACAATGATATACAAAGTATTGCCAAGGAAAACAAATTTCCACATTGGCCATGTCCAAAATAATATGTCTTATTCTGTGCTCTGAATCCTTTACCTTTCTATCAAGATTTGGGTAGCATGTTTCATTAGTCCTCTGGAATTAAGGTTGGTCATTACACTAATCACAGTTCCTAATTCTTTCAAAGTTATTTTTCTTTTACTATTTTGTTGCATAAATTGTTCTGATTCTGTATAGTTCATGTATGAACTTCATCAATTCATATAAATCTTACCAGGTTTCTCTGAAATCAACTCCATCATTTCCTACAGCACAACAGTATTCTATTTGTAAAAACATAACTTGTTCAACCATTATGGGCCCAACTCATGGGCACCTCTTCAGATTCCCACACTTTACTACCTCTCAAAAAGAGTTATAAATATATTTGTACATCCTGAGGATTTGTTCTGCTTAGGACTAATCCCTTCCTTAACGTACCCTCTCTCTAATTTCCCTTTTTTCCTTCTTCATTTCCCACCTATTTTTCTCTAGAGTAAAATACATTTTCATACCCACTGTACACATGTGTGTATTCTTCCCTCTTGGGCCACTTCAGATAAGTGAGATTCTTGGGTCAGCTGTCCCCTTCCACTTCTTCCTCTTTGCTTGTGTGTTTGTGTGTATGTGTGTGTCCATGTACATCATTATTATGTGAGATAATTTCCCTAACCATCTTTTCCCTTTTCATCCTCACCCCCACCCTCACCCATGGTATATTACTCTTTACCTCCCTTTCCATTCTTCTTTTAAGATCATCAAGACATAACCAAACTACTCCCAGGTGTTCTGTTTAGACTCCCTCTTTTACCCCTGATGACAGGACACAGATAATACACACGTAACATCCCTGCATTTTCATTTTTCCTTAGTTTATTTTTTTGTGTTACTCTTAACTCCTGTGCTTAAACTTCAAAGTTTCTGCATAGTCCTAATCTTTTCATGGGGAATATTTGGCAGTCCTCTATTTTTTTTTTTCCTGAGTATAATGCTATACTCAGTTTTGATGGATAAGTTATTCTTGGTTTTAAGCTTATATTCTTTGCCTTTTAGAATATTGTATTCCAAGTTCTCCACTCCTTTATAATAGTGACTACTAAGTCATGTGTGATCCTGACTATGGCTCCTTGGCACTTGAATTCTTTATTTCTGGCTGCTTGTAATAATCTTCTTGTCTTAGAAGCTCTGGATTTTGACTCTCTTGTTCCTAAGAGTTTCATTTTGAGGTTTCTTCCAGGAGGTAACTGATGAATTCTTTCTACTTTTACTTTGCCTTCTGGTTCTAAGAGATATGGGTAGTTTTCTTTTAAGATTTCTTGAAATAGGAATTCTAGGTTTGTGTTTTGATCATAGAGTTCCTTCATTCAGGTCGTCCATTGAGTCTTAATTTTTTTCTCCTCAATCTATTTCCCAGATGAATTGTTTGTGCAATGAGATATCTCATGTTTTCTTCTATTTTTAGTCTTTTGACTCTGTTTTAATATTTCCTGTTGTCTCATGAAGTCATTGGTTTCTATTTTGATCCACTCTAATTTTCAGGAAGTTTGTTGCTTAGGCAAGATTTTAAACATCTTGTTTAAACATCTTATTTCCCTTTCTAATTCTTTCTTCCATAGCTCTCATTTCTTTTCCAATTATTTCCTTGTAGCACTTTCATTTCATTGACAGAATTTTTTTTTTAACTTTTTTCAACTAAGGGCACCTACGTGACTCAGCGATAGAGCCCCAGCCTTAGAGTCAGAAGGACCTGAGTTCAAATATGGCCTCAGACATTTGACATTGACTATCTACGTGACCCTGGGCAAGTCACTTAACCCCGATTGCCTCACCAAAAAAGCAAAAATAAATAACTTTTTTCAACTCTAACTTTTTATCTTCCAGGAATACAAATTGAATTTGTGTTTAAAAAGCTTTGTTTTTCTTTATTATTTTTATTGTAGACTGATTGCTATCCATTCTGGTCTGGATTTGAGTTCCAGACCTGGATTTGAGTCTGAGAACCCAAGGAATGCTCCTGGGCTCAACCTCTCTTAGTGAGTTGGGAAGGTCTACTGATTTATCGTCACAGAACTGCAGGCTTCCCTTTGGTCTAAGTTTCTTGCTTTGTTTATTCCTTGATAGGCTTCAGATTGGGCTGGAGGATGGAAATGTTATTGGTGTCTAGGTCACACCTCTGCGGCTTCCTTCTGAGCTTGCTGCTCTTTAAGTATACTGCCTAGAACTTGACATTTGGTGAAGGGAGGCATGCTATGGGTGTGTGGAGAAATGTGGGAAATTAACTCCCCTCATCAGTTGACCCTGGATCTGTGACCTACAAATGGGTAGTGTACAGTAAAGCTTCTTGTTTCCATTGTGGTTCCCCAGAAAATATCTGGAGCTGCTCTGGATAACAGCCTTTCCTTATGTTCCAGAGTGCTCTGTACCATGCCAGTCCCCCATGTCCAGATCTCTCTGTCTGTCTTCCAGTGTCGACCTAGACTGGAAAAATGTCTCACTGTGACTTGTTCCTAGATTTTCCCATCAGAACTTGGTGTGGTGAGTTTTCTAGATCCATTTTGAAGAGTTTTTGTGGGAAAGTCATTGCATTGCTTCCTAACACTCCTCCACCTTGGCTCCACCTCCCCAGATGTCTTCAAGTAAGCATTTTCAATTTATCGTGAATAAGTATATTCTTACCAGCATTTGTTAGGCATACTCCATCTCTGACCAAATACTTGTCCCTATGAAATTCCTTTATCTGAACATAGTCTTCTGGCTTTTCAAATTTCCCTTGCCTTACAAACCCTAAACCTTATCTTCATCCTTGCCATTACCTCCATTCCATCCCTCAGTTCTATCAAAGGCCAAGATCACTGTTATTATAACATCTCCACTCTTCCCTATCTCAACTCCTTGGTAAACCAGTTCAGCTCTATACTATCCTTTACACTCAAATCCCTTAACCTCTTGTCAAGGGATCACCAATCATACCATACAATTATTAATCATACCATATTCAAAACCCAACCTTAGATTACTCCTGCCATAGTAGGTGCTTAATAAATGTTATTGATTGACCTAAATTTCCCTTAATAATAACTCACCTATATAGCATAATAAACAGCAACCCTATAAGGCAGATAGCATAAATACTATCACCATTTTACAGAGAGGGAAACTGAAGATTTTTTTAATGGTACTATTGTGGCTTCTTATTGTCACCTATCAGGGGCAGGTAGGTGGCACAGTGAATACAGCACCGGCCCTAGAGTCAGGAGGACCTGAGTTCAAATCTGGCCTCAGATACATAACACTCACTAGCTGTGTGACTCTGGGCAAGTCACTTAATCCCAATTGCCTCACACACATATACACACACACAAAAATGTTTGATATTGTCACCTATCTAATTGCTTTCAGAGGTGAAGAGAAGGTAGGTCTCCTACCTCAAGGTCTAATACTCATGCCATCCTACCACTGTATCTTCTGAAATAAAAACCCTTCTCTTTTAAGAAATACTCTGTGTAAAGTAGGATTCATTCCATTGCATGTAGTACAATTTGAAAGACCTATTTTCCATGAACTAGAACTACCAGCCAATGGTGATATTCTTCTGAGGAGATATAAAAATTTCATAGATATTATCTTTTGCAGGCATGATCACATTTAGAGACTCTTTGATTTATAAGCATTCATAAATCTAATAATGAAAATAACATGTAGTTTTACTGTTCAGTCATTTTAGTTATGTCTGACTCTTTGTGACCCCATTTGAGGTTTTCGTGCCAAAGACACTTAGAGTGGTTTGCCATTTCCTTCTCCAGCTCATTTTACAGATGAGCAAACTGAAGCAAAGAGGGGTAAGTGACTTGCCCAGGGTTACACAGCTAGTAAGTGTTTGAGGCCAGATATGACAGATCTTTGTGACTCTAGGCCCATTTGCAAAGGAGAAACACCTTACGACTATGCACTAACCATCCTAATAGACTGTTCATATCCATTTAGGCATCTAAGTGCTTCCTATCACACTATTATCACCAATAAAAGGACAAGTGTTGGTAAGTGTGTCAGGTGAAAGGTGAAATGACTGAGGAAACAAAGGTTTAAACTTCCAAAAGAATCAAATTATTAAGAAATGCATGCCAATTGTATAATGAATCAGTTCCAGGCCTTCCTTATTTTTGGCACTGGACCCTGAATATGGGGGAGATAGACTTTTATGCATAAAAAACAACTAATCAAATAAGAACAAGTAATTAAAAGAAAATAATTAACCAAGATGCAAAATTAGGTAATCTGGTTTCTAACTGGAGGAAAGACCCAGTTCAAACAATGCAATAAAGTTTTCTTATGATTCACATAATTGAGTACATTTTTCTCACAAGACAGAAATTGGACTAGATCTATAACTGAATAGAAAAGGAACTGGGCTAGATGCAGAATTGAGTCACAAGATGGAATCAGTGTGGTTCACTCAATTCCCACTTCTACTTGCTCTTCTAATCTCCTCAATGGTTGAAAATTAGGAAAATAAAGTAGAGTTTCGGTCGCCTTCCCGATATCAAGAAGTGAGTATACAACTCATCTTCTGAGGCTGCTATAAGCATAGGATTTAGAATTGGAAAATACTTTGGGAATCATTTAAGTCAACCCACTCATTTTACAGATAAGAAAACTGAGATCAAGAGCAGAAGTGAGTTGCTTAAGGTAAGGAGAAATATGATTTGTACATAGATCCTCTAATTCCAAATCTAGCATTCTCACCACTATACCATGTAGTCTCTATATAAAAATTTTTGCATATCCTGCTCTAGTCCTTCTTTTGTTATTGTGAATATGGAAAATATATTACCATAACTACCTTATGACCTGAGACAAACTAAGACTACACAGTAAATTGATGAGTCAAAGAGTAAATCTAGTTCTTACATTGATGTATTCCATCCCTTCCTCAAGGTCCCATAAGTGAAAGATTCATAGATTACTAAATCTGGAAGGGACTTTAGAGAGCATTTAATCCAATCCTACCATTTTGTAAATGATAAAATTGTGACCAAGAAAAGTCAGATGACTTGCCCATAATAAAAATAATTATTGACAGAACTCAAACTCAGATCTAAATCTTCTAACTCCTTGTTTGCTATACAACTTTTCCTTCTTAAAATAGTCTCTGACTAGGCTATTATAGAATCACCATTAAAAAAGAAACATGGAAAGTTGGCATAAATTTATAATTTTTCTAAATCCAAATGTTAACCATAAAATGTACTTTTATAGTACATTTTATAGTACATTTTATAGTATATTTTATAGCCTGCAACTTTTAGCAAAGTTGCAGGCTACAAAAGAAACCCACATAAATCATCGGCATTTCTATATATTACCAACAAAGCCCAACAGCAAGAGATAGAAAGAGAAATTCCATTTAAACTTACTGTAGATATTATAAAATATTTAGGAGTCTACCTCCCAAAACAAACCCAGTAATTCTATGAACACAATTACAAAACACTTTTCAATCAAATAAAATCAGATCTAAATAATTGGAAAAACATCAGTTGCTTATGGGTAGGCCAAGCTAATATAATAAAAATGACAATTCTACCTAAGCTAATTTACTTATTCAGTGCCATACCAATCAAAATACCAAAAACTTATTTTATAGAGTTAGAAAAATAATAATAAGATTCATTTGGAAGAACAAAAGTTCCAGAATATCAAGAGAACTAATGAGAAGAAATGCAGGGGAAGGTGGCCGAGTCATTCCAGATCTTAAATTGTATTATAAAGCAACAATCATCAAAACTGCTTGGTACTGGCTAAGAAATAGAGTGGTGAATCAGTGGAATAGGTTAAGTATGCAAGACACAGTAGTCAATGACTATAGTAATATATTATTTGATAAACCCAAAGACCCCAGCTTCTGGGATAAGAACCCACTCTTTGACAAAAACTGCTGGGAAAACTGGAAAAGAGTATAGCAGAAACTAGGCATAGACCAAAATCTCACACCATATACCAAAATAAAGTCAAAATGGGTACATGACTGAGATATAAAGGCTGATACTATAAGCAAACTGAGAGTTCAAGGAATAGTTTACCTGCCAGATATATGGAGAACAGAAGAATTCATGACCAAACAGGAGATAAAGAACATTACAAAAAGCAAAATAGATAATTTTGATTACATTAAATTGAAAAGTTTTTGCACAAACAAAGCCAATGCAACTAAGATTAGAAGGAAGGTAGAAAATTGGGAAAGAATTTTTACAACCAGTCTCTCTGATAAGGGCCTCATTTCTAAAATATATAGAGAATTAAGTCAAATTTATAAGAATACAAGCCATTCCCCAAATGATAAGTGGTCAAAGGATATGAACAGACAGTTCTCAGATGAAGAAATTAAAGCCATCTATAGTCATATGAAAAAATGCTCTAAACCACTACTCATTAGAGAAATGCTAATCAAAACAATTGAGGTACCATATCACACCTATCAGAATGGCCAACATGATAAAACAGGAAAATGATAAATGTTTGAGAAGATGTGGGAAAATTGGAACACTAATGCATTGTTGGTGGAGTTGTGAAATGATCCAACCATTCTGGAGAGCAATTTGGAACTATGCCCAAAGGGCTATAAAAATGTGCATACCCTTTGACCTAGCAATAGCACTTCTAGGGCTATATCCCAAAGAGATCACACAAATGGGAAAAGGACCTACATGTACAAAAATATTCATAGCAGCTCTTTTTGTGGTGGCAAAGAATTGGAAATTGAGACAATGCCCATCAATTGGGGAACAGCTGAGCAAGTTGTGGTATATGAATGTGATGGAATACTATTGTAATATAAGAAATGATGAATAAGCTGACTTCAGAAAAACCTGGAAAGACTTGTATGGTCTGATGCTGAGTGAAGTGAGCAGAACCAAGAGAACGTTGTACGCAATAACAGCCATGTTGTGTGATGACTAATATTGATAAACTTAACCCTTCCTGGCAATACAAAGATCTAAGACATCTCCAGAGGCCTTGTGATGGAAAATGCTATCCACACCCAAAGAAAGAACTATGGAAGCCGAATTGTTATTTTTTTTCTCTTCTGTTGAGTTTTGTTTCCTCTTTCTGATGGTTCCTCCTATTGGTTTTAATTTCTACTTACAACATCACTAATGTGAAAATATGTTTAATATGAATGTAAATGTATAGCCTATATCAGATTGTGCACCGTCTTGAGGAGGGTGCTGGGGAGGAAGAGGGAGAAAAATTTTAAACTCAAAAGCATATGGAAGTGATTATTGATAAATCAAAATAAATAAAAAAATTTAAAAAAACAAAAAAACAAATGTTAACCATAAAATGTACTTTTCTCTAACATTTATCACCTTAATTGCAACCAAAAACTAGGATGGTGAAGATTATCTCTTTATCAGGCCTAAAGTAGTACTCTGAATTTGAATGCATATGGCTGCTAAAAGCTTGGAACACAAACCTATGAAGAGAGACTATATAGAAACTGAGAATATATGGAAACTATAGGTCTTGAAGAACATATTTGTCTAGATCATGGACAAGGGGCATGAATTTATACCTATCTAGTTTTAAAACTTCAGGTCGAATAATGACTCAAAAAACTGCATAATCTGAAGGGTTATAAATCTAGCAAAGACAGGAAAAGGTTCCACAATGGAAATGTACATGAGAAAAACAGGAAAAGATTTTAAGCTTCTCATACAGATTGTTCCTGGGGCCTAGAATATCCAAGGAGAGACAGAATTGTGCAATGAAATAAGTACCAAACTGAAGTCTGCAGCAGTCTTGAGTTCTACTCCCAGCTCTAAGGAAACAAAGTTCCAGTCTGGCACCTTGGTTAAATCATTTAATCACTCTAGGTTTCATTTTCTTCATTTAAAAAAAAAAAGCAGGTTGTTCCTTATTTGGAAAGGCCCTTTTCTGCTCTAATCATCTATGATTCAGTCTTCTATTTATTTAGCATCTTATTATCAAAAAACTACTTTAAAATTTTCTTATAACTTTGTTTAAATATTTTAAAAACGTTTGGCTTTGGACACATTCAGAAACACTTGTGGCACAGAAACTGTAGCTTTTTGCTTTATAAAAAATTCAACTATAAATTTCAAATTGAATATAACTAGCAATTTATAGGTTAAAAATCTTGATGGGGAGAATAAGGGAGAGAAGGAAACAAGCATTCATTAAATGCCTACTATGTGCCAGATGCTGTGCTAAACACTTTACAAATATTTCATTTGATAATATTTGATAATGGAGGGGATGTTTCACTCACTTTGTTTTAAAGTAAATTAGCAAATAAACTCTGATAAGTAAAATCCCAGTCACAATTCTGTATACTTTTCAGCAGAAGCAAAGTCTATACAGTTGTCTCTCTGTCTTCTCCCTCCAACACTGAACAGAAGACTAAGAACTCGTAGGCTGCTGAAATCTGAGGGAAATTATGTTGGGAGCAGTGAGGAAGAACAATCATAGGAATTTCTCCATAAGCATCCCATGACTATAAGTTGGGAGTTTTTAATGCCTTAAATTCTTAATTAAATTCTAGATTACATACCAACTTGGGAGAAAGATGAGGGGGTACTATATTCTAAGATATCATTTGAGATAATTTGGGAAGGAATATTTTCCTCAAATCTATTATATTAAGGTTGGTCATCTATAAAATGGGGATAACAACCTATTTCAAAAGGTTTTTATGCAGAAAACAGTTTGTGAACTATAACATGCTAAATATATGTGAATTATAAGGAAGCTGAGATCTATAAGGTTAAAAAACTTGCCCATTTTCTCACAGGGTCAGAGTTAGGACTTGAACAAAGGTCTTCTGAATAATTCCAAGCCCAGAGTGCTTTACATTATACCATGCCAAAGAGAAAGATAAGTTTGCTTCATGAAAGTTCTCTTTTTTCGGCTGTTTGAAAGGCTGTCATATAGAAGAAGAAAAAGACTTGTTCGATTGTCCTCAGAAAGAATCAGTCTGTACAGGAGCAATGACTAGAATTTTCCACAGGGAAAATTTAGGTTTGAAGAAAAAATTTCCTAAGTTATAATTATCCAAAAGTGAAATGGTTCATCTCAGGAGGAAATAAGTTGCCTCTCACAGAAAAGGTTGAATGACCACATATTGAGTGTTTTATAAAAGTGATTCTTCTTCAAGTATAAGCTAGAATAAATGGCTTCTGAGGTCTCTTCCAACACTAAGTTTCTATAATGTTTGCTATGTTTAGTTGTTTTAATAAAATTGCATATTTTTAAAAGTGAAAGATTATCTAGATCTCAAATAAAACATGCCTGTTGCTTAGATTTTGTCACTTAGATCAAGCAAAGCTGGTACCACTTAGTGGTAAGTATGCTCTATATGCAGAAAAAGAAAAATTTTAAATAGACTCAGTTTCTAAAACGAAAAATCCAAAGTTATGAAATGAGAGCAACCACTATATAAAATGATTTCCCAATCCCTCTGAAATCACTCACCCTTACTCAATGCCTGGTGCAATTCTCTGTGACATTATAGGTGTTTAATCGATATTACTAACAAATCTATAAAAACCAGGTCCATCCTAGAGAAATAATACTAGCATCCATTCTGTAGAACCAACACCATCAATCTTTTTTCCTTGGTGATATGTAGATATTTCTTAAACATGCTAATGTATAGCTATTGCATCACTCTGAGGGCTATTACAGGTAACAATACCAAATAAACAGCTTCAAGGGTCACCTGTCAGAGGGTTACCTGTCAGAACTGGCAACAAGAAAATGACCTGGTACTTTTGAAAACTCCACATTTGTTTTTTTGGTGTTTTGTCCCGTATTTTATCTGTTAAAGTACTAAGCAAATCCTGCAGCTATGCCCTAAACCTTCTTGTCCTACAAACATCAGTTCCTGTTGGCATAGTTAGTAGGAATGTTACTGAAAGCCAGCAGAACTCAGTGTTGCTGAGTCTGTATTCTGTAAGATCAGAGAGAAGGGGAAGCCAAGAAATCTGAGACAAAAAGTTGGACAGATGGCTTGCAAAACTGCCTGCTGGGAAAAGCAAAATTGACAGGTTGGACTATCAATTTGGTTCTAGATTGAGCCAAGTTTTTTCTCCTTCCCTGGTAGCTTGTTGCTTAGCATGATTACTGTGATGCCCATAGGTAGAAACTTTTAACTGTCAGTACCTGGTATAAGTATCTAGATTTGCAAGTGAGCAGTTTTCAGTACCTACTACTTCTTGTCAAGGATACATTTAATATATCTACTGGACAAAGCAGTTGCAGTCTCTTTATTCTCAGATGATGAAGAATAACAAGTGATTCTAGAAACATCAAATTACAGTACTCCATCTTTTTTTTTTTTTCTTGAGGCAGTGGGGGTTAAGTGATTTGCCCAGGGTCACACAGCTAGCTAGTAAGTGTCTGACGCCTGATTTGAACTCAGGTCCTCCTGACTCCAGGGCTGGTGCTCTACCCACTACGCCACCTAGCTGCCCCCATAGTACTCTATCTTGATCAAAAGTAATATGAATGATGAAAAAAGGGATTCTGAGGAAGGGAAAGGGCCTCAGAATTCTGGGGATTCAGGAGTTGACAACAGTACCTATATGATAGAATTTGAACAATAATAATTGCTGATATTTGTATAGCCTTATAAGGTTTGAAAACATATATATATTATATATATACATACATATCACTTTGTCCTCATAACACAGGCCAAATCCTTTAAAGATGGAGCTATTATTTATCCCTGTTTTTATAAATAAGGGAACTGTGATCAAGAGAAATTAAGTGATTTGCTAAGGGATAAATAGCTAATAAGTGTATGAAGAAGGATTCTTACTCCTAGTCTAGCATTATCTGGCTCAAAGTAAACCACCATTGACTCAGCAACAGTGCCTCTGAAGATACTGTAATCAAGCACTTATACTAGAATGAAGGAGTCGGGGGCAAGCAGTCAGTCCACAAGCATTTAGTAAGTACCTGTGATGTGCCAGGCACTGGGTTAAGTTCTAGGCTTATAAAGAAAGGCAAAACCAGCTCTCAAGAAGCTCACAATCTAATGGGGGAAGACAACATTAAAATAACTATGTACAAAGAAGATAGACAGATAGATATAATATGATAAATTGGAGAGAATCAACAAAGGGAAGCATTAGCAGTAAGAAAAATTAAGATAGGCTTATTGTAGAGATAAAATTTTGGCTGGGACTTGAAGGAAACCAGGGAAGCTAGGAGGTGGAGATGAGGAGGAAGAATATTCCACTCCTGCAGAACAGCCAGTGAATTGCCCAGAACTGGAGCTAGAATGTTTTGTTCAAGGAACAGCAAGGAGATAAGTATCACTGGATCTCAGAATACTTGAAGGTATTGTAAGGTATAAAAAGACCAGAAAGGTAGGAAGGGACCAGGTTATGAAGGGCTTTGAAAGTCAAAGGATTTTATATTTGATCCTGGAAGTAATAGGAAACTACTAGAGTTTACTGAATCCAGAAAGGTGATATGATCAGACATTAACTTTAGGAAAACTAATTTGACAGCTGGATGAAAGATATATTGGAGTGAAGATAACCTGAAGGCAAGAAGCCCCACTTCGACAATCTAGTTGTGAAGTGATATAATCTTGCACCTAAGTGCAAGCACTTAGTGATTTGCCCAGGGTCACACAGCTAGCTAGTAAGTGTCTGACGCCTGATTTGAACTTAGGTCCTCCTGACTCCAGGGCTGGTGCTCTATCCACTATTCCACCTAGTCAAAATTATCTAGATCTCAAGTGAAACATGCCTATTGCTTAGATTTTATCTATCTATTTTGGGCTTCTGGTTTGTTTGTTCTCACTGTTATCCCTTCAATTACAGATTGTGATTTCTTTGGTTCTCAAGGATGCCTTATAAGGTGGTTGGTGTGTAAGAAGAGATAAGTGAGTTTTGAGGAGGAATGAAAAAGTTTGGAAAAGTCACTATGTGAATGGAATAGTGAATCAGTTTTGGGTGGGATGTAAAAGGATTGTCTTACTGCAGTAAGGGTTCAGTTCAGATTATGTGACAAACTTGTAATGAACTTGTAGTGGACTGCATAGTTTCACAATTTTCTCTGGCTTCATTAAGCAATGTATGAGTAGGAACAGAAGCAGTGGGTGGTAGAAGTAAACCAATGCTGGGGTTTGGAAGGGCAAAATTTTTAATAGGATAAAGGGGCAAGGGACTCAAGAAAAGAGGACAGTGTAAAGTTGAATTGGTTCATTAGGGGATAAAGCTGAGGAAGGGGAAAGAGTGTACCAGTGCAGAGATGATGGCATGGTCAGGAAATGAGAGGTTGAAGGACTGGAGGTTGAGATGAGAATAGGGTTTGGAGTTGTAAGAAAGAGGGGCAGGTTGAATAACAACAGACTGTGATTAGATAAAGGAATTTCAGTCTTCTTTAATGTGGTTAAAGAACACTTGTGGGAGATGGCAAGATCAAGGGTAGCTGTGTAACTGAGATAGAGTGAAAAAGTGGGTCCTAAGAAATGAGTAAGTTGAAGAATTTAGAGGTTTGAGTGTTTGAGGAAGTTTTAATATGTATGTTCAAGTCCACTAGTATGAAGGAAGGGGTTGAGGAAGAGGAAAAAACAAAACAAAACCAAATCAGTGAGTCAGGCACCGAGCTCAATGAAGAAAGAAGGAAGGAACACGTTCCAGAGGTCTGTAAAGAATATATCAGAATCTTGATTGGGTAATAAATATGGATTCAATAAACCTCAAAGGAGGAGAAGTTACTGAGTGATAGAGATAAAGGGAGAGACTGGAAGTGACAGTGGGAGGCAAAAATTAATCCAACTCCCCAACCATGACCAGTGAGTCTAGGGGTGTGAGTATAAGTGCAACCAATGCAGGAAAGGGAAGCCAGGGAAACTTTGTCATCATAAGGTAGCTAAGTCTCAGTAAGTGCAAGAAGATGGAGGAAGAAAGAAAGGAAAAAAAAACAGTTTAAGTTGAAATCCAGTTTGTTACCTTTGAGTAGATATTCCAGAGTACACAGTGGAAGAGTTCAATGGTTTTAAAATGGGAGGCTGGGGAAGGTAAGCTTAGGTAGACAGAAACAAGGGAACAGTTAGTAGAGGACAAGGTTTCAGAATCACTGGGATGGGGTGAGTATGAAGGGATTGAAATATATTAATCATTGAGGAATGATTTCACAGAGGTTACCATTGTCCACAATTGTCCACAAGTGTTTTTTCTCCATTGGAATTGTCCCAGCTAGCTGTATGTGGCTGGGAAGCAAAGAGGTAGAAGGCATTAGTGTGTTTGGAGGGTTCCCAGGTAAGGGCAACCTGTATCTGTGGAGCCATAGGTGGATACAGAGGATGTTTGCTTGAAGTGCAATAGAAGGGCACAGGAAAGAAAAGAGAATAACACAACGGAATACAAGTTTCAGAAATAGCCTCTGTATTCCTAGGATCTCATTAGCAGGTAAGGAGTAAAATAGGAAAGATCACAAGCACCTGCTTGAGGTGGGAAGAGAGAAACAAATAGTTTAGAGAAGAGTGGAGCTGATGGAGATCTGGTGACAAGAGATGGCCTGGATGAGGGACAAACGTAAATATATTAAGGGAAGAGAGTAAGGTAGCCCAGCATCAAACTAACACTTTTGAGAAAGGAAATGGAGGAGATAACATTGTTTCTGCAATACATAATTTGATATTCCACCAAGACCCCTTTTTTCAAGTGCTGATGTGGTTGATATCACACAGAATGGAAAACACTGGCTTTAATAACAATCAAGCATAGCCAGCAGCTGCAGAACTAGAAAATGTATGCCTCCTAGTCTTTTGTGTAAAAGGAATAGAAAGGTTGGAAAGAAGATTTATAAGGCATCCTTGAGAACCAAAGAAATCACAATCTGTAATTGAAGGGATAACAGTGAGAACAAACAAACCAGAAGTCAAAATGCTGACCTTTCTTTTCAATATGTCACTGTCATTAGCACTGTTTAACCTTTATGAGTACCAAAAATACAACAAGTCCCGCACAGACTATAGAATTAATATAAGCTCATGAGCTCAGAATGTGAATCTGAAAGACAGTAAGGAAACAGATAAAGCACACAGCTTTTTAAACAAATGTTTGGGTGTTTCCCTACTTTGTTTTTAAAATACTGCCTTCTTATTCTCAATTGAAATTCAAATACCAATATAGGAAACTAACATTGGGTTTCTGCTACAAGGAAAAAACATATAATTATAAACTGAGATAAGTCATTTTCTCATACTTTTGGCAGAGATAAGTATATATGTTTATAAATGTTGCTATTTAGAAAGCTGTTGTGGATGTCAACAGTGATGAATATAATTTTCTTAGTGGAATACTGCCTTTTGCCCCACAAAGACCCTATTAGCTCTAAATATTTCCTATTGAGTTGTCAAGATATTAGGAAGACACCTTGTTTTCCAGAGCTAAGGCCCAGCAAGCAAGCTGTGCCCTGAGCTTGACATAACAACTATCCTTTGAGCTCACCTTCTGAAACTGATGGTCTCTGAGCTCAGGCAAACACACAAGAAGCCCACACGTGAAGCCCTGCTATGAATGGACTCTGTCACTAAACAACCTTGCCTCACTGCTGCTTTTATACCTCACTACTGTTGCTACACTACACTGTTTGACTCTTTGTCTAGCCACAAGTATACATATGAAGATTCAGTCACATTAAAGCTGGTCCTCCCCCCCCCCCACTAGGGGCAGGGCCCTGGCACATGTGTCTAATCTGCCTTCTTGCTTGCAAACCATTTCCCTCACTTCGAAATTAAACTTCTGTTTGATTCCTGACTCTCCCATCTGTAGTCTGCTGTGTTCAACTCTGACCATCCACAGGTCAGGGGCAATTCCATCCAGTTGACAGAGTCTAGCTAACCAGTCCTGTGATATTTCTACAGCATCTCTCAGTCTTCGGGTAATAAAGTGCTCATCACAGAACTTTATAAAAAAAATACACACTTGGAGGAAATTAAGCATTGTTATAAGTTATCTAGTAACTGTGGAAATGGAGAATCTAAATCCTCTCATCTCTTAGCCATTTAATAAACATAAGAGTCAAGAAGGAATAATGGAGATACAGCAAAACCTCGTAGCATGCATCCCCTTCATTATTGACAATTCATTCTTAGTGCATAATAAAGATTTATACTGAATGTGGGACATAGGCTAGGATCATTTTGTTCATTGTCTACTAGGGAAAATATTGAAACAAGTTAGTGAATAGTTAAAGTTCCCTTAATGCTGCTTATACCCTCTTCAGGCATACCAATATCATCTCTCCCCACTCACTGCTAAACTTTTAGGAGTATTCTATCTTTGCTGCCCATATCTCCTAAATAGCCACTCACTCCTTACTACTTTTTAATTTAGCTTCTGTCCAGATCACGCTACCTAAACTGCTCTCTTACATTGTAATTGCCAAATCCAGTAGTCTTTTTTTTTTATTCATCTATCTTGATCTTTTCATAGCACTTCTGACACTGATGAACTTTTCTTCTTGATACGCTCTTCTCCTTTGTCTTCTTTGACACTTGTCTGTCTCACCACACCTCTCTCTTTCACTGGTTCATCTTCACAGAATCACAGAACTTTCAAGCCAGAAAGAGACCTCATTAGTCATCTATCAAACCTATGTGAGAAAAATAATACCCACTACAATATACCCATTAAGTGGTCATCTAGTTTCTGCCTGAAAACATCTGATGAAGGAAACATTTTTACCTCTAAAGAGCCAATTACATTTTCAGATGTGTTGTTTTCTCTAACATCAATGTTAAATCTGCCTATTTGTAATTTCCAGCAATTGCTTCTGGTTCTTCCCTTCAGGGCCAAACAGAACACATCTAATCCCCTTTTCAAATGACAACTCACCAAATATTTGAAGTATGTATCATATCCTACGTTGAGTATTCTCTTCTCCAGGCTAAACATTTTCATTTCCTTTTACTCAATGTTTATTTGGCATCAACTCAAGGCCTTTCACCATCCTGACCCCCTCCTTTGAATACTCTCAAGTTTATCTTCCTCCTCCATTAAGATGAATATCCCTTAAGGTTCTGTCATAAGCCTTCTTTTCTTCACATTACCTGTACTCCCTAGTGATTTCAAACATTCAGATGGCTTCAATTTTCCCCTCTGTGCAGATGACTCCTAAATCTGTAAATCTAGCTTTAAACACTCCTGAGCTCCAGTCCTAAATTTCTAATGGCTTGCTATATATCAATACCTGGGTCTCTCACCAGTGCCTCAAACAAATGTACTAAACTTAATTTATTCATAGGTCTTAAGGTGAAACAGATCCTTAGAATTCATCTGGTAGAATTTCTTCACTTTATAGATGAGGAAATTGAAGTTCTTCCACCTAAAACTTGTCCTTCTCAAGCTCTACTTCCTCCAAGGGTGGCAGCATATTCCAGTTACCTACCTTCAAGAATTCAGCCATTTTTTATTTTTCTCTCTCTTTTACCCCCAACATCCAACCTGTCAAATTCTACCTCTTCAACCTTTGTCATATCTATCTTCTTTATCACATTTAACCTGTATGACTCAAGGTCCCTGTCATCAGAAACAAAAGGACAGAGATATAACAATAAGAAAAGAGTTCACTTTTTCTTCTTTGATGTACCACAAGATCATCTCTAAAGAATAAGGTTATGACAGCCAACACCACTGGTCAAAATGAACACATTACAGCAAGAAATTGATACCGAGATTCCCTACTCAATAACAGAGAAGTTTTGCTTGTGCAAGAACCATCAGACCCCATGAAAATAAATTCCTCAAATTCCGCAAGTCCCTCTCTGACAGCACTCATTCTTAAGTTCATTCTGAAAAAAAAATAGGAAGCAAAGAAAGTTTTGGCTTACTATGAAAATCATACATGCTTTGGAAAAAAGTAAATTCATTTTACTGTGGCATCTGGGAAACTTGCCTGTGATGAGTTTGTTCACTTAGGTGTAACAGAGTGTTAACAAAGCCAAGACTTTATTTTGTTTCCTGACCACAAATTAATCCCTAACCCTAGCCAGATGCCTGAAAAATATAAACTGCTGTTCAGATGGAACATCAGATGAGAAGTTGGCATAGAAAATGCAAATTCATCCCTACTACAAAAAAAACAAACAAACCACAAAGCATATACCTTGGGTATACAGTATCACCTTGTTTCTCCGGAAAAGTTAAAACAATGAACAAAGAAACAAGACAATTTTCTAAAGTGAAAAGATGATTAAAGGACATTATGGAACCTGAAGATTTAAAAATCTTTATCTAATTTGGGAGAGGTGTGATTAAGCAATATCCTGAAATAAATCAATCAAATATTTAGTAAGTTCCTCCTTTGTGTTAGACAATTGGAATACATACAAAAATGGGGCAGCCCTTGTCATCTGTGAGCTTACTTTCTAATAGGGGATTTGATATCTATATGAAAGTGCTGGCCAGGAGAAATTGTGGAATGCCTGTGTTAGGTATGCTCTGGTGTCCTGGTGGATGGCTGAAGGGGATATAAAGCATCACCTGGGGCTAACTAGATATAATGAGTTAAGATGAGTTTTTCATCTAAACTGAAGACAGAGAGAAAGAGAGACCATTTTTGAATTACAAGGATCCTGCCAATTAATCATTTTGCAAAGTCATTCTGTCAGATTTGAAATCATAAGGTTATAAGGTCCTTATAACAAAAAGAGTTCAGACCTCCAAGAAGGTTAACATCTAATTATATTAAGCAAAACGAAACCTGCATATGAGACAATAGCTTTGGATAAGACCATAAGATACAAGCTTTACTCATCTTCTCACTTTAGAAAGGATGAAGAAAATGTGAACCTAGCTTTCACATTTATTTGAAAATCAACTCAATTCAAAAGATCACCTATAGTGCTATGGAGGTCACCTCATTAATCTTCCTATCTCCAGGATGTATTGCACCTAAACCATCAGTTCCGTTTTTAAAAATTTGTTAAAATTGGCAAATTTAGTCAGATGCTTAAGAAGAAGGCTTTTGACAGAACACTGGTGTAAAGGTCAGAGTTAAAAATTGAATATCGGA
This sequence comes from Vombatus ursinus, assembly GCF_900497805.2. NCBI lineage: Eukaryota > Metazoa > Chordata > Mammalia > Diprotodontia > Vombatidae > Vombatus > Vombatus ursinus. The sequence goes on along the minus strand of NW_020954572.1, from coordinate 30,032,354 downwards.
TCTAGGTGTTTAAATTTTACTAATAACTGACCAAGTAGATGGGAAAAACTAGTCCAAAGGAAGGCCTTTAAAAAGTATTCATCAACCAATGGTTTTCTATCTCTAATGAAGACAGATAGAAATGAATTAGGTTTATGTGGAACAGAAGAAGGCAGGTCGGATAAAATGAATTCACCAATGGCATCTACTGCTACGTACTAAAAATACAAAGCATTCCATAATATCTTGGACTGCTAAATACTAAAATGAGTAAGCTGGAGCATCTGAGCAATCACTTTCCTTATAGAGTTTTAAAGTAAGACAACCAAATTAATCCCTCCCTCCCTTGGCTCTAAAACCTACGATCTTATAATTCCATTATTTGGTCAATTTAAAAATCACCAATCCCAAGTAGGAGGAAAGGAGATCAAGTAAGGGGGTGGGAGTTTCATATGAAGAGGTACAAAAGACCTATTACAATGGAGGGAAAAATGGGAGGGTGGGTAACAAGCATCACTTGAACCTTATTCTCATCAGTATTGGTTCAAAGAGGGAATAATATATATAATCAGTTTAAGGTAGAAGTCTATCTTACCCAACAGAGAAGTAGGAGGGAAAGAGATTTAGTAAAGGGGGTGGGGGGACTGATCAAAGAGAGAGCAGATCAGGGGAAGTGGTAGACAGAAGCAAAACATTGGTGAGGAGGAAAAGGGTGAAAGGAGAGAGAGGACAAATAGGAGGAAGAATAGGATGGAGGGAAATACACAGGTAGTAATCATAATTGTGAATGTGAATGGGATGAACTCTCCATAAAACAGAAGCAGATAGAGTGGATCAAAAGCTAGAATCCGATAATATATTGTTTACAAGAAACATGCCTGAAGCACAGAGACACACATAGAATAAAGGTAAGGGGCTGGAGCAGACTCTATTATGCTTCAGCTTAAGTAAAAAAAGCAGAGGGTAGCAATCCTGATCTAAGACAAAGTAAAAGCAAAAACAGACCTAATTAAAAGAGATAAGGAAACTACATCTTGCTAAAAGGTACCACCAACAATGAAGCAATATCAATACTAAACATATATGCACCAAGTGGCATAGCATCCAAATTATTTTTTATAAATTAATTTATTTTTAGTTTTCAACATTCACTTCCATAAGAGTTTGAGTTTTAAATTTTATCCCCCTCCCCAAGATAGTATGCAATCTGATATAGGCTTTACATATATATTCTTATTAAACATATTTTCACATTAGTCAGTTTGTAAAGAAGAATTAGAATGAATGGGAGGAATCATGAGAAAGAAGAAAGAAAACAAAACAAAACAAAAAGAGAGAGAGAGCAAATAGTATGCTTTGATCTGCATTCAGACTCCATAGCTCTTTCTCTGGATGTGGAGAGCATTTTCCATCATGAGTATTTTGGAGTTGTCTTAGATTCTTGCATTGCTTAGAAGGGCTAAGTCTATCAAAGTCAGTCATCACACAGCGTGGCTGTTACTATGTACAATGTTCTCCTGGTTCTGCTCCCTTCACTCAGCATCAGTACAGACAAGTCTTTCCAGGTTTTTCTGAAGTGTGCCTGCTCATCATTTCTTACAGCAAAATAGTATTCCATAACATTCATATACCACAACTTGTTCAACCATTCCCCAATTGATGATCATCCCCTCAATTTTCAATTCTTGGTCACTACAAAAAGAGCTGCTATAAATATTTTTGTACATGTGGGTCTTTTCCCCATTTTTATGATAACTTTGGGATACAGCCCTAGATGTGGTATTGCTAGGTTAAAAGGTATGCACATTGTTATAGCCCTTTGGGCATAGTTCCAAATTAGTATCCAAATTCTTAAAGCAGAAGTTAAGTGAGTTACAGGAAGAAATAGACATCAAAACTATACTGTTAGGGGACCTCAACTGTCAACCAAATAATAAATAAGAAAGAAGCTAAGAAGATAAATAAAATATTAGGAAAGTTAGATATGACACACTTTTGGAGAAAATTGAGAGGGAACAGAAGGAAATATACCTTTTTCATAGTAGCACATGACACCCACACAGAAACTGACCATGTAATAGGGACCTCAAAGACAAATGCAAAAAATCAGAAATAGTAAATGTATTCTTTTTGGATCATAATGCGATAAAAATTACATTCAACAAAGGGGTAGTGAAAATACAGATTAAAATTAACTGGACACTAAATAATCCAATCCTAAAGAATAAGTGGGTCAAAGAACAATACATAGAAACAACCAATAATTTCATTAAATAGAAATGACAGCAACAAGACTACATACCAAAATTTATGGGATGCAGCCAAAGCAATACTTAGGGGAAAATTTATTTCTCTAAATTGTCATATCAATAAAATGGAAAAAGAACAGATGATTGAACTGGATATGCAACTAAAAAAAAAACTAGAAAAAGAATAAATTAAAAATCCCCAACTGAGCACCAAACTGGAAATCCTGAAAATTAAAGGTAAGATTAATAAGATTGAAAAAAGAAACTATTGCACTAATAAATAAATCTAGCAGGTGGTTATATGAAAAAAAATCAACAAGATAGATAAGCTATTGGTTAATTTGATTTAAAAAAAGAAAGAAAACCAAAGAGCCAGTATCAAAAATGAAAAGGGTGAAATTAACACCAATGAAGAAGAAATTAAAGCAATCACTAGGAAATATTTTGCCCAATTACATGCCAAAAAATCTGACAATCTGAGTGAAATGGATGAATATTTACAAAATATAAATTACCTAGATTAACAGATCAGGAAATAGAATCCCTAAATAACCCTATCTTAGAAAAAGAAACTGAACAAGCCATTAATGAACTCCCCTAGGAAAAAATCTCCAGGGCCAGATGGATTCACAAGTGAATTCTACCAAACATTTAAAGAACAATTAATTCAAATACTATGCAAACTATTTAGAAAAACAGGTGAAGAAGGAGTCCTACCAAACTCCTTTTATGACACAAATATGGTGCTGACACCTAAACCAGGAAGAGCTAAAACAGAAAAAGAAAATTATAAACCATTTTGAACAAAATACTAGCAAGTTATACAACATATCACAAGGATTATACACTATGACCAAGTGAGATTCATACCAGGAATGCAGGGGTTGGTTCAACATTAGGAAAACTATCAATATAATTGACTATATGGGGTGGGGCAGAGCCAAGATGGCAGAGTAAAAACAGGGTAACACTGGACCTCTGCCTCAAACCCCTCCAAATACCTGTAAAAAATGACTCTAAACAAATTCTAGAGCAGCAGAACCCACAAAAAGACAGAATGAAAGAAATTTCCAGCCCAGGACAACCTAGATGGTTGACAGGAAATGTCTGTTGTGCTGGGCTGGGAGAGGAGCACAGTCCTAGCACAGGGCCACATAAGCACAGACCTGGCCCCAGCAAACTTGGAACAGGTCTCAGGGTACTGAATCACTGGCACCTGTGGCAGTTTCCAGACTTCTCAAACTACAAATGCCAAAGATAACTTAGAAGGTCAATAGGAAAGGTCTGTTGGACCTGGGTAAGAGCGGAGCACAGGCCACTCCCAGCCCCAACATTGCCCTGAGGCAGTGGTGATGGCAGCTGCAGCAGCTGCTTCTGGAAATCTCAGTCCACAGATGGTAAGAGAATCAAACAACTGATCAGAAGGAGATTACAGGGATCTCTTTGCTGGCACTGAGGCAGGATTCTGTTGCTTTGCCCATAACTGGATCTGGGTCACAATCCTGGGGCAAGGAGGAAGACTGGCATAGTAGAGCTTAAGGCAGCAGCAGAGAGGGAACCCTCCTCATAGTTACAGGGCAGAAAAGAGTTCTTGTGGTCTGTCACAAAACATAGCACAGGTAAGGGGAGGAGTAAACACTTCTCCTTAGATCATATCACCTTGGAAAAACTGAAAACTTACAGGTCCCTAGAAGTATCTTTGAAAATAGCTGCACAAAACCCTAAAGTTTGGGACAATACATTGTCCACACCGGAAAGAGAGCTGTACCTTAACAAAGAGTTAAAAAGTCAAGTAACTGGCTAGGAAAATGAGCAAACAATGTAAAAAAAACCCCAAAAAACCAAAACCTGACTATAGAATCTTACTTTGGGGACAAGGAAGACCAAAACATATAATCAGAAGAAAACAATTGGGGGCAGTTAGGTGGCGCAGTGGATAGAGCACCGGCCCTGGAGTCAGGATGACCTGAGTTCAAATCCGACCTCAGACACTTAACTCTTACTAGCTGAGTGACCCTGGGCAAG